>NC_041385.1:501776996-501829788 GCF_002162155.2 Triticum dicoccoides | reverse complement strand
TTCCGGGGGGGGGGGGTTCCGGTAACCCTCCGGCACTCCGGTTTTATCCGAAACTATCCGGAACACTTCTGGTGTTCGAATAACAAGGTCCAATATATCAATCTTTATGTCTCGACCATATCGAGACTCCTCGTCATGTCCGTGATCTTATCCGGGACTCCGAACAACCTTCGGTACATCAAATAACATAAACTCATAATACCAATCGTCATTGAACGTTAAGCGTGCGGACCCTACGGGTTCGAGAACTATGTAGACATGACCGAGACACATCTCCGGTCAATAACCAATAGTGGAACCTGGATGCTCATATTGGTTCCTACATATTCTATGAAGAACTTTATCGGTCAAACCGCATAACAACATACGTTATTCCCTTTGTCATCTGTATGTTACTTGCCCGAGCTTCGATCGTCGGTATCATCATACCTAGTTCAATCTCATTACCGACAAGTCTCTTTACTCGTTCTGTAATACTTCATCCCGTAACTAACACATTAGTCACAATGCTTGCAAGGCTTATAGTGATGAGTATTACCGAAAGGGCCCATAGATACCTCTCCGACACATGGAGTGACAAATCCTAATCTTGATCTATTCCAACCCAACAAACACCTTCGGAGACACCTGTAGAGCACCTTTATAATCACCCATTTATGTTGTGACATTTGGTAGCACACAAAGTGTTCCTCCGGTATTCGGGAGTTGCATAATCTCATAGTCTGAGGAACACGTATAAGTCATGAAGAAAGCAGTAGCAATGAAACTGCAACGATCATAATGCTAAGCTAACGTATGGGTCATGTCCATCACATCATTCTCCTAATGGTGTGATCCCGTTCATCAAATGACAACACATGTCTATGGTTAGGAAACATAACCATCTTTGATTAACGAGCTAGTCTAGTAGAGGCATACTAGGGACAAAATGTTTTGTCTATGTATTCACACATGTACTAAGTTTCCGGTTAATACAATTCTAGCATGAATAATAAACATTTATCATGAAATAAGGAAATAAATAATAACTTTATTATTGCCTCTAGGGCATATTTCCTTCAGTCTCCCACATGCACTAGAGTCCATAATCTAGATTACGTAGTAATGATTCTAACACCCATGGATCTTTGGTGTCGATCATGTTTTGCTCGTGGAAGAGGCTTAGCCAACGGGTCTGCAACATTCAGATATGTGTGTATCTTGCAAATCTCTATGTCCCCCTCCGACACTTGATGATGGATGGAATTGAAGCGTCTCTTGATGTGCTTGGTTCTCTTGTGAAATCTGGATTCCTTTGCTAAGGCAATTGCACCAGTATTGTCACAAAAGATTTTCATTGGATCCGATGCACTAGGTGTGACACCTAGATCGGATATGAACTCCTTCATCCAAACTCCTTCATTTGCTGCTTCCGAAGCAGCAATGTACTCCGCTTCACACGTAGATCCCGCCACGACGCTTTGCTTGGAACTGCACCAACTGACAGCTCCTCCATTCAATAAAAATACGTATCCGATTTGTGACTTAGAGTCATCCGGATCAGTGTTAAAGCTTGCATCGACGTAACCGTTTACGACGAGCTCTTTTTCACCTCCATAAACGAGAAACATATCCCTAGTCATTTTCAGGTATTTCAGGATGTTCTTGACCGCTGTCCAGTGTTCCACACAGGGATTACATTGGTACCTCCCTGCTATGCTTATAGCAAGGCACACATCAGGCCTGGTACACATCATTGCATACATGATAGAACCTATGGCTGAAGCATAGGGAATGACCTTCATTTTCTCTGTATCTTCTGCAATGGTCGGGCATTGAGTCTGACTCAACTTCACACCTTGTAACACAGGCAAGAATCTTTTCTTTGACTGATCCATTTTGAACTTCTTCAAAACTTTATCAAGGTATGTGCTTTGTGAAAGTCCAATTAAGCGTCTTGATCTATCTCTATAGATCTTGATGCCCAATATGTAAGCAACTTCTCCGAGGTCTTTCATTCAAAAAGTCTTATTCAGGTATCCCTTTATGCTATCTAGAAATTCTATATCATTTCCAATCAACAATATGTCATCCACATATAATATCAGAAATGCTACAGAGCTCCCACTCACTTTCTTGTAAATACAGGCTTCTCCAAAAGTCCGTATAAAACCATATGCTTTGATCACACTATCAAAACGTTTATTCCAACTCTGAGAGGCTTGCACCAGTCCATAAATGGATCGCTGGAGCTTGCACACTTTGTTAGCACCTTTTGGATTGACAAAACCGTCTGGTTGCATCATATACAACTCTTCTTCCAGAAATCCATTCAGGAATGCAGTTTTGACATCCATCTGCCAAATTTCATAATCATAAAATGCGGCAATTGCTAATATGATTCGGACAGACTTAAGCGTCGCTACGGGTGAGAAATTCTCATCGTAGTCAACTCCTTGAACTTGTGGAAAACCTTTCGCAACAAGTCGAGCTTTATAAACAATAACATTACCATTTGCGTCGGTCTTCTTCTTAAAGATCCATTTATTTTCTATGGCTTGCCGATCATCGTGCAAGTCCACCAAAGTCCACACTTTGTTCTCATACATGGATCCCATCTCAGATTTCATGGCCTCAAGCCATTTCGCAGAATCTGGGCTCATCATCACTTCCTCATAGTTCGTAGGTTCATCATGGTCTAGTAACATGACTTCCAGAACAGGATTACCGTACCACTCTGGTGCGGATCTTACTTTGGAAGACCTACGAGGTTCGGTAGTAACTTGATCTGACGTTTCATGATCATCATCATTAATATCCTCACTAATTGGTGTAGGAATCACTAGAACTGATTTCTGTGATGAACTACTTTCCAATAAGGGAGAAGGTACAATTACCTCATCAAGTTCTACTTTCCTCTCACTCACTTCTTTCGAGAGAAACTCCTTCTCTAGAAAGGATCCATTCTTAGCAACAAAGATTTTGCCTTCGAATCTGTGATAGAAGGTGTACCCAACAGTTTCCTTTGGGTATCCTATGAAGACACACTTCTCCAATTTGAATTCGAGCTTATCAGGTTGAAGCTTTTTCCATAAGCATCGCAGCCCCAAATTTTAAGAAACGACGACTTCGGTTTCTTGCCAAACCACAATTCATAAGGCGTCGTCTCAACGGATTTTGATTGTGCCCTATTTAAAGTGAATGCAGCCGTCTCTAAAGCATAACCCCAAAACGATAGCGGTAAATCAGTAAGAGACATCATAGATCGCACCATATCCAATAAAGTACGGTTACGACATTCGGACACACCATTTCGCTGTGGTGTTCCAGGTGGCGTCAGTTGTGAAACTATCCCATGTTGTTTCAAATGAAGACCAAACTCGTAACTCAAATATTGTCCTCCACGATCAGATCGTAGAAACTTTATTTTCTTGTTACGATGATTTTCCACTTCACTCTGAAATTCTTTGAACTTTTCAAATGTTTCAGACTTATGTTTGATTAAGTAGATATAACCATATCTGCTCAAATCATCTGTCAAGGTAAGAAAATACTGATACCCGCCACGAGCCTCAACACTCATTGGACCGCATACATCAGTATGTATTATTTCCAATAAGTTAGTAGCTCGTTCCATTGTTCCGGAGAACGGAGTTTTGGTCATCTTGCCCATGAGGCACGGTTCGCAAGCACCAAGTCATTCATAATCAAGTGATTCCAAAAGTCCATCAGCATGGAGTTTCTTCATGCGCTTTACACCGATATGACCCAAACGACAGTGCCACAAATAAGTTGCACTATCATTATCAACTTTACATCTTTTGGCTTCAATATTATGAATATGTGTATCATCACTATCGAGATTCAACAAAAATAGACCACTTAGCAAGGGTGCATGACCTTAAAAGATATTACCCATATAAATAGAACAACCATTATTCTCTGATTTAAATGAATAACCGTCTTGCATCAAAGAAGATCCAGATATAATGTTCATGCTCAACGCTAGCACCAAATAACAATTATTCAGGTCTAAAACTAATCCCGATGGTAGATGTAGAGGTAGCGTGCCGACGGCGATCACATCAACCTTAGAATCATTTTCCACGTGCATCGTCACCTCGTCCTTAGCCAATCTTCGTTTAATCCGTAGCCCCTATTTTGAGTTGCAAATATGAGCAATAGAACCAGTATCAAATACCCAGGCGCTACTACGAGCATTAGTAAGGTACACATCAATAACATGTATATCAAATATACCTTTCACTTTGCCGTCCTTCTTATCCGCCAAATACTTGGGGCAGTTCCGCTTCCAGTGGCCAGTCCCTTTGCAGTAGAAGCACTTAGTTTCAGGCTTAGGTCCAGACTTGGGTTTCTTCTCTTGAGCAGCAAATTTCTTATCGTTCTTCTTGAAGTTCCCCTTTTTCCCTTTGCTCTTTTTCTTGAAACTAGTGGTCTTGTTGACCATCAACACTTGATGCTCCTTCTTGATTTCTACCTCCGCAACCTTTAGCATTGCGAAGAGCTCAGGAATAGTCTTGTTCATCCCTTGCATATTATAGTTCATCATGAAAACTTTATAGCTTGGTGGCAGTGATTGAAGAACTCTGTCAATGACACTATCATCAGGAAGATTAACTCCCAGCTGAGTCAAGTGGTTATGGTACCCACACATTCTGAGTATGTGCTCATTGACAGAACTATTCTCCTCCATTTTGCAGCTATAGAACTTGTTGGAGACTTCATATCTCTCAACTCGGGCATTTGCTTGAAATATTAACTTCAACTCTTCGACCATCTCATATGCTCCATGAAGTTCAAAACATCTTTGAAGTCCCGATTCTAAGCCGGGTAGTCATTAACACGCGTCTGCCAGGCATTCACAATGTCTGCAGTTGCTGGCGCGGGTGGTACACCTAACGGTGCTTCCAGGACGTAATTATTCTGTTCAGCAATGAGGATAATCCTCAAGATATGGACCCAGTCTGTGTAGTTGCCGCCATCATCTTTCAACTTAGCTTTCTCTAGGAACGCATTAAAATTCAAAGGAACGGTAGCACGGGCCATTGATCTACAATAACATAGACATGCAAAATAACTATCAGGACTAAGTTCATGATAAATTAAAGTTCAATTAATCATATTACTTAAGAACTCCCACTTAGATAGACATCCCTCTAGTCATCTAAATGATCACGTGATCCAAATCAACTAAACCATGTCCGATCATCACGCGAGATGGAGTAGTTTTCAATGGTGAACATCACTATGTTGATCATATCTACTATATGATTCACGTTTGACCTTTCAGTCTGAGTGTTCCAAGGCCATATCTGCATATGCTAGGCTCGTCAAGTTTAACTCGAGTATTCTGTGTGTGCAAAACTGGCTTGCATCCGTTGTATGTGAACGTAGAGCTTATCACACCCGATCATCACATGGTGTCTCAGCACGACGAACTATAGCAACGGTGCATACTCAGGGAGAACACTTGTACCTTGAAATTTAGTAAGGGATCATATTATAATGCTACCGCCGTACTAAGCAAAATAAGATGCATAAAAGATAAACATCACATGCAATCAAAATATGTGACATGATATGGCCATCATCATCTTGTGCTCATGATCTCCACCACCGAAGCATCGTCATGATCTCCATCGTCACCGACGTGATACCTTGATCTCCATCGTAGCATTGTTGTTGTTGGGTTTCGTAGTAATTTCAAAAAATTTCCTACGCACACGCAAGATCATGTGATGCATAGCAACGAGGGGGAGAGTGTTGTCTACGTACCCAACACAGACCGACTGCGGAAGCGATGACACGACATAGAGGAAGTAGTCGTACGTCTTCACGATCCAACCGATCAAGCACCGAAACTACGGCACCTTCGAGTTCGAGCACACGTTCAGCTCGATGACGATCCCCGGACTCCGATCCAGCAAAGTGTCGGGGAAGAGTTCCGTCAGCACGACGGCGTGGTGACGATCTTGATGTACTACAGCAGCAGGGCTTCGCCTAAACTCCGCTACAGTATTATCGAGGTATATGGTGGCAGGGGGCACCGCACACGGCTAAGGAATAGATCACGTGGATCAACTTGTGTGTTGTAGGGTGCCCCTTGCCTCAGTATATAAAGGAGCCAGGGAGAGGGGGCGGCCGGCCAAGGTGGGCGCGCCAAGGGGGAGTCCTACTCCCTCTGGGAGTAGGACTCCTAGTTGGACAAGGAGAGAGGGGGAAGAGGTGGAAGAGAGGAAGGAAAGGGGGGGCGCCGCCCCCCTTCCCTTGTCCTATTCGGACTAGGAAGGGGAGGGGCGTGCGGCCACCTCTTGCCTCCTTCTCTCTTCTCCCTCAAGGCCCATGTAGGCCCAATAAACCCCCGGGGGGGTTCCGGTAACCCCCCGGTACTCCGGAAAAATGCCAATTTCACCCGGAACGATTCCGATATCCAAATATAGGCTTCCAATATATCAATCTTTACGTCTCGACCATTTCGAGACTCCTCGTCATGTCCGTGATCACATCCGGGACTCCGAACAACCTTCGGTACATCAAAATGCATAAACTCATAATGTAACTGTCATCGTAACCTTAAGCGTTCGGACCCTACGGGTTCGAGAACAATGTAGACATGACCGAGACACGTCTCCGGTCAATAACCAATAGAGGGACCTGGATGCCCATATTGGCTCCTACATATTCTACGAAGATCTTTATCGGTCAGACCGCATAACAACATACGTTGTTCCCTTTTTCATCGGTATGTTACTTGCCCGAGATTCGATCGTCGGTATCCAATACCTAGTTCAATCTCGTTACCGGCAAGTCTCTTTACTCGTTCCGTAATACATCATCTTGCAACTAACTCATTAGTTGTAATGCTTGCAAGGCTTATGTGATGTGCATTACCGAGAGGGCCCAGAGATACCTCTCCGACAATCGGAGTGACAAATCCTAATCTCG
This sequence comes from Triticum dicoccoides, assembly GCF_002162155.2. Taxonomy (NCBI): domain Eukaryota; kingdom Viridiplantae; phylum Streptophyta; class Magnoliopsida; order Poales; family Poaceae; genus Triticum; species Triticum dicoccoides. Next base: position 501,822,843 of record NC_041385.1, on the reverse strand, counting down.
AAATACGCCAACCCAACATCTACCTTTGGAGACACCTGTAATGCTCCTTTATAATCACCCAGTTACGTTGTGACGTTTGGTAGCACCCAAAGTGTTCCTCCGGCAAACGGGAGTTGCATAATCTCATAGTCATAGGAACATGTATAAGTCATGAAGAAAGCAATAGCAACATACTAAACGATCGGGTGCTAAGCTAATGGAATGGGTCATGTCAATCAGATCATTCTACTAATGATGTGACCTCGTTAATCAAATAACAACTCATTGTTCATGGTCAGGAAACATAACCATCTTTGATTAACGAGCTAGTCAAGTAGAGGCATACTAGTGACACTTTGTTTGTCTATGTATTCACACATGTATTATGTTTCCGGTTAATACAATTCTAGCATGAATAATAAACATTTATCATGATTATAAGGAAATAAATAATAACTTTATTATTGCCTCTAGGGCATATTTCCTTCAGTCTCCCACTTGCACTAGAGTCAATAATCTAGATTACACTGTAATGATTCTAACACCCATGGAGCCTTGGTGCTGATCATGTTTTGCTCGTGGAAGAGGCTTAGTCAACGGGTCTGCAACATTCAGATCCGTATGTATCTTGCAAATCTCTATGTCTCCCACCTGAACTAGATCCCGGATGGAGTTGAAGCGTCTCTTGATGTGTTTGGTCCTTTTGTGAAATCTGGATTCCTTTGCCAAGGCAATTGCACCAGTATTGTCACAAAAGATTTTCATTGGACCCGATGCATTAGGTATGACACCTAGATCGGATATGAACTCCTTCATCCAGACTCCTTCATTTGCTGCTTCCGAAGCAGCTATGTACTCCGCTTCACATGTAGATCCCGCTACGACGCTTTGTTTAGAACTGCACCAACTGACAGCTCCACCGTTTAATGTAAACACGTATCCGGTTTGCGATTTAGAATCGTCCGGATCAGTGTCAAAGCTTGCATCAACGTAACCTTTTACGGTGAGCTCTTTGTCACCTCCATATACGAGAAACATATCCTTAGTCCTTTTCAGGTATTTCAGGATGTTCTTGACCGTTGTCCAGTGATCCACTCCTGGATTACTTTGGTACCTCCCTGCTAAACTTATAGCAAGGCACACATCAGGTCTGGTACACAACATTGCATACATGATAGAGCCTATGGCTGATGCATAGGGAATATCTTTCATATTCTCTCTATCTTCTGCAGTGGTCGGGCATTGAGTCTTACTCAACTTCACACCTTGTAACACAGGCAAGAACCCTTTCTTTGCTTGATCCATTTTGAACTTCTTCAAAATTTTGTCAAGGTATGTGCTTTGTGAAAGTCCAATTAAGCGTTTTGATCTATCTCTATAGATCTTAATGCCCAATATGTAAGCAGCTTCACCGAGGTCTTTCATTCAAAAACTTTTATTCAAGTATCCCTTTATGTTATCCAGAAATTCTATATTATTTCCAATCAGCAATATGTCATCCACATATAATATTAGAAATGCTACAGAGCTCCCACTCACTTTCTTGTAAATACAGGCTTCTCCGAAAGTCTGTATAAAACCAAATGCTTTGATCACACTATCAAAACATTTATTCCAACTCCGAGATGCTTGCACCAGTCCATAAATGGATCGCTGGAGCTTGCACACTTTGTTAGCTCCTTTTGGATCAACAAAACCTTCCGGTTGCATCATATACAACTCTTCTTCCAGAAATCCATTCAGGAATGCAGTTTTGACATCCATCTGCCAAATTTCATAATCATAAAATGCGGCAATCGCTAACATGATTCGGACGGACTTAAGCATCGCTACGGGTGAGAAGGTCTCATCGTAGTCAATCCCTTGAACTTGCCGAAAATCTTTTGCGACAAGTCGAGCTTTCTAGACAGTAACATTACCATCAGCGTCAGTCTTCTTCTTAAAGATCCATTTATTCTCAATTGCTTGCCGATCATCGGGCAAGTCAACCAAAGTCCATACTTTGTTCTCATACATGGATCCCATCTCAGATTTCATGGCTTCAAGCCACTTTGCGGAATCTGGGCTCACCATCGCTTCTTCATAGTTCGTAGGTTCATCATGATCTAGTAGCATGACTTCCAGAACAGGATTACCGTACCACTCTGGCGCGGATCTTACTCTGGTTGATCTACGAGGTTCAGTAGTATCTTGATCTGAAGTTTCATGATCATTATCATTGGCTTCCTCACTAACTGGTGTAGGTGTCACTGAAACAGTTTTCTGTGATGAACTACTTTCCAGTAAGGGAGCAGGTACAGTTACCTCGTCAAGTTCTACTTTCCTCCCACTCACTTCTTTCGAGAGAAACTCCTTCTCTAGAAATGATCCATTCTTAGCAACGAATATCTTGCCTTCGGATCTGTGATAGAAGGTGTACCCAACAGTTTCCTTTGGGTATCCTATGAAGACACATTTCTCCGATTTGGGTTCGAGCTTATCAGGTTGAAGCTTTTTCACATAAGCATCGCAGCCCCAAACTTTCAAAAACGACAACTTTGGTTTCTTGCCAAACCATAGTTCATAAGGCGTCGTCTCAACGGATTTTGATGGTGCCCTATTTAACGTGAATGCGGTCGTCTCTAAAGCATAACCCCAAAATGATAGCGGTAAATCAGTAAGAGACATCATAGATCGCACCATATCTAGTAAAGTACGATCACGACGTTCGGACACACCATTTCGCTGTGGTGTTCCGGGTGGCGTGAGTTGCGAAACTATTCCACAGTTTTTCAAATGTACACCAAACTCGTAACTCAAATATTCTCCTCCACGATCAGATCGTAGAAACTTTATTTTCTTGTTACGATGATTTTCAACTTCACTCTGAAATTCTTTGAACTTTTCAAATGTTTCAGACTTATGCTTCATTAAGTAGATATACCCATATCTACTTAAATCATCTATGATGGTGAGAAAATAACGATATCCGCCACGAGCCTCAATATTCATCGGACCACATACATCGGTATGTATGATTTCCAATAACTTTGTTGCTCTCTCCATAGTACCGGAGAACGGTGTTTTAGTCATCTTGCCCATGAGGCACGGTTCGCAAGTACCAAGTGATTCATAATCAAGTGGTTCCAAAAGTCCATCAGTATGGAGTTTCTTCATGCGCTTTATACCGATATGACCTAAACGACAGTGCCACAAATAAGTTGCACTTTCATTATCAACTCTGCATCTTTTGGCTTCAACATTATGAATATGTGTATTACTACTATCGAGATTCAATAAGAATAGACCACTCTTCAAGGGTGCATGACCATAAAAGATATTACTCATATAAATAGAACAACCATTATTCTCTGATTTAAATGAATAACCGTCTCGCATTAAACAAGATCCAGATATAATGTTCATGCTCAACGCTGGCACCAAATAACAATTATTTAGGTCTAATATTAATCCCGAAGGCAGATGTAGAGGTAGCGTGCCGACTGCGATCACATCGACTTTGGAACCGTTTCCCACACGCATCGTCACCTCGTCCTTAGCCAATCTTCGCTTAATCCGTAGCCCCTGTTTCGAGTTGCAAATATTAGCAACAGAACCAGTATCAAATACCCAGGTGCTACTGCGAGCATTAGTAAGGTACACATCAATAACATGTATATCACATATTCCTTTGTTCACTTTGCCATCCTTCTTATCCGCCAAATACTTGGGGCAGTTCCGCTTCCAGTGACCAGTCTGCCTGCAGTAGAAGCACTCAGTTTCAGGCTTAGGTCCAGACTTGGGTTTCTTCTCTTGAGCAGCAACTGGCTTGCCGTTCTTCTTGAAGTTCCCTTTCTTCTTTCCTTTGCCCTTTTTCTTGAAACTAGTGGTTTTGTTAACCATCAACACTTGATGCTCCTTTTTGATTTCTACCTCCGCAGCTTTCAGCATTGCGAAGAGCTCGGGAATAGTCTTGTTCATCCCTTGCATATTATAGTTCATCACGAAGCTCTTGTAGCTTGGTGGTAGTGATTGGAGAATTCTGTCAATGACGCAATCATCCGGAAGATTAACTCCCAATTGAATCAAGTGATTATTATACCCAGACATTTTGAGTATATGCTCACTGACAGAACTGTTCTCCTCCATCTTGCAGCTATAGAACTTATTGGAGACTTCATATCTCTCAATTCGGGCATTTGCTTGAAATATTAACTTCAACTCCTGGAACATCTCATATGCTCCATGACGTTCAAAACGTCGTTGAAGTCCCGATTCTAAGCCGTAAAGCATGGCACACTGAACTATCGAGTAGTCATCAGCTTTGCTCTGCCAGACGTTCATAACATCTGGTGTTGCTCCAGCAGCAGGCCTGGCACCCAGCGGTGCTTCCAGGACGTAATTTTTCTGTGCAGCAATGAGGATAATCCTCAAGTTACGGACTCAGTCCGTGTAATTGCTACCATCATCTTTCAACTTTGCTTTCTCAAGGAACGCATTAAAATTCAACGGAACAACAACACGAGCCATCTATCTACAATCAACATAAACAAGCAAGATACTATCAGGTACTAAGTTCATGATAAATTTAAGTTCAATTAATCATATTACTTAAGAACTCCCACTTAGATAGACATCCCTCTAATCCTCTAAGTGATCACGTGATCCAAATCAACTAAACCATGTCCGATCATCACGTGAGATGGAGTAGTTTCATCGGTGAACATCATTATGTTGATCATATCTACTATATGATTCACGCTCGACCTTTCGGTCTCCGTGTTCCGAGGCCATATCTGCATATGCTAGGCTCGTCAAGTTTAACCTGAGTATTCTGCGTGCGCAACTGTTTTGCACCCGTTGTATTTGAACGTAGAGCCTATCACACCCGATCATCACGTGGTGTCTCAGCACAAAGAACTTTCGCAACGGTGCATACTCAGGGAGAACACTTCTTGATAATTTAGTGAGAGATCATCTTATAATGCTACCGTCAATCAAAGCAAGATAAGATGCATAAAAGATAAACATCACATGCAATCAATATAAGTGATATGATATGGCCATCATCATCTTGCTCCTGTGATCTCCATCTCCGAAGCACCGTCATGATCACCATCGTCACCGGCGCGACACCTTGATCTCCATTGTAGCATCGTTGTCGTCTCGCCAATCTTATGCTTTCACGACTATCACTACCGTTTAGTAATAAAGTAAAACATTACATCGCGATTGCATTGCATACAATAAAGCGACAACCATATGGCTCCTGCCAGTTGCCGATAACTCGGTTACAAAACCTCATACAATAAAATTCAGCATCATGCCTTGACCATATCACATCACAACATGCCCTGCAAAAACAAGTTAGACGTCCTGTACTTTGTTGTTGCATGTTTTACGTGGCTGCTACGGGCTTAAGTAAGAACCAGTCTCACCTACGCATCAAAACCACAACGATAGTTTGTCAAATAGACTCCGTTTTAACCTTCGCAAGGACCGGGCGTAGCCATACTTGGTTCAACTAAAGTTGGAGAGACAGTCGCCCGCAAGCCATCTCTGTGCAAAGCACGTCGAGGGAACCGGTCTCGCGTAAGCGTACGCGTAAGGTTGGTCCGGGTCGTCTCGTCCAACAATACCGCCGAACCAAAGTATGACATGCTGGTAGGTAGTATGACTTGTATCGTCCACAACTTACTTGTGTTCTACTCGTGCATATAACATCAACATAAATAATCTAGGCTCGGATGCCACTGTTGGGTTTCGTAGTAATTTCAAAAAAATTCCTACGCACACGCAAGATCATGTGATGCATAGCAACGAGGGGGAGAGTGTTGTCTACGTACCCAACGCAGACCGACTGCGGAAGCGATGACACGACGTAGAGGAAGTAGTCGTACGTCTTCACGATCCAACCGATCAAGCACCGAAACTGCGGCACCTCCGAGTTCGAGCACACGTTCAGCTCGATGACGATCCCCGGACTCCGATCCAGCAAAGTGTCGGGGAAGAGTTCCGTCAGCACGACGGCGTGGTGACGATCTTGATGTACTACAGCAGCAGGGCTTCGCCTAAACTCCGCTACAGTATTATCGAGGTATATGGTGGCAGGGGGCACCGCACACGGCTAAGGAATAGATCACGTGGATCAACTTGTGTGTTGTAGGGTGCCCCTTGCCTCAGTATATAAAGGAGCCAGGGAGAGGGGGCGGCCGGCCAAGGTGGGCGCGCCAAGGGGGAGTCCTACTCCCTCTGGGAGTAGGACTCCTAGTTGGACAAGGAGAGAGGGGGAAGAGGTGGAAGAGAGGAAGGAAAGGGGGGGGGGGCGCCGCCCCCCTTCCCTTGTCCTATTCGGACTAGGAAGTGGAGGGGCGCGCGGCCACCTCTTGCCTCCTTCTCTATTCTCCCTCAAGGCCCATGTAGGCCCAATAAACCCCCGGGGGGGTTCCGGTAACCCCCCGGTACTCCGGAAAAATGCCAATTTCACCCGGAACGATTCTGATATCCAAATATAGGCTTCCAATATATCAATCTTTACGTCTCGACCATTTCGAGACTCCTCGTCATGTCCGTGATCACATCCGGGACTCCGAACAACCTTCGGTACATCAAAATGCATAAACTCATAATGTAACTGTCATCGTAACCTTAAGCGTGCGGACCCTACGGGTTCGAGAACAATGTAGACATGACCGAGACACGTCTCTGGTCAATAACCAATAGCGGGACCTGGATGCCCATATTGGCTCCTACATATTCTACGAAGATCTTTATCGGTCAGACCGCATAACAACATACGTTGTTCCCTTTGTCATCGGTATGTTACTTGCCCGAGATTCGATCGTCGGTATCCAATACCTAGTTCAATCTCGTTATCGGCAAGTCTCTTTACTCGTTCCGTAATACATCATCTTGCAACTAACTCATTAGTTGTAATGCTTGCAAGGCTTATGTGATGTGCATTACCGAGAGGGCCCAGAGATACCTCTCCGACAATCAGAGTGACAAATCCTAATCTCGAAATACGCCAACCCAACATCTACCTTTGGAGACACCTGTAATGCTCCTTTATAATCACCCAGTTACGTTGTGACGTTTGGTAGCACCCAAAGTGTTCCTCCGGCAAACGGGAGTTGCATAAGCTCATAGTCATAGGAACATGTATAAGTCATGAAGAAAGCAATAGCAACATACTAAACGATCGGGTGCTAAGCTAATGGAATGGGTCATGTCAATCAGATCATTCTACTAATGATGTGACCTCGTTAATCAAATAACAACTCATTGTTCATGGTCAGGAAACATAACCATCTTTGATTAACGAGCTAGTCAAGTAGAGGCATACTAGTGACACTTTGTTTGTCTATGTATTCACACATGTATTATGTTTCTGGTTAATACAATTCTAGCATGAATAATAAACATTTATCATGATTATAAGGAAATAAATAATAACTTTATTATTGCCTCTAGGGCATATTTCCTTCAGTTGTCGTCCCGCCAACTATTGTTACTACGACTATTGCTACCGCTTAGTGATAAAGTAAAACAATTACATGGCGATTGCATTGCATACAATAAAGCAACAACCCTATGGCTCCTGCCAGTTGCCGATAACTTTGTTACAAAACATGATCATCTCATACAACAATTTGTATCACATCATGCCTTGACCATATCACATCACAGCAAGCCCTGCAAAAACAAGTTAGACGTCCTCTACTTTGTTGTTGCAAGTTTTATGTGGCTGCTACGAGCTTCTAGCAAGAACCGTTCTTACCTATGCATCAAAACCACAACGATTTTTCATCAAGTGTGTTGTTTTAACCTTTAACAAGGACCGGCCGTAGTCAAACTCGATTCAACTAAAGTTGGAAAAATAGACACCTGCCATCCACCTATGTGCATAAGCACGTCGGTAGAACCAGTCTCATGAACGCGGTCATGTAATGTCGGTTTGGGCCGCTTCATCCAACAATACCGCCGAATCAAAGTAAGACGTTGGTGGTAAGCAGTATGAATATTATTGCTCACAACTCTTTGTGTTCTACTCGTGCATATAACATCTACGCATAGACCTGGCTCTGATACCAATGTTGGAGAACACAGTAATTTCAAAAAAATCCTACGATCACGAAGATCTATCTAGGTGATGCATAGCAAGGAGAGGGGAGAGTGTGTCCACATACCCTCGTAGACCGAAAGCGGAAGCGTTAAGTAACGCGGTTGATGTAGTCGAACATCTTCGCGATCCAACCAATCAAGTACCGAACATACGTCACCTCCGCGATCTACACATGTTCAGCTCGGTGACGTCCCTCGAACTCTAGATCTAGCTGAGGCCGAGGGAGAGTTCCGTCAGCACGACGGCGTGGTGACGGTGATGATGAAGTTACCGGCGCAGGCCTTCGCCTATGCACTACGACGATATGACCAAGGTGGAAAACTGTGGAGGGGCACCACACATGGCTAGAGACCAACTTATGTGTCTTTGGGTGCCCCCTCCCCCATATATAAAGGAGGAGAGGAGGGGGTCAGCCGGCCACAAGGGGCACGCCCAAGGGGGGGGTCAGTGTCAAAACCAGCGGATCTCAGGTAGGGGGTCCCGAACTGTGCGTCTAAGGCTAATGGTAACTGGAGGTAGGGGACACGATGTTTACCCAGGTTCGGGCCCTCTCGATGGAGGTAATACCCTATTTCCTGCTTGATTTATCTTGATGATATGAGTATTACAAGAGTAGATCTACCACGAGATCGCAGAGGCTAAACCCTAGAAGCTAGCCTATGGTTATGATTGTTCTTGTCCTACGGACTAAACCCTCCGGTTTATATAGACATCAGAGGGGGCTAGGGTTACACAGAGTCGGTTATAGAGAAAGGAATCTTCATATCTTAACCACCAAGCTTGCCTTCCACGCAAAGGAGAGTCCCATCCGGACACGGGATGAAGTCTTCAATCTTGTATCTTCATAGTACAACAGTCCGGCCAAAGCATATAGTCCGGCTGTTCGAGGACCCCTTAATCCAGGACTCCCTCAGTAGCCCCTGAACCAGGCTTCAATGACGACGAGTCCGACATGCAAATTGTCTTCGGCATTGCAAGGCGGGTTCCTTCTCCGAATACTTCAAAGTAGATCTTGAACATAAGAATCATGTCCGGCTCTGCAAAACAAATTCCATATACCCCCGTGGAGATCTCAATGTTTTCAGAAGTCCAATCCTAGCTCATTGTTTCAAAGGGCAAAATCATTATTAAGCTCATTAATGCAATCAACCAAGACAGTGGTAGGAACCTTTTTCTAAGATTTTCATTAAAAGCAACGTAGTCCGAGGATTGAAAACGCCTAAATTCCTCTTGATCATAGAGGATCACCTCTATGGGAGGACGACTAGCGTCCACCCTATAGTGCGCAAAGATTTCTTTGGCCTCTCTTATGATAAATATAAACTCGTGAGCCAAAAAAATAGTAACAGCACGCTTAACAAAAGAATGCTCAATATTAGAGAATTCTAGGAAAAATCTTTGTATGCAAGGATGCATATGCATAAATTGTCTTTCAAGTTCAACTACAAGCATAGCGATAGCATCCGCAAGAGTACTAGTTCTATGAAGAATAGAACAACCCAAGGAAGGTAAAGCACCGGCACAAGTAAAGAAATCTTGAATAACGCCCTTGCCAATGATGTTACCACTACCGATTCGAAACTTTTTAGTATGCAAGATAGGGGGTTCATTGGCCGGAGCCTCGGGCTTTTCCATGTTATCATTATTGTCCATATTGACGATAATCTCCCCAATTTCAGACATAGCGGCAAACAAAAGCAAGGCAGAAGAAGGCGAGCGAAAAAGAGAGGAGGAGATTGGGAAAGAGAGGGCGAATAAAATGGCAAGGGTGAAGTGTGGGAGAGGAAAACGAGAGGCAAATGGCAAATAATGTAAATGCGAGGGAGATGGGTTTGTGATGGGTACTTGGTATGTCTTGACTTGAACGAAGACCTCCCCGGCAACGGCGCCAGAAATCCTTCTTGCTACGTCTTGAGCTTGCGTTTGTTTTCCTCGAAGAGGAGAGGGTGATGCAGCAAGTGTAGCGTAAGTATTCCCTCAGTTTTGAGAACCAAGGTATCAATCCAGTAGGAGGCTCCTCAAAAGTCCCACGCACCTACACAAACAAACTGAGAACTCGCAACCAACGCAATAAAGGGGTTGTCAATCCCTTCACGACCACTTGCGAAAGTGAGATCTAATAAAGATAGTATGATAAGATAAATATATTTTTGGTATTTTATAATATAGATGCAAAAAGTAAAGATGCAAATAAAGTAGATTGAAAGCAAATATGATAAGAGATAGACCCGGGGCCATAGGTTTCACTAGAGGCTTCTCTCGAGATAGCATAAGTATTACGGTGGGTGAACAAATTACTGTCGAGCAATTGATAGAAAAGCGCATAGTTATGAGATTATCTAGGCATGATCATGTACATAGGCATCACGTCCATAACAAGTAGACCGACTCCTGCCTGCATCTACTACTATTACTCCACACATCGACCGACTCCTGCCTGCATCTAGAGTATTAAGTTCATAAGAACAAAGTAACGCATTAAGCAAGATGACATGATGTAGAGGGATAAACTCATGCAATATGATATAAACCCCATCTTGTTATCCTCGATGGCAACAATACAATACGTGCCTTGCAACCCTTTCTGTCACTGGGTAAGGACACCGCAAGATTGAACCCAAAGCTAAGCACTTCTCCCATGGCAAGAAAGACCAATCTAGTAGGCCAAACCAAACTGATAATTCGAAGAGACTTGCAAAGATAACTCAATCATACATAAAAGAATTCAGAGAAGATTCAACTATTATCCATAGATAAACTTGATCATAAACCCACAATTCATCGGATCTCGACAAACACACCGCAAAAAGAGATTACATCGAATAGATCTCCGCAAGAGAGCGGGAGAACATTGTATTGAGATCCAAAAAGAGAGAAGAAGCCATCTAGCTAATAACTATGGACCCGTAGGTCTGTGGTAAACTACTCACAACTCATCGGAGGGGCAAGGATGTTGATGTAGAAGCCCTCCGTGGTCGATTCCCCCTCCGGCAGAGTGCCGGCGAAGGCTCCAACATGAGATCTCGCGGATACAGAAGGTTACGGCGGTGGAAATTGTGTCTCGTGGTGCCCCTGGATGTTTTCGGGGTACGTAGGTATATATAGGAGGAAGAAGTACGTCGGTGGCCGCCCGAGGGGCCCACAAGATAGGGGGGCGTGCCCTACAGAGGGGGCGCGGCCCCCTATCTCATGGGGTCCTCGGGAGCTTCTTGACTTGCACTCCAAGCTCTCCGGATCACGTTCGTTCCAAAAATCACGCTCCCGAAGGTTTCATTCCATTTGGACTCCGTTTGATATTCCGTTTCTTCGAAATACTGAAATAGGCAAAAAAACAGCAATATGGGTTGGGCCTCCGGTTAGTAGGTTAGTCCCAAAAATGATATAAATGTGTAAAATAAAGCCCATAAACATCCAAAAGGGGTAATATAATAGCATGGAACAATCAAAAATTATAGATACGTTGGAGACGTATCAGCCATGTCCGGATCCAGCTTTCAGGGCTGGTGGACGGCCCACTATCACCGAGGAGGATATCAAGAAGCTCAGGGAGGCGAGGTACTTGACCACGGAAATCCTTCACAGGCTTCCTGCACCAGGGGAGGTTATCGCTTCTCCTAGATCTAACGAGAGGGTCATATTCATCCCTCACTTCCTTCGGGGGTTAGGTTTCTCCCTCAATCCCTTCGTTCGAGGGCTCCTGTTTTACTATGGACTAGATTTCCATGATCTAGCCCTGGACTCACTCCTTCACATCTCATCATTCATTATCGTATGTGAGGCTTTCCTCCGTATCCCTCCACACTTTGGATTGTGACTCAAGACCTTTGATATAAGGCCAAGGAGAATAGACGGAAGACACGCAGAGTGCGGAGGTGCCCTGATAGGCAAATCGGCCGATGTCGTCTGGCCAAAGGGTTTGTCAGTGTCAAAACCGGCGGATCTCGGGTAGGGGGTCCCGAACTGTGCGTCTAGGCGGATGGTAACAGGAGACAAGGGACACAATGTTTTACCCAGGTTCGGGCCCTCTTGATGGAGGCAAAACCCTACATCCTGCTTGATTGATATTGATGATGTGGGTATTACAAGAGTAGATCTACCACGAGATCAAGGAGGCTAAACCCTAGAAGCTAGCCTATGGTATGATTGTTGTAATGGTTGTTCGTCCTACGGACTAAAGCCATCCGGTTTATATAGACACCGGAGAGGGCTAGGGTTACATAGAGTCGGTTACAATGGTAGGAGATCTACATATCCGTATCGCCAAGCTTGCCTTCCACGCCAAGGAAAGTCCCATCCGGACACGGGACGAAGTCTTCAATCTTGTATCTTCATAGTCTTGGAGTCCGGCCGATGATGTTAGTCCGGCTATCCGGACACCCCCTAGTCCAGGACTCCCTCAGTAGCCCCTGAACCAGGCTTCAATGACGACAAGTCCAGCGTGCATATTGTCTTCGGCATTGCAAGGCGGGTTCCTCCGAATAATTTGTAGAAGATTGTGAACACCAGGATAGTGTCCGGCTCTGCAAAATAAATTCCACATTCCACCGTAGAGAGAATAATATTTACACAAGTTCAATCTGCTGACGTATTGGGCGGCGTGACGTCACACCACTACCAAGTCTTTATTTGAATCGTTTTTATCATACCACCCTAGCACGTTTAGCGAAGCGGTTTCCTTGGCACGTCTTGTCGAAGCAGAGATCGTGTTCCCCTTATTCCAGGATTCTCATCAATATGGACATGGGTAACCCAACCGCGCCCGTCACCATGCCTCCTCCATTGAAGGCGAGTTCCACACGGTTACGGGGACGGCTCTTGGTATTCTCCCTCTTTATAACGAGACCAAGGCTTGTTTCTTTTCTTCAATCCTCAACCGAATCCGCCCCTTGCCCCGAGCTCCAACACTCAGGGCTCCAGATTCGAGTGCTTCGGAACTCCGACAATGTCCGGCTCCGACTTGCAGGGCCGGTGGATGCCCTCCTCCGTCACGGAGGAGGATGTGCTAAAGTTGAGAGAAGCCAGGTACTTAACCTACGAGATTTCGCATAGGCTACCTGCCCAAGGGCAAGTCATCCCTACCCCCGAGCCTGGCGAGAGCGTCGTGTTCATATCTTACCTCCGTCGGGGTTTAGTCTTCCCGATGGATCCCTTCGTGAGGGGGCTCATGTTTTACTACGGGTTGGAATTCCACGATCTAGCTCCGGAGTCCATCCTCCATATCTCATCGTTCATTGTCGTCTGCGAAGCCTTCCTCCGCACTACCCCTCACTTTGGTTTGTGGCTCAAAACCTTCAACATGAAGCCGAAGACGATTGGGGGGCGCCAGGCAGAGTGCGGCGGGGCGGTCATAAGCAGGAGGGCCGATGCTCCATGGCCCGAGGGCTCTTTCCAGGAGGAGCTCGGCTTGTGGCAACAGGAGTGGTTTTACATTACTGCTCCCAGGGGTAGCAGGCAAAAGCCGCCACCCATCTTTCGCTCGGGCCCACCACAGCGGCTGATGTCATGGGTCAACCAAGGGCTCAACTGGGGGCCGTCAGAGGATGTTCCCCTATTGCAGGGCTGGATTCGAGACCTCCAAGAGAGGGAGATCAATCTGGTCGTAGTGATGCAGGTCATGCTGATTCGGCGTCTTCTGCCTTGCAAGCGTCGCCCCCTACGCCTGTGGGAATTCCATCCGGAGGGGCCACAAGTTCTCCAACACTTCATGGGTACGACACCCATGGAGATGTATAAATTGTTCTTCGGATCACAAAGAGTATGTCCGGAATTAACCGAGGATTCCGGCCTAAGCTGCAATTGCCCGGATGCTCAGGTAGTAGCCCAGTGTCCGGACACACCGTTTGTTTGCGCCTTCTTGACGTTGCTTATTAACCGGTCGCCTCTTGAACAGGAGTGGATAGCACAAGCGAAACTAATACGGTGTCCGGCCCCCCTCCCGGAGACCGCGCCTGATCCCGTGCTGGTCAGGATGTTGAAGGTTGCGCCTTCAGAGGAAGGAGAAGGGGAGAACAGAGAAACTACCGCCTCTACCAAGGAGGCTTTTGAGAAAGGGGGAATCGAGAATCCCTCCTTCCAAGGGGAGAAGAGGACTGCTTCCGAAAACCCGGAGGCCAAGGCCTCGAAGCGGGGGAAGAAATCTTTGCCGGAGGGTCCTGCGCCAGGGGGAGCCCTGGCGGTATCATCTTCCCAAGTGAACCAGCCCTCCAGCAAGCCGTAAGTAGAAAAAGGGGAGCTTTGTAATAAGAGACATCCCTATTTTTGCTTCTGAGGATAACCAAAGTTTTTATCTTGTAGTTCGGATCTTCGTCCTTCTCAGCTGAGCTCGTCTTCGGGGGACCTTCGCCCGGAGATGATGGAGAGTGAGACGCCTCCATCTGCCGTGCCATCAGGTGGGGCGGACGACCCTGAAGTATCATCGCGGAGGGTGTCCCCAAGTCCGGCGAGACCGGAGAGTTCGGCTCCAACGGGTGTGCGGCCGGGGGAGCTAAAGGATCTGCTCGAGAGGGCGTCTATCTCAGAAGGTCACCGTACATTGATGAGTACGGTGATTGAAAGAATTTCATCTGCCGAGGGTGGGTTGCATGATGCCGTCAGAAGATTGCTGGCGGGGTTTGAGGTACGTAAAAGATGACATACCTTTTGACAGTTTTACACATAAAGTGCGCCCTGTATAGATAGTAGCCCCTGGGACTTGGTGCGTTGTCAGAAGCGACGGCGCGCCGAGGATCAAAATCACAGGTAATAATTTTCGCCTTTCCTATGTAGGTGGCGGATAGTCCGGTGGCCAGCCGGACTGATGGAGTTGCCGAACTAAAGCAGCAACTCGATGTTGTGGATGCGGACATCGCGCTGGTCAATAAGCGACTTGACGAGTCGCAAGGTAGGTTGTGTTTCTGTGGTCACCTAGTAAGGGAGCCGAAGCCCACTCCTTACAACATGTGTGCTTAATGCAGATGGTGCCGCTACTGTGGAGGGCCTTCGGGCGGAACTTGCTCTAGACAAGGAGCAGGCCAGAAGGAGTGATGCGGCTGCCTCGAGGGCGGCCGAAGAGCTAGAAGCTGAAAGGGCTGCTCACTGCCGAAGCAGGGAGGAGATGGCCGAAATGGCCGTGAAGCTGAAATATGTTACCGACCGCTATGAGGTGCTTGAAAAAGAACGCCGAGTGGCACAAGAAGACCTGGAGAAGGCCACCGCCGAAGGAGGAGCTGCGCCAGGCCGGAGATATTGCGGCTGGCAAGCCTTTTCTGCTGCGTAGGAGGTTTACAGATCCGAAGTATGCTCAGCTTGGCCAACTTTGGGGTCCGGAGGATCCTTATATGGATTTAGCGGCGAGTGCGGTAGATGCTGTGGTGCACTTCCGAAGTCAAAAGGATCACGAGACGGAAGAGCTTTTTTGGTCTCAATTCCACAGTCCGGAGCGTTCACTTCTGCTGACCGATCGGTTGGCTGAGTGGGCTGAGCTGAATAGATTGTCCGGACTTGCCATGACCGATATCGTGGCTCATGTCTGGCCGGATAAGCCCAAGCCGAAGAGTTACTTTGGCTTATTGCAACAATTCCTTGGGGCAGTGCCGCATATAAAGGCGATGAAGCGGTCGGCCTGCATAGAGGGTGCACGGATGGCTCTCGCCCGTGTGAAGACATACTGGACAGAGATGGATGCCACCGCTATTGCAACCCGGGGTTCGGACGAGAGCCGGTTACCCGCCGAGCACTATTTTGGGTGCGTGGTGCTCGTGTAATAGAGTCGCAGTGCTCGAAAAATGTCATGTTCAAATGATCTTTATGGTTTGTAAAATGATATTTATAATATAAACGCTTTTTATACTTGTGCGTTCAAGTATTAGAATATCTCCTGTGCGGCCGTTAATGTATACTGTTGTATAACCTGAAAGATGGCAGTCTTCGGCTTCAGCCCCCACACACATGGTGCGGGGGTGTTTGCGAAATAGCGCATTTTCACACTTAATCCAACGTCTTGGTCCTGTGAAGGAGGTGGTAGCGTAGAAAACGAGGACACCAGACTATAATGCTTTTTCACTTTCACTTAGCCATAGGAGTTTGAAGGTGGGGCTACGATATTGCCCCTGGGGGCACCGCGCTCTCCGGATATGGGGCGCGTGTGTGCCTGACCGGGAAGCGATCCTTCGTCAAAGCGGAGGAATTCTAAACAGTCCAGAGGTCGATCGAGTGGTTGACCAGTCTCTCGCTACATCATGACAGTCAGTTTTCGGCTTTCTCTACTGAGGTGCTCACCTGGCCGAACCGGGGCACAATCGCAGTAGTTCTCCTGGTGCCGCGTTAGCCGATGATACGGAACGTAAGGCAGCAAAACACAGGAGCCGGCAAACCCAACATTTGACCAAAGATATGATTCGGAGCTGATGCATATAAGGCCTAACTCGAGACGCCGAACACTCCTTGAGGTGTTCGGTCTTTATGATGACGGGCAGATCAATGCCCTAAGCCCCTAGTGTCCAGGTACACGCGAGATCCTCTGACGCGGCCGATGCCAAAACGTCAGTCTCCTCTCTAGTTATGGTGAGAAACCAGGGGATGTATAGCAACAAGAGACAGTAAAAAAGGTTTACGCAGGGTCTTAATCTGAAAAGAATCCTTGCAACAGGTCCCTACTTCACGTCTGCGCCCGTGTCTCCGTTGTGCTGTATCCTGGACGGGTGTCACACGCTGTTCATCTGTAAAAAGAGAGGAACTTAGTTTTGAAAAGAAATCATGCGAAGAATGTATTTAAAACAGAGTATGAATAAATGAATAAGGTTGAGCTGTTGTTGGCTCTTTATCGCTCATACGCACAGCCCCTTGTCAAGGAGGTGTGCGGCTAGGAAGCCCCTAGTTTATTTATGCCGGACTCGCCTAGCCGTGTCCGGAGTTTTGAACGACCTTTTAATGCAATGATGCCGCATGGACTGGGCATTTTAAGTGTAAGAGACGCGTAGTGTGGTATTGCGTTAAAGCGGACAAAAGCTTCACGTCCCAATAGTGCTTGAAGGCTACTTTTGAATGGGGCGACATGGAAGATTAGCTTTTCGCGTCGGAAGTTGTCGGGTGACCCGAACACAACTTCTAGTAGTAAGGAGCCCGTGCACTTGGCGTAAGGGCCTGGCGTCACTCCTTTGAAGGAAGTGCGACTATGGCGAATTTTAGTAAGGTCTATCCCCAACTTGCGGATTGTGTCCAGATATAGCAGGTTTAAATCGCTGCCGCCATCCATTAGGACTTGTGTAAATTATAGTCCGTCGATTATAGGATCCAGTATTAGGGCAGTCCATCCTGCGTTTCAAACACTTCTGGAATAGTACAGGTGGTCGAAAGTAATTGGTTTTGACATCCAATCTCGGGGTTCCACTGGGGTGGACCGTGCAGCATGCATTTCAGCAGGTGCCGCACTATTGTTCTGTAGTATCACATGAAGTGAGTTTACTGTTTTGACTTCTTGGGGGAAAGTCTTTTGTTTTCCGGTGCTCTGCTGGTGGGGTTCGTCGTTATCCTCACTTGGCTCGTCGAGCCCCTTGTGTTCGGCGTTGAGCCGGCCGGACTGTTTGAAGACCCAACAGTCTCGGTGGGTGTGGTTTGCAGGCTTCCCAGGGGTACTGTTCTAGAATTTGCGCGCTGACTCCCCGGGCTGTTGGGTTATGTGACTTAAGTCATCTGCATCTGGAGGGCGGACATAAGTCCCCTGAAAATTTGCTCTAAACGCGTCCTCGAGCTCTTCCCAACTTCCAATGGTATTTTCTGGGAGGCTTTTGAGCCAATGCCGAGATGGCCCTTTGAGCTTGAGGGGTAAATATTTTATGGCGTGGAGATCGTCTCCTCTGGCCATATGTATGTGCAGGATGTAATCCTCGATCCAGACTCCGGGGTCTGTTGTTCCGTCGTATGCCTCTATGTTTACGGGTTTGAACCCCGCTGGAAATTCATGATCCAGTACCTCATCGGTGAAACATAGTGGGTGTGCGGCGCCCCTGTATTTAGGTGTGCCGTGGTCTTTGAATACTCGGCGTGTTGTGTTGCTTCCTGGGGCCCTCTTCTTTGGCCCATAAATGGACCTGACCGGGCCATCCGTTTTGTGAGGATCTTTATGTATGTCATGTGCCTGCTTGTGTGTGGCGCCGCTTGCCGCTCTTGGCCTGTCATCTGGTCGCCTATCCGGCCAGGCGGCCTTTTTGCTTTTTGATTGTGGGGGCTCTACGGCCTCCTCGTCGAATTCGGGCAGCAGCTTGCGCTTCGGGTTGCTCTTTGTTTGGTGGATATTGCCGTATTTGTCCGCGGTCTTGAGTACTTTGCTCCATCTCGCTCTGAGTATGTCTTCCGCTATTTTGAGCTTCCGTTTCCCCTTCTTCAAGCTTCTTGCAGTGGCGACAAGCCTTTTTGGAAGATTCTTATGCTCCGGTGGTGTGTCCGGCGTGAGATCGCCTGGACTGTTGTTTTCGTCGAGGATGAGCTGATTATCCGATTCATCCTGTTCGGATGGTTGCTTGGTTGCCTGATTGTCGCCCACTGGTTTGCCCTACTCTATGGCTGGGTCTTTGTGAGTGCTGCTGTTATCGAGGCGGGACTAGGGGCGGTGCTTGCGTCGCCGTTTTGGTTGTTTTTCGGCGGAATTGTCCTTCACCGCGTTCCGTTGTTCCTCGTTATCGCTCCCTTTTGGGGTGTCCACCATGTATATGTCATGTGACGAGGTGGCCTTCCAGTGCCCGATAGGCGCTAGCTCTTGGTCGTCTCCGGCATCGTCGTCCATACCGTCGATGTCTTCGGAATCGTAGTCTAGCATGTCGGTTAGATCATCGACAATGGCTACAAAGTGGGTGGTGGGTGGGTTTTGAATTTCTTTGTCGTCCGCATCCCAACCGTCCTAACCGCAGTCCGGCCAGGGCTCTCCAGATAATGAGAGATGCTTTAGCGAGTTCAGGATGTCGCCAAAGGGTGAGTGCTGAAAGATGTCTGCAGCGGTGAACTCCATGATCGGCACCCAATCGGATTCGATTGGCAGGGGCGCAGGAGGTTCGGAGTCCGGCGAGGAGTCTGGCACCTCGGAGTGATGAGCTTTGCAAAGGACAAGGTCAGTATTCGGCTGCATCTCCGTAGAAGTCGCAGCCCCCGAGGCGGTGTCCAGCCACCTGTCCTCGATCTGCGCGGTCGGCTCCGGACTATAGGTCAGAGCGGACTCATGTGCGGCCTCCAGGGTACCGTCCGGTGGCAGAGCTAAATCGTGCCCGTCGTGACAGTGCGGGGCGCTCGGCTGTGGCTCGACTCCATCGAAGATCAAGTCTCCGCGGATGTCGGCAGTAAAGTTTAGGCTTCCAAACCTGACCTGTTGGCCAGGGGCGTAGCTTTCGATTTGCTCCTGATGGCCAAGCGAGTTGGCCCGCAGTGCGAAGCCGCCGAACATGAAGATCTGTTCGGGGAGGAAAGTCTCACCCTGGACTGTGTTGTTGTCTATTGAAGAAGCCATCAAGCCTATCGGTGACGACACAGAGGAACTCTGAATGAAAGCACCAATGTCGGTGTCAAAACCGGCGGATCTCGGGTAGGGGGTCCTGAACTGTGCGTCTAGGCGGATGGTAACAGGAGACAAGGGACACGATGTTTTACCCAGGTTCGGGCCCTCTTGATGGAGGTAAAACCCTACGTCCTGCTTGATTGATATTGATGATGTGGGTATTACAAGAGTAGATCTACCACGAGATCAAGGAGGCTAAACCCTAGAAGCTAGCCTATGGTATGATTGTTGTAATGGTTGTTCGTCCTACGGACTAAAGCCATCCGGTTATATAGACACCGGAGAGGGCTAGGGTTACATAGAGTCGGTTACAATGGTAGGAGATCTACATATCCGTATCGCCAAGCTTGCCTTCCACGCCAAGGAAAGTCCCATCCGGACACGGGACGAAGTCTTCAATCTTGTATCTTCATAGTCTTGGAGTCTGGCCGATGATGGTAGTCCGGCTATCCAGACACCCCCTAGTCCAGGACTCCCTCAGGGTTCCTTCTCCATAACTTCCGGCCTATGGCAACGGGGTGGTTTTATATCACCGAGCCTCGCGGCAATAAATGGGTAGCTTCACCCACCTTCCGATCCGGCCCTCCTCCACAACTTGCATCATGGGTCAACGAGGGGTTGGATTGGGGATCGCTAGACGAAGTTCAAATACTGCAAAGCCGCATTCGAGACCTTATTAGGAAGGACATCGACCTCGTCAAGGTGATTCAAGTTATGCTAGTCTGTCGGGTCCTGCCATGCGAGCGCCGACCTCTCCGTATGTGGGAATTCAATCCGGAAGGACCGCAAACTATTCAGCGCTTCTTCGGCACAACGCTTGAAGGGATGTATGAATTAATCTTCGAATCACGAAAAAGGTGTCCGGACACCACAGAGGACGCAGGCCTCGACTGCAACCATTCGGATTCCCCAGTAAGTACTCTATTTCCGAACACGTTTTTAAGTTTCTCATAGCAAAACTGAGAAAATCATACTCTGCCAGGGCTGGGTGAGGAAGGCAGAGAGGATCAGGTGTTCGGCCCCTCTTCCCAAAAACTCAGCGGAACCAGTGTTAACCAGGATGCTGGCTCTGGCACCATATCAAGTGCCGTTGAGGGAAGGAAATGAGAGGAGTGGAGAGGCCCAAAGCGGCCTTCATACCGGAGGTGCATCACGCACCGTATACGAGGAAGTCATAACTCCCGTGCCAGAGGGTGAATGGGGAGGAGAATCTGACATTACCTCTCCCCACGAGAAGAAAAGAGCCGCTCCCGAAGACCTGGAGGCAGAGGCTTCCAAGCGAGGGAAGAAATCCCTATCGGGGGGGCCCGAGTTCGGGAGGCGATATTGCCGCACAGTGCCCACAAGGGGACCAGCCTCTAGCCGAATCTTAAGTGAACAAAAGGTGTTTAATAAGCATACCTCGTTCTTTTCCCATCTATGAGGGCAACATTTTGAAACGTATGTTTTGCAGTCCGGCCTATAGCCTCCCTCAACAATCTTCATCTTCGGGGGATCTTCTTCCCCAGATGATGGAGAGCGAAATGCCGCCTCATACTTCCCCGCCCTATAGGGCGGACGACCCCGAGGTGTCATCCCGGAGGACCTCCTCTGAGCCGCGAAGGAGCGCCAGGCCGGAAGATGAATCTTTGGCTGCCCGAGGTCTGGGGTGTTCGGCTCCTAAAGAGACCGACAAAAATCCCAGATCGCCCGATGTACATCCGGACATATGGACGGGTCTCCTGCGGCGAGCACCTATCTCATAGGAACATCGTACCTTAATGGGTACGGTGATTGAAAGAATTTCATCTGCAAAAAGTGGATTGAATGAAGCCTTTACGAGCCTGCTAAGAGGCTTTGAGGTATGTAATTTAGCCTCTTTTTTGTGCCGTAAATGCAATGTGCACTGTGTGTAGATAGTAGCCCCTGAGACTCTGGTTGTCTTCCGAATGGGACGATCGGAGGATCAAATGAATATGCTCAGGTAATAACTGTGCCTAATTGTACAGAGGCGGCTACAGCCTCGGACACTGACCGGGCTGCTCAATTTGACGAATTGAAGCGGCAACTTGATGTGGCGGATGATGACATCATGCTCGTGAACAAGCGGCTTGATGAGGCGCAAGGTATGTATTTTGGGCGGTTAGTGCGTATAAATTAGAGCATGATGCTGGAATTTATAGTGTGCTTGACTGCAGATGGAGCTGCCGCCGGGGAGGCCCTTCGGGCTGAGCTTGCCCGGGCCAAGGAGCAAGCCAGGATAAGTAATGCGGCTGCCGAGAAGGCGGTTGGTGAATTAAAGGCCGAACAGGCTGCTCATCTTTTGAGCAAGGAGAAAATTTCCCACATGGCGCTTGAGCTAAGGGACGCCGCTAACAAATGTGCGCTTCTCGAGAAAGAGACCAAAGAAAAAGTGGCCGACCTTGAGAAGGCCTTACAAGCGGCAAAGGAAACCCGGTCGGAGGCCAGGGCGGCATGGGAGGAGATCCAGCAAGCCGGGGAGATCGTGGCTAGAAAGCCTTTTTTATTACAAACTAAGTTCGGCGATCCGAAGTATTCCCCGCTTGATCAAATGTGGAGCTCTCCGATGCATATTTGGACTTGTCAAAGAGTGCTTCTGATGCGACGCAGTTTTTCCAGGCCCAAGAAGGTCATGAAGCAGAACGGCTTTTCTGGTCGCAGTTTCGCATGCCAAAGTGTCCGCTGCTGTTGAATGAGCAGATGGCTGAATGGGCCGAGCTCCACAGGGTATCCGGACTTGCCATGAAGGCCGTCGTGGACCGTCTGTGGCCTGGGGGAGCAACTGCGAACAATTATTTTGGTTTGGTGCAGCAACTTGTTTGTGCGGTGTCGCATATCGACGCTGTCAAGCGATCAACGTGCATAGAAGGTGCGCGGATGGCCCTTGCCCGTGTGAAGATGTATTGGGCGAAGATGAAGGCCGCCGATATTGCAACGGGGGGTCCGCCCGGGGGAAGGACATGCCAAATCAATATTTTGAAGAAGTACTAGAGGGTGCACACTTGATAGAGGGTCAGTGCTCGAAGAATGTTATGTTCGAGTAACATGTATCCGAATTGTAAAAGCAATGCTTATGATAACAAAGGTTGTGTTTATACTTTTGCCCATGAAGTATTTTAGTGCCTCCTGTGCGGCCGTTTATGTATATATGTATGTAACCTGAAATTTTGCAGTCGTCGGCTTCAGCCCCCTCACGTATGACACGGGGGTGTTCGGAAAAGCACTTTTCACACTTGACCCAACGTCTTGGTCCGTTTTAAGGAGGTGTTAGTGCGTCGAACTAGGCAATCGGACTATAGAGCTTTAACACTTTCACTTAGCCATAGGAGTTTGATGGTGGAGCTACTATATAGCCCCTGGTATGTCCGCATTTTTCCGAATACGGAGCGTTTACATACATGACCAAGAAATCGGTCCTTCGTTAATGTGGAGGAAACACGAAGATTCTGCTGAGTCATCGGGTGGTTGACCAGCTCTCGCCTTATCATGAAAGTCAGTTTTCGGCTTTCTCTACTGAGGTGCTCATCCGGATGAACCAGGACACAATCACAGTGGTTCTCCCTTAGCCACCTTAGTCAATAGAACGGAACGTAAGGTAGCAAACACAGGAGCCGGGCAAACCCAACTATTGACCCAAGACATGATTCGGAGCTGATGCATATAAGGCCAAAACTCGCGACGCCGAACACTCCCAAGGGTATTCAAACTTTTCAATATGTACCGGGCTGGGTACAGGCCCCGGTAATTAACCCTAAATTCTAGGCACGTGCTACGACCCGGTGTGAGGAGAGAGCGCCTGTGGTGAGAATATAGTTCTCAAAGCACACTTCTTGGCTGCTTCTATCACATCCATATTAGTACGGCGAATCGTAAGTTCGCAAGTACTGCCCATATCCACGGCGCTTTGTATGCCAAAAGGGTGTATAACAACAAGAGATGAAAATGAGAAAAAAGGTTTACATAGGGTCTTAGTCTAAACAGAAACCTTGAAATGGGGCCCTGCTACACGTCTGCGCCTTTATCTCCGTTGTGTCGTGTCCTTGAAGGGTATATCGTGATGGCCTATCTGTGAAAAGAAAGAACCAGGTGAAAAAAATCTGGTATGACTGTGGGTATAATTTTTCGGTTCCAATGAACCGTAAACTATATCTTCTTGAGTCCGAATAGGGTCAAGCCGAACTATGGACTTATTATGTGTAGGGTGTCCCCAACGCTACCCAGGGAATTTTTGAGTGTACATTTATGTATACATGAAAGTATATATATAGTCCTCTTATGGGGCGATCTATAAGGGCAGTGCTGCTAAACAAGCGTAGGTTTAACTGAGCTTTTACACGTAGGTGTACATCGAACACGTTTGGCTGTGTCCATGGTCTTGAGGACCGATGAGCTGTTCGGCTTAAAAGGGCCGCTTTGTGCTTCGGCTACTAGAGCCGCCGCGTATTCTTCTGTACGAAGAGAACACTCTGTGCTTCCGCTCACCGTGATGACGCCACGTGGTCCAAGCATCTTGAGCTTAAGATAAGCGTAGTGCGGAACTGCATTAAAATGGGTGAAGGCCATTCTTTCGAGTAGTGCGTGATAGCCACTTCGGAACAGAGCAATGTCAAAGATTAGCTCCTTGCTTCGAAAGTTGTCGGGGGAGACGAAGATGACGTCCAGTGTTCGGGTGCCCGTGCAGCGGGCCTCTACACCTGGTATTACTCCTTTAAAGGTAGTGCTGCTTTGCTTGATTCTTGACGGGTCTATCCCCATCTTGCAGACAGTGTCTTGATATATCAGATTGAGGCTACTGCCGCCATCCATGAGGACTCGGGTGAGGTGGTATCCGTCGATTATTGGGTCGGGTACTAAGGCAGCCGAGCCCCCATGACGGATACTAGTCGGATGACCCCTGCGGTCGAAAGTGATCGGACAGACCGACCACGGGTTGAATTTGGGGGCGACAAGATCTATAGCGTATACGTCTCGAAGTGCGTGTTTGCGCTCCCTCTTTGGGATATGAGTGATATAAATCATGTTCAATGTTTTGACCTCTGGTGGAAATTTCTTTTGTCCCCCCATATTCGGCTGGCGAGATTCGTCCTCGTCTTTACTTTGTGGTCCTTTCCCCTTGTGTTCGTCCTTGAGCTTGCCGGCCTTCTTGAAGACCCAACACTCTCTGTTGGTATGATTAGCTGGTTTGTCGGGGGTGCGATGAATTTGGCAAGATCTTTCGAGGATTTTATCTAAGCTAAACAGACCATCTTTGCTTCCTTTAAGTAACTTTTTTCATTGACCGGGTCTGGAGCCCCTGAATCTGGTGTTTAGCGCTGTATTGTCCGGGCTTTCTTCGTTGTTCCGACGTTTGTTTTTATTTTGTCGTGGCTTTCCATTGCCATCCCTGACTTTAGATGTGTCGGGGTTGCTGGTGCTGCTACGGGCCAACCAGTTGTCCTCTCCCGCGCAAAAGGGCTTAATTAGTGTATTTAAGGCTGCCATTGTCCTTAGCTTTTCCTGGCCTAGGTGTCTGGCCAGCCATTCGTCCTGAACACTGTGTTTGAAAGCTGCTAAGGCTTCGGCGTCCGGACAATCGACGATTTGGTTCTTCTTAGTAAGAAATGGGTTCCAAAGCTTATGGGCTGGCTCTGCGGGTTGTTGGGTTATGTGAATTAGATCGTCTGCATCTGGAGGTCAGACATAGGTCCCTTGGAAATTAGCCCTGAAAGCATCCTCAAGTTCTTCCCAGCTTCCAATGGAATTTTCGGGGAGGCTTTTTAGCCAATGCCGAGCTGGTCCTTTTAGCTTGAGGGGTAGGCATTTGATGGCGTGGTGATCGTCTCCGCGGGCCATATGGATGTGAAGAATAAAGTCTTCTATCCAGACCGTAGGGTCTGTCGTTCCGTCGTATGCCTCGATGTTCATGGGTTTAAACCCTTCTGGAAATTCATTATCCAGCACCTCATCGGTGAAGCACAAGGGGCGTGTAGTGAAGGAAATATGCCCTAGAGGCAATAATAAAGTTATTTTTTATTTCCTTATATCATGATAAATGTTTGTTATTCATGCTAGAATTGTATTAACCGGAAACATAATACATGTGTGAATACATAGACAAACATAATGTCGGTAGTATGCCTCTACTTGACTAGCTCGTTAATCAAAGATGGTTGTGTTTCCTAACCATAGACATGAGTTGCCATTTGATTAACGGGATCACATCATTAAGAGAATAATGTGATTGACTTGACCCATTTCGCTAGCTTAGCACTTGATCGTTTAGTATGTTGCTATTGCTTTCTTCATGACTTATACATGTTCCTACAACTATGAGATTATGCAACTCCCGTTTACCGAAGGAACACTTTGTGTGCTACCAAACGTCACAACGTAACTGGGTGATTATAAAGGAGCTCTACAGGTGTCTCCGAAGGTACATGTTGAGTTGGCGTATTTCAAGATTAGGTTTTGTCACTCCGATTGTCGGAGAGGTATCTCTGGTCCCTCTCGATACTGCGCATCACTATAAGCCTTGCAAGCAATGTAGCTAATGAGTTAGTTACAGAATGATGCATTACATAATGAGTAAAGGGACTTGCCGATAACGAGATTGAACTAGGTATTGAGATACCAACGATCGAATCTCGGGCAAGTAACATACCAATGACAAAGGGA
Organism: Triticum dicoccoides; assembly: GCF_002162155.2. Taxonomy (NCBI): domain Eukaryota; kingdom Viridiplantae; phylum Streptophyta; class Magnoliopsida; order Poales; family Poaceae; genus Triticum; species Triticum dicoccoides. The sequence goes on along the minus strand of NC_041385.1, from coordinate 501,796,585 downwards.
ACAACGTATGTTGTTATGCGGTTTGACCGATAAAGATCTTCGTAGAATATGTAGGAGCCAATATGAGCATCCAGGTTCCGCTATTGGTTATTGACCGGAAACATGTTTCGGTCATGTCTACATAGTTCTCGAACCCGTAGGGTCTGCACGCTTAAAGTTAGATGACGGTTATATTATGAGTTTATGTGTTTTGATGTACCGAAGATAGGTCCCGGATGTGATCACGGACTTCACGAGGAGTCTCGAAATGGCCGAGACATGAAGATTGATATATTGGACGACTATATTCGGACACCGGAATGGTTCTGGGGGTTATCGAATGTATACTGGAGTACTGGGGGGTTGCCGGACCCCCCCCCCGGGGGGGTTATGGGCCTCATGGACCCAAAGTGGAGCAGAGGTGGGGCGGCCAGGGCAGGCCGCGCGCCCCCTCCCCTCTAGTCCGAATAGGACAAGGAGGGGGGGCGGCGTCCCCCTTTCCTTCCTCTCCTCTCTCCCCTTCCTTCCCCCTCTCCTACTTGGACAAGGAAAGTAGGACTCCTCCTGGCGTGCCTCCTCCTGGCCGGCTGCCCCCTTCCCCTTGCTCCTTTATATACGGGGGCATGGGGGCACCTGTAGACACAACAATTGATCCTTGAGATCTTTTAGCCGTGTGTGGTGCCCCCCTCCACTATATTCCACCTCGATAACATCGTAGCGGTGCTTAGGCGAAGCCCTGCGTCGGTAGAACATCATCATTGTCACCACGCCGTCATGCTGACGAAACTCTCCCTCGAAGCTCGGCTGGATCGGAGTTCGAGGGATGTCATCGAGCTAAACGTGTGCTGGCCCCTGAGGTGCCATGCGTTTGGTACTTGGATCGGTCGGATCGTGAAGACGTACGACTACATCAACCGCGTTGTGCTAACGCTTCCGCTTTCAGTCTACGAGGGTGCGTGGACAACACTCTCCCCTCTCGTTGCTATCCATCACCATGATCTTGCGTGTGCGTAGGAATTTTTTTTGAAATTACTACGTTCCCCAACAGTGGTATCAGAGCATGGTTTTATGCGTAGATGTTATATGCATGAGTAGAACACAAGTGAGTTGTGGGCGATACAAGTCATACTTCTTACCAGCATGTCATACTTTGGTTTGGCGGTATTGTTGGATGAAGCGGCCCGGACCGACATTACGTGTACGCTTACGCGAGACTAGTTCTACCAACATGCTTTGCACATAGGTGGCTGGCGGGTGTTAGTTTCTCCAACTTTAGTTGAACCGAGTGTGGCTACGCCCGGTCCTTGAGAAGATTAAAACAGCACTAACTTGAGGAACTATCATTGTGGTTTTGATTCGTAGGTAAGAACGGTTCTTGCTCAGCTCGTAGCAGCCACTAAAACTTGTAACAACAAAGTAGAGGACGTCTAACTTGTTTTTGCAGGGCATGTTGTGATGTGATATGGTCAATACGTGATGCTATATTTTATTGTATGAGACGATCATGTTTTGTAACCAAGTTATCGGCAACTGGCAGGAGCCATATGGTTGTCGCTTTATTGTATGCAATGCAATCGCCCTGTAATTGCTTTACTTTATCATTAAGCGGTAGCGATAGTCGTAGAAGCAATAGGTGGTGAAACGACAATGATGCTACGATGAAGATCAAGGTGTCGCGCAGGTGACGATGGTGATCATGACGGTGCTTCGGAGATGGAGATCACAAGCACAAGATGATGATGGCCATATCATATCACTTATATTGATTGCATGTGATATTTATCCTTTATGCATCTTATTTTGCTTTGATTGACGGTAGCATTATAAGATTATCTCTCACTAAATTTCAAGGTATAAGTGTTCTCCCTGAGTATGCACCGTTGTGAAAGTTCTTCTTGCTGAGACACCACGTGATGATCGCGTGTGATAGGTTCTACGTTCAATTACAACGGGTGCAAAACAGTTGCACACACGGAATAATCAGGTTAAACTTGACGAGCCTAGCATATACAGATATGGCCTCGGAACACTGAGACCAAAAGGTCGAGCGTGAATCATATAGTAGATATGATCAACATAGTGATGTTCACCATTGAAAACTACTCCATCTCACATGATGATCGGACATGCTTTAGTTGATTTCGATCACCTGATCACTTAGATGATTAGAGGGATGTCTATCTAAGTGGGAGTTCTTGAGTAATATGATTAATTGAACTTAAATTTATCATGAACTTAGTACCTTATTGTTTTTGCTTGTCTATGTTTGTTGTAAATAGATGGCTCGTGTTGTTGTTCCGTTGAATTTTATTGCGTTCCTTGAGAAAGCTAAGTTGAAAGATGATGGTAGCAATTACACGGACTGGGTCCATAACTTGAGGATTATCCTCATTGATGCACAGAAGAGTTACGTCCTGGAAGCACCGTTAGGTGTACCACCTGCGCCAGCAACTGCAGACATTGTGAATGACTGGCAGTCGCGTGTTCATGACTACTCTATAGTTCACTGTGCCATGCTTTATGGCAACCAGGACTTCAACAACGTTTTGAACGTCATGGAGCATATGAGATGTTCCAGGAGTTGAAGTTAATATTTCAAGAAAATGCCCGGATTGAGAGATATGAAGTCTCCAATAAGTTCTATAGCTGCAAGATGGAAGAGAATAGTTCTGTTAGTGAACAGATACTCAAAATGTCTGGGTATAATAATCACTTGATTCAACTGGGAGTTAATCTTCCTGATGATAGTGTCACTGACAGAATTCTTCAATCACTGCCACCAAGCTACAAGAGCTTCGTGATGAACTATAATATGCAAGGGATGAACAAGACTATTCCTGAGCTCTTCGCAATGCTAAAAGCTGCAGAGGTAGAAATCAAAAAGGAGCATAAAGTGTTGATGGTCAATAAGACCACTAGTTTCAAGAAAAAGTGTAAAGGGAAGAAGAAGGGGAACTTCAAGAAGAACGACAAACAAGTTGCTGCTCAAGAGAAGAAACCCAAATCTGGATATAAGCCTAAGACTGAGTGCTTCTACTGCAAGCAGACTGGTCACTGGAAGTGGAACTGCCCCAAGTATTTGGCGGATAAGAAGGATGGCAAGGTGAACAAAGGTATATGTGATATACATGTTATTGATGTGTACCTTACTAATGCTCGCAGTAGCACCTGGGTATTTGATACTGGTTCTGTTGCTAATATTTGCAGCTCGAAACTGGGACTACGGATTAAGCGAAGATTGGCTAAGGACGTGGTGACGATGCGCGTGGGAAATGGTTCCAAAGTCGATGTAATCGCGGTCGGCACACTACCTCTACATCTACCTTCGGGATTAGTTTTAGACCTGAATAATTGTTATTTGGTGCCAGCATTAAGCATGAACATTATATCTGGATCTTGTTTGATACGAGATGGTTATTCATTTAAGTCAGAGAATAATGGTTGTTCTATTTATATGAGTAATATCTTTTATGGTCATGCACCCTTGAAGAGTGGTCTATTTTTATTGAATCTCGATAGTAGTGATACACATATTCATAATGTTGAAGCCAAAAGATGCAGAGTTGATAATGATAATGCAACTTATTTGTGGCACTGCCGTTTGGGTCATATTGGTGTAAAGCGCATGAAGAAACTCCATACTGATGGACTTCTGGAATCACTTGATTATGAATCACTTGGTACTTGCGAACCGTGCCTCATGGGCAAGATGACTAAAACACCGTTCTCCGGAACTATGGAGCGAGCAAAGATTTGTTGGAAATCATACATACTGATGTATGTGGTCCAATGAACATTGAGGCTCACGGCGGGTATCGTTATTTTCTCACCTTCACAGATGATTTGAGCAGATATGGGTATATCTACTTAATGAAACATAAGTCTGAAACATTTGAAAAGGTCAAAGAATTTTAGAGTGAAGTGGAAAATCATCATAACAAGAAAATAAAGTTTCTACAATCTGATCGTGGAGGAGAATATTTGAGTTACGAGTTTGGTTTACATTTGAAACAATCGGAATAGTTTTGCAACTCACGCCACCCGGAACACCACAACGTAATGGTGTGTCCGAACGTCGTATCGTACTTTACTAGATATGGTGCGATCTATGATATCTCTTACTGATTTACCGCTATCGTTTTGGGGTTATGCTTTAGAGATGGCCGCATTCACGTTAAATAGGGCACCATCAAAATCCATTGAGACAACGCCTTATGAACTATGGTTTGGCAAGAAACCAAAGTTGTCGTTGTCGGTGTCAAAACCGGCGGATCTCGGGTAGGGGTCCCGATCTGTGCTTCTTAGGCTGATGGTAACAGGAAGCAAGGGACACAATGTTTACCCAGGTTCGGGCCCTCTCGATGGAGGTAAAACCCTACTTCCTGCTTGATTAATATTGAAGATATGAGTAGTACAAGCGTAGATCTACCATGAGATCGTAGAGGCTAAACCCTAGGAGCTAGCCTATGATGGTATGATTGTAATTGTGATCGGCCTTCTAAGGACCATCCTCTCCGGTTTATATAGACACCGAAGAGGGCTAGGGTTTACATGGAGTCGGTTACAAGGAAAGAAATATAATATCCGGATCACCAAACTTGTCTTCCACGCAAAGGAGAGTCCCATCCGGACATGGGGCGGAGCCTTGAGTCTTGTATCTTCACGCTTCAATAGTCCGGACGATGTATATAGTCCGGCTGTCCGGATACCCCCTAATCCAGGACTCCCTCAGTAGCCCCTGAACCAGGCTTCAATGACGATGAGTCCGGCATGCAGTCTTGTCTTCGGCATTGCAAGGCGGGTTCCTCCTTCCGAATACTCCAAGGTTATTATCGAACACGTAGACCGTGTCCGGATCTACTAAATGATCTTTCACATACCACCATAGAGAGAACGATACTTCACCTGACAATTTTTTAGACGACATGATACGTCATTACGGTCGGGTCATTATTCGAACCGTTTTCCTTCGACTGGCCACAAGGCATATTGCGAGGCGGTTTCCTTGACACGTTTTGTCAAAGCAGAGATCATGTCCCCTTATTATGGGATTCTCGTCAATATGGGTATGGGTAATCCATTCGCACCACTAATTGCGGTGAGAGGGAGGTGAGCGGGTTCCACCAGGAAAGTGGGGAGGCACAAAAGCTTTTACCATCTCTATAAAGAGACAAGGTCTCTTCCTCTTTACCCACGCCTTCTCCTTCCGCTAGCTCATTCCCCTCTATTCGAGCCCTAACACCCAAACACTCTTTTTTCCCATCGAAGAGAGGTTTTCTGAAGATGTCCGGATCTGGAGCAAGAGGCAGATGGATGGCCTCTACCGTCTGGGAGAAGGATGTTAAGAAGCTCCGGGAAGCCGGGTATCTGGCCAAGAAGATTGGCCACCGTCTCCCACAGGCGGGACAGATTGTCCCTACTCCGGAGCCATTTGAGAGAGTCGTGTTCCTTCCTCATTTTGTCCGCGGGCTTGGGTTTCCCCTTCACCCCTTCGTTCACAGAGTCACGTATTACTACGGGATTGACTTTCATGATCTTTCCCCTAACTCTTTCCTCAATATCTCGACGTTCATCGTCGTGTGCGAGGCCTTTCTCCGGATTACGCCTCACTTCGGCCTGTGGCTGAAGATTTTCAATGTGAAGCCCAAGGTGGTGAGCGGCGAACCCGCCGAGTGCGGAGGTGCCATGGTGAGCAAGATGCCCAAGGTCGCTTGGCTGAAGGGTGCTTTGAACGACTCCGTCATGGAGTGGCAGCAGCAGTGGTTCTATATCACCGAACCACGTGGCAAAAAGTTGGCTGCACCTCCTGAATTCAGATCCGGAGCCCCACTGCGGCTTACGTCCTAGCCCAAGAAGGGCCCGAACTGGTCCTCGTCCGATGAGTTGTCACTGCTCCAGACGCACGTTCAGAGCATGGTCGACAAGGACGTCAAACTCGTTGACATAGTCCAGGTGATGCTAGTCCGCCTGGTTCTCCCTTGCCAGCGTCGAGCCTGCACTTTGTGGAGTTCGACCCAACCGAGCAACAAACCCTTCGGGAGCTCTACGATTCCTCCCATGACGATATCTGGAAGGTGCTCTTTAAGTCCGGCAAATCGTGGCCGGGTCCCGCCAAAGACCGCGGGTACCAATTATCCCATTCTGCATGCCCAGTAAGTTACAGCCAAGCTCTGTCCCTCCATGCTTTAGTTGGCATGTCATGAGGGAGACATTTTAATCGTGTTCCGTGACTTCAGGGGTGGATAAAGAAGGTGGAATGGACGCATTCTCCAGCTCCGCTGCCGGAGGAACCGGTCGGACCTCTTCTGACAAAGATGCTGGTCCCCGTGCCTTATGAGGCGCCAAAAAAGGAGGCCTCCAAGAAGGTCAAGAAGACCCGGAGTGGCCTCCATCGCCACAAGGATTCGGACGCAAAATCCGAAGACTCCAACGACGCTCCTTCTTCCAAAGACGAAGAGGAGGAAGCAGAGGAGGACGAGCCTCACTCTGAAGGTGGGAAGAAGCGGGCGGCTTCCCCGTTCCTGGAGGTCGAATCCCCCAAAAGGGGGAGAGGTTCCCACCCAGAGGCGTCCACCATGGCTGCCGATAACAGCCTGGGGTGGAATCCCAGGGCCCAGCCCCTGGAAAAATCGGAAGTGACCGAAATCCAAATGCGCCTATGCATCCATTGCTGTCTCGGTAAAGTAGTGTTAATTGTCGCGATATCTCGTACAGCCCGACGAGATCTTCTGCCGAACCGTCCTCGTCGGAGGATTCGCTAAGCTCGGACACTATGGTGAGCGAGACGCCTCCGGAGGCTCCTTCCCCGAAGCCTAGGTGCGACACCGAGGTGTCATCTCAAAGTGTCCCAGAGCGGGGGGGCATGTCCCTGGGGCCAGACACGTGGGAGCAGCGGCCCCATGGCGTGTTGTCGATGGGGGCGATCTCGAGTTCGGCCCTCAGCCGGATAAGGTCCCGGATACCTCTAAGGCTCCAGGATCGGGCGAGCGGCCACATTCGACAGAGGGAGACTTGCCTACTCCGCCGGTAACCTCTATCCATGCAGAGCTGCTAGGCGGGCTATAGACGGCGTTGAAGAACGTGTCTATCGTTTAGGAACATTGGACCCTCATGGGTACGGTGGTTGGAAAGATTCAGTCTGCCGAAAGAGGGCTGAATGAGTCCTGTCTTGGCCTTATAAAGGCTTTTGAGGTATGGCTTCTAAGGAACCTTTAAGGAATCTTCATGATATGAGTAGTAGCCCCTGTTACACTATCCGGCGGAAGAGATAGAGCCGGTTGGGGGATCAAACCTCCTTGTGTCGTGGGAACCTTTGTTAATGATGTATACTCCTTTGTTTGAAAACAGGCATCTGCGGAGAAGATGGCCGCTCATAATGCGGAAGTGTCCGAACTGAAGCAGAACCTGGAACGGGCCGAGGAAGAACTTAGCCGTATGAAGAAGCAACTGGAGGATAGGCAAGGTATGTATAAACATTGTCTTGCATTAGGCACGAATGAGTAATTGTGCCTATTGAAAAGTATTTATGATGTACGCCCTAGGAGCGAGTGCCGAATATGAGGCACTGAAGAAGGCTGTGGATGATGCCAACGAGAAGGCTGCCACCGAACATGCGCTTCGTGAAAAACACGAGGCCAGGGTCATCACAACTGAACGGGAGCTCTAGGAGGCTGTGACGAAAAGCGAGAGCTTGGAGCAGAGTCTAGTAGGGAAAGAATCTGAACTCGCCCAAGCTCTCCAAGCCGCGGAGGGTGCTCGGGAAGAAGCCCGAGGTGCTGTACGGGACATTCAGGAGGCCCAGAAAGTTGCAACTAGTAAGGCATGTTGTATTTATGGCCATTATTACATGATAGTGTGGAGAACTCTAAGCGACAAGCTAAATTCTTGATTTTACAGGGGTGTTTGTGGATCTCCCTCGGAGCATATCAGACGCCGCCCAATTCTACCGGACCGAGGAGAGGAAGTCTGCGGAGAGGAGCTTCTGGTCGCAGTATTTGGCGCCAAACTATCCGGTGCCTTTTATCGATCAACTGAAGCAGCTGGTCGAACTGCACCAGGCGGCTGAACTAGCCATGAAGCTTGGTTGTCCGGCTGTGGCCTGCGGAGCCAATTCCAAGCAGTTACTTTGGACTCGTGAAGCGGATTGTGGGTGCCTGTCCTCGGCTTGATGCTATCAAGCGATCAGTCCGTATAGAAGGTGTGCGCATGGCATTTGCCCATGCAAAAGTGCATTGGGGGAAGCTTGACGCGGAGAATCTGATGACTGAGGGGCCGCCGGAGGGTAAGGAGCACCACAAGCCCGAACTGTACTATAAAGGTGTACTGAAGGGGGCCCGCCTTGTGGCGGATGAGTGCACCAAAGATATTATATTTCCCTGAGGGCATCCATGCCGATATTTGTAATATGGGATACTGGCACTTTTATTATAGATTTCCTGTTTTGTTTGAACATATGTTCTTCCTGTGCGGCTGTTTATTGTATGTAAATCCTGAGAGTTGACCAGTCGTCGGCTTCTGTCCCCATGTAAAAAATACGGGGGTGTTCGGGATATATCTGAACACTCTTTATCCCATGGCTGGGTCCTTTTAAGGAGGTGTTTCTCACCACGAACCAGGCAATCAGACTATAGGGCTTTACTACTCTCACTTAGCCATAGGAGTTCGAGTATGGTCGGTGCAGCCCCTAGTGTTCGGAAGGCTGAACTAGGGGCTCTATTGGCGCCTGATCGGAAGACCGATCCGTCGCAATCTGCATTTGTGATGGCGTTATGCGGAATAAATCTTTAAGGATTTTACAACCTCTCGAACAGCTGACCAACTCTCGTTGCATCATGACAGTCGGTTTTCGGCTTTCTCTACTGAGGTGCTCGTCCGGCAGAACCGGGACACAATCGCAGTAGTTCTCCCAGCGCTACCTTAGCCGACGGAACGGAACGTAAGGTAACAAAACATGGGAGCCAAGCAAACCCAACCAATGACCCAAGACATGATTCGGAGCTGATGCATATAGTGCTATAAGTTCAGGGTGCCGAGCGACCGAGAAGGTGGTCGGACTTTATTGCCGTATTATGAAGCCCCTAGCATCTGGGCGTAACATGAATCGTAGCTGCTGTTATGTGGCAAAGAGGCGTCGATGATAAGTGACAGCCGGTATGTGTTATTTAAGTCTATGCATTGTAGCAAAATAATATGGCTATGCATATGAATGCAGCTTATGATTATGAAAAGAGATGGTTTTTGGCGGAACTTGTGATGGCCGGAGTATAGAGGGCTGTGAGTGGATCGAAAGTGTATCCGAACTGCCTTCTACCTGCATGGTCCTGTCCTTGTGTGTCCGTGCCGATTCCGCGCCGCCGGTACTGTTCTGCATCAAAGTTAGTTTGTGAAAGCAAATGCTTGGAGGCAGCCAAACGTCCTCTTGTGGTTGGTCTAAGGGTTCCTGATTGGATCCTGGTGACCCCAGCCGCTATACCATGAAGCAGCGCGGACTCCTCAATTGCCTTGTCACCGTTGGTTTCCTTCGGAGTGTCCACCATATATATATATATCGAACAAAGAGGTGGTTGTCCCCCGCCCTATGAGCAGTGGCTCCTGTAATTCTACTGCATCGTCGTCCATACCATCGATGTCTTCGGAGTTGAAGTGAAGCATGTTGATTAAATCATCGACCGTGGCAATGAAGTGAGCGGTGGGTGGGCAGCGAATTCCTTCGTCGCCTACTTCCCACTCAAGCCGGACATAGTTCAGCTCCGAGGCTTCTGCCAAAGAGAGAGACCATAATGAGTTCAGCATGTCGCCAAAGGGCGAGTGCTGGAAGATATCCGCAGCGGTAAACCCCTTTACCAGAGCCCAACCTGGCTCGGCTAGCTCGAGGGTGTGCTGACCGGGACCAACAGCCGAATACGAGTCCGGGGGTCCAGAGTTACAGGTTTCCTCAGAAGTGAGGCATGTGTTCGGCTCTACCGCCGATGAGTGTGCAGCCTGCGGGGCAGGGTCCATCCACCCATCCTTGGGCCACGTAGTCTGCTCCAGATTTAGGTCCGGGGCCACTGCAAGGGTGATACTTAGAGCATTGTCCGACAGTAGGTCTAGGCCGTGCTCATCGTGACTGTCCGGCGCTCTTGGCGTAGGCCCGAATCCGTCGAAGATCAAGTCTCCGTGAATATCCACTGTGTAGTTCAACTTTCCAAATCTGATCTGGTGGCCAGGGGCGTAGCTGTCGATCTGCTCCAGATGACCAAGCGAATTGGCCCGCAGTGCGAAGCTGCCGAACACAAAGATCTGTCCGGGGAGAAAAGTCTCGCCCTGGACCGTGTTGTTGGCGATTGAAGACGCCATCAAGCCTCGAAGCGACGACACAGAGGAACTCTCAATGAAAGCACCAATGTCGGTGTCAAAACCGGCGGGTCTCTGGTAGGGGGTCCCGATCTGTGCGTCTTAGGCTGATGGTAACAGGAAGCAAGGGACACAATGTTTACCCAGGTTCGGGCCCTCTCGATGGAGGTAAAACCCTACTTCCTGCTTGATTAATATTGAAGATATGAGTAGTACAAGAGTAGATCTACCACGAGATCATAGAGGCTAAACCCTAGGAGCTAGCCTATGATGGTATGATTGTAATTGTTATCGGCCTTCTAAGGACCATCCTCACCGGTTTATATAGACACCGGAGAGGGCTAGGGTTTACATGGAGTCGGTTACAAGGAAGGAAATATAATATCCGGATCGCCAAGCTTGTCTTCCACGCAAAGGAGAGTCCCATCCGGACACAGGCCGGAGTCTTGAGTCTTGTATCTTCACGCTTCAATAGTCCGGACGATGTATATAGTCCGGCTGTCCGGATACCCCCTAAACTAGGACTCCCTCAGTCGTTTCTTAAAGTTTGGGGCTGCGATGCTTATGTGAAGAAACTTCAACCAGATAAGCTCGAACCCAAATCGGAGAAATGTGTCTTCATAGGATACCCAAAGGAGACTATTGGGTACACCTTCTATCACAGATCTGAAGGCAAGACTTTTGTTGCTAAATTCGGATCCTTTCTAGAGAAGGAGTTTCTCTCGAAAGAAGTGAGTGGAAGGAAGTAGAACTTGTTGAGGTAACTGTACCTGCTCCCTTATTGGAAAGTAGTTCATCACATAAACCGGTTCCTGTGATGACTACACCAATTAGTGAGGAAGCTAATGATATTGATCATGAAACTTCAGATCAAGTTACTACTGAACCTCTTAGGTCAACCAGAGTAAGATCCGCACCAGAGTGGTACGGTAATCCTATTCTGGAAGTCATGTTACTTGACCATGGCGAACCTACGAACTATGAGGTAGCGATGATGAGCCCAGATTCCATAAAATGGCTTGAGGCCCTGAAATCTGAGCTGGGATCCATGTATGAGAACAAAGTATGGACTTTGGTTGACTTGCACGATGATCGGCAAGCCATCGAGAATAAATGGATCTTCAAGAAGAAGACCGACGCTAATGGTAATGTTACTGTCTACAAAACTCGACTTGTTGTGAAAGATTTTCGACAAGTTCAAGGGGTTGACTACGATGAGACTTTCTCACCCGTAGCGATGCTTAAGTCTGTCTGAATCATGTTAGCAATTGCATTTTATGATTATGAAATATGGCAAATGGATGTCAAAACTGCATTCCTGAATGGATTTCTAGAAGAAGAGTTGTATATGATGCAACCAGAAGGTTTTGTCGATCCAAAAGGTGCTAACAAAGTGTGCAAGCTCCAGCGATCCATTTATGGACTGGTGCAAGCCTCTCGGAGTTGCAATAAACACATTGATAGTGTGATCAAAGCATATGGTTTTACACAGACTTTTGGAGAAGCCTGTATTTACAAGAAAGTGAGTGGGAGCTTTGTAGCATTTCTGATATTATATGTAGACGGCATATTGTTGATTGGAAATGATATAGAATTTCTGGATAGCATAAAAGGATACTTGAATAAAAGTTATTCAATGAAAAACCTCGGTGAAGCTGCTTACATATTAGGCATCAAGATCTATAGAGATAGATCAAGACGCTTAATTGGACTTTCACAAAGCACATACCTTGATAAAGTTTTGAAAAAGTTCAAAATGGACCAAGCAAAGAAAGGGTTCTTTCCCGTTGAGGGAGTCCTGGATTAGGGGGTATCCGGACAGCCGGACTATATACTTTGGCCGGACTGCTGGGCTATGAAGATACTACAAGACTCAAGACTTTGTCCCGTGTCCGGATGGGACTCTCCTTTGCGTGGATGGATGTTAGATATCCTTCTCTGTAACTGACTCTGTGTAACCCTAGCCCCCTCCGGTGTCTATATAAACCGGAGGGTTTAGTCCGTAGGACGGTAACAATCATAATCATAGGCTAGCTTCTAGGGTTTAGCCTCTACGATCTCGTGGTAGATCAACTCTTGTAATACTCATATCATCAAGATCAATCAAGCAGGAAGTAGGGTATTACCTCCATCGAGAGGGCCCGAACCTGGTTAAAACATCGTGTCCCCTGCCTCCTGTTACCATTAGCCTTAGACGCACAGTTCGGGACCCCCTACCCGAGATCCACCAGTTTTGACACCGACATTGGTGCTTTCATTGAGAATTCCGCCATGCCGTCACTATAAGGCTTGATGGCTCGTCTCGTTGTCAAGGACAACATCACCTCTAGGGAGCCCAGGCTCTAGGCCAAACTCTCCGACTAGGCGGCTTCGTCATGACCGCCCGATCGGCTGCCGCACCGACAATGACTTCTCGGGTCATCAAAAACAGCCTCCACATCAATTCGGAACTCACCAAACAGATGGATCCAATGGATCTCTCCTCCCTTAATGAGCTCTTGGATCGCATCACCGCTCTGGGAGTCGCTACAGACTATGATCGGATTGGGTTTAAACCCGACAAAAGGGATATTAAATCCCCACCGGTCACCCATGAGATAGCGGTAGTGGAAGAGCCACACATGGATTAACCCTCTACTTTGAGGATGAATTATGTCCGGATTACCGAGCTCTCTGAGCCGGATACCCGTTCGCGGGGGGACATGACCCAGACCCCGAACTTAGAATCGGGCAGTGGTCCAGAAAAATTGGGCAACATCCCGGAGTCCGAGCTGACAAGCCCGGAAGCTCCTCTGCCCCTGGGTGTCAGATCGGGTCAGAATTCGGATTTAAATACGCCACCCACCCAGACTTATGCCATCTTTCCCATATCAGACAAGAGCCCCAAAGAAAGTACATCGCTACTGGGCCAGATTCCCCTTGTGATAAACAAGGTCAAGGACTGTCGCGAGGAAGACGCAATCTCACTTTTCTACAAAAATTGCACGAACAAAGGGATCCTCAACGCTATAAGTCGTCGTGACATAGTACACTTTGCTGACTTAGCGGCCATAGTACAGAAGTACTGTGCGATGGAAAGCGCCTGGAAAACCCAAACAGACTTCTAGGATAATCCGGCTCTCACTAAACCCTTCGTCCGAACTAAAAGGGTAAACTCTCGTAATTTACCTGATCCAATTCCAAAAAACCAAAGCCCGCTCCAGGGCGTGGAACCGTATTGGAGCCATGCAAAATTCACAGCATGCCGGATACCACGCCAACGCATAGCCTTAGAGCATGTTGGATACTCCGGCAGGTAGCAAAAAGCGGTGAGGATCTCCTTGTAAACCATAAGGCAGAGCAACATCCCGCCGAAGACAACAATGCGGTACTGACAGTCTTTGAGACTGTCGCCTCAAATAATAGGCGCAAGCAAGCTCATCAAAGTTTTGCTGAAGTCTGCCACGTGGCAAAAATAAGTCCATGGAGCGACACTCCTATAACCTTCAGTGCCAGTGACGAATCTCAATTCCAAACAGTCCGGGCACCAGCCGCTTTGGTTCTTAGCCCAATCGTGGACGGCTTCCGGCTCACTAAAGTACTCATGGGCGGCGGAAGCGGATTAAACCTCATTTACGAAGAAACCCTCAACAAGATGGAAAATGACAAAAGCCGCATTGAGCAAAGTAGCACGAGCTTCAGGGGAATCATCCCTAGTCGGGAGGCACGATGTGCGGGAAAAATCACACTGGTTGTGGTATTCGGCACCCCAGAGAATTATATGTCTGAAGAAATCACGTTCCAACTGGCCTCGTTCAGCAGCGGATACCACGCCCTCTTAGGGCAGGACGCATTCATGAGCTATCCAGCTATACCCCATTACGGGTACATGAAGCTCAAAATGCCCGGACCCAATGGAATCATCACTCTAGTTAGTGATGCGGACGTCGCACTCTGCGCCGAAAATAAAACTGCCGCACTAGCCCTGGAAGCATTATCCAAAGCCTTAGCGGCCGAAGAACTAACAATGTTGCGCGCCATAGTGGACAGAGACGACGTGATACTCGACACGTGACCCAAGTCCACCTCTTTCAAGCCCGTGGACGAGATAGTCAAATTCCAGGTCCACCCAACGGACCCCACAAAGACAGCTTCCATTGGGACACAGCTGAGCCCCACAATGGACGCTGCACTACGAGACTTCCTGCATGAGAATTGGGACATTTTCGCCTGGCATCTGCCGGGCATCCCACGCAGGCTGGCCGAACACAGCCTCAATATACTGAAAGGATACAAGCCAGTCAAGCGGACTCTTAGGCGCTTCTCAGAACCTAAGCGGCAAGCCATGGGAGAAGAGCTAGCCAAGCTACTTGAGGCCGGATTCATCAGAGATATAAAACATCCGAATTAACTAGCAAACCCGGTAATGGTACCAAAGAAGGACAAATCCTGGCGCCTATGTGTCGATTTCAAAGACCTCAATAAGGCCAACCCTAAGGTTCCCTTCCCCCTCCCCTGCATTGACCAAATCATCGACGCCACCGCAGGACACGACTCACTATGTTTCCTCGACGCATACTCCGGATACCATCAGAGAAAGATGGCGGAACCCGACCAAGCCGCAACAGCCTTCATAACGCCATATGGCCCCTTCTGTTTCAACACTATGACTTTCGGGCTCAAAAATGCCGGTGCAACCTATCAACGCATGATTCAGACATGCCCGAAAAAGCAAATCGGCAAAACGGTGGAGGCATACATGGACGACGTGGTCATCAAAACAAGACACGTCGAAACTTTAATAGATGACTTGGGACTCACGTTCGACCACCTCCGAACATAAGACATCAAGCTCAACCCGGAAAAATGTGTTTTCGGCGTACCCTCCGGGAAATTGCTCGGCTTTATCATTTCCAATAGAGGAATCGAAGCAAATCCGGCAAAAATCCGAGCTCTATCGCAGTTGGCTATCGCAACCGACCTCAAGCAGATCCACAAACTAACTAGATGTGTGGCTCCTTAAGCCGCTTTATCTCCCGATTAGGAGAAAAGGCACCACCTCTATATCGCCTTCTTCGACGCACCGAACACTTCGAGTGGACAGATGCGGCCACGGCCGGACTGGATGAAATAAAGACCCTATTGGCCAGCAAGCCAGTCCTAACCGCGCCAAATACTGGCGAACCTATGCTATTATACATAGCTGCAACACACCAGGTTGTAAATGCAGTGCTCGTCATCGAACGAGAAGCAGACAGACACAAGTTCCCGCTTCAAAAGCCGGTATATTACATGTCCACTGTCCTCACTCCATGCAAATCCCGATACCCACACTATCAAAAGATAGCATACGCGGTCTTCATGACATCCTGGAAGCTACGACACTACTTCCAAGAGTGTTCGATCACAGTGGCCTTCAAAGTGGCACTCAATGACATAATAAACAACCGCGATGCCACGTGCCGGATTGCTAAATGGGCTATCAAGCTCCTTCCGTTCGACATAACATACAAACCATGGCGGGCCATTAAGTCGCAAGTACTAGCTGACTTTGTCGCCGAATGGACAAAAGCTGAACTCCCTAAAGAGTACGGCGCATACTCCAGTTGGATCATGCACTTCGACGGCTCTAAAATGTTGGCCGGATTGGGAGCGGGTGTAGTCCTGACATCCCCCACCGGAGACACGATCCAATATGTACTCCAAATATTATACACAGACTCCAACAACGCAGCCGAATATGAGGCTCTGTTGCATGGTCTTCGGATGGCAGTCTCTATGGGCATTCAACGCCTAAAAGTGCGCGGGGACTCGCACCTCGCAATATCACAAATAAATGGAGACTTTGATGCCAAGGATCCGAAAATGGCGGCCTACCGAAGTGCCATCCTCAAAATGTCAGCTCGGTTTGAGGGGCTCGAATTCCACCATGTGGTCCGCGAAAACAATCAAGCAGCGGATATCCTCGCCCGCATCGGCGCTAAATGCGACCCCGTCCCACCTAATATATTCTTGGAAAGGCTATTCAAGCCATCCGTGGTATAGGAAGGGGAGACCGGCAACACTAGTCCGGCTCCGAATACAACCCCAAATTCCGAACCATCTGACGTAATCGGGGGCTCCGCCACCGAAATAACACCTTCGGCCCACGAAATCATGGTTGTCATCGCCCCGTGGACCAAGCCCTTATTGGCCTACATAAATAGGCAAGAGCTTCTCAAGGACCAAAATGAAGCACGTTGTATTGTGCGGCGTTCCAAGGCCTACAAGGTCCATGAGGGAGAGCTCTATAAGAAAAGTGCCACCGGAGTGCTCCAAAGATGCATCTCCGAAGAGGAAGGGCGGCAGCTCTTGGCTGAAATCCATGCCAGACTCGGCGGGCACCACGCTACAGCTCGAGCACTTGTCAAGAAAGCCTTCCGTACAGGTTTTTATTGGCCGACAGCCCGGGTAGATGCCCAGGACCTTGTCCAACATTGCGTCGGTTGCCAGCTCTTCGCCAATCAGAGCCATATGCCCCCTACCGCTCTCCAAACAATCCCCATAACTTGGTGCTTCGCGGTCTGGGGGCTGGATATGGTCGGACCTCTTAAAGGGGGAAGCCATAAGAAAAAATACTTATTGGTCATGGTGGACAAGTTCACCAAATGGATAGAAGCCAAACCAGTTAAAACAACCGAATTCGGACCAGTGATAGATTTCATATCAGGGGTTGTACACCATTACGGCGTCCCCAACAGCATCATCACTGACAATGGCTCAAACTTCATAGCCGATGAAGTGAAAACTTGGTGCGGCAACATGGGCATTAAGCTCGATTACGCCTCCGTCTACCATCCCCAAACAAACGGTCAAGTCAAACGTGCAAATGGTCTCATCATGAGCGGCATCAAACCCAGACTAGTGCGATCCTTGAAGGAATTGGACATGCACTGGGTCGAGGAGCTCGACTCCGTACTCTGGGGGCTGCGGACCACGCCGAATCATACCACCAGATATACACCATTTTTTTATGGTGTACGGCGCAGAAGCAGTACTACCCTGCGACATAATCCATGACTCACCTCGCGTGCGCATGTACGAAGAGAAGGAAGCCGAGCTAGATCGGTAGGACAACTTAGATGCCTTGGAGGAGCGCAATGTCGCAAAAGCCCGTTCAGCATTCTATCAGCAGCAGGCTCGAAGGTATCAAAGCAGAGAAGTGCGGGCCAAAACTTATAACGTTGGCAAACTCGTTCTACGCCTCCCAGAGAAGAAGAAGGACAAGCTCAAACCCAAGTGGGAGGGTCCCTTCGTCATTGATAAAGTTCTCACTGGAGGAGCGTACTGTCTGCGCAATGCATCCGATAATAGACTCGAGCCGAACCCATGGAACGCGGCCAGACTCCAGAGATTCTACGCCTAGTACCGAACTCAGTGTTCGTCTCCTTACCTCCGCTCTTTCAATTATGTTCTCCTTTTTTACTTTCTCGCCCTCTTTACCTTCTTCACACAAAGTATTAAATACTATGCGGACGCTTGGGTCGCTCCAGACGCACTATGTGTGCTCACCATACCTGGGGGCTTCCTATACGGAAGCTAAATGTAATTACTCTTATGGCTTCTTTCCTACCACATATGCGTCCTTTTTCCAAATGTGCCTTTTCTTCGCCATTATATGCATTGATATGACTTAAGATTTGGCCATGCTGGGTTGCCTAGCTCTTGTGTTTATGCCCTACGTTCCAGTTAATTCGGCTAGGGCATAAGGGGAGCACCTCTGCGATTGTTACTGCCGGTTCAACCGGATGTGTACCTCAGACTGGGTGAAGACAAAAGCTAGCATTCTTAAGGGAATATTCGGTCGGTGAACAGAAGATGTTTTTTCGTTCATTAGAATGTGAATCCCCAGATGTTTTGTATCCTGCGCTTCTGTTCGCAGTTCGGACATGCACATCGATGCATGCATACCCAGGGAAAGGAACCCCTAAGGGAACTATTATCTCTAGAAGATGTTTCTTACTACCCATGTAATATAACATAACTAGTTGGGTACTTGTTTGTTCAAGCACTTATGAACCCTACGCCTGGTTTCCATTCATACCCCAGTTTTGCATAACTGTGCGGGTATTCGGATACACCCCGGACTGTCGGGTCCGGGGGCCGAAGCGAAAAGGTCTGCCATGACAAATGATTTTCAATCCGGCTAGGGACTACATCTGTCCATTGCATTACATAGTCACTTGTACTGGCTATATTCTTCCTCTATACCATCCAACAGGCTGTCTAGCCTATAATCATGTTGGGAATACTTTGCGGCTAACGCTACTTGGTCATACACCAGACTTACGGGAATCTCTTGCCCATCTGGCCCCACCGGTCCGACTTCGGCCATATGGTTCGGGTCAGCCTTGGCGTATCGCGTCTTCACCATGGCCCAGGCTTCCCTTGCACCTTGTCGGCAGGCTGATACCTTCCATAACCCGAAGCACCGCCGTGCTCCCTTGAGCATATCCGCGAGCTCCCCCATGCCTCCTGGCAGGGAAGCGGATGGCCACAAGGCCTGGGCAATACCCTGCATCACCTGCCGAGCTCGTCCGTGCAGTTGTGAGAGATCTTGCAGCAAATCTCCTGCGGACCCGGGCATCTCCTCTTCAGGACGACCCATCAACATACCTACAGACATAACTCTGTTAATATGCTTCCTCGCCGAACTGTACTGCAGTTCGTTTAAGCACTTACCATAAATACCACGACGAAGCCTCCTGTTCTCCTTCATGGAGTCCGCAAGCTGAGCTCGAACATCTGCTAATTCGACGCACAACCGGATGTTGGCATCTTGGAGATTGTTTTTCTCCTGCCTAACCTGCGTAAGCACACGCTCGCCAGCATTTAGCTGTCTTCGGAGATGTGACTCACTATCTTTTACGACCTCCGGATTCTCTCCGGGATTGTCTGCAGAATCTTCTGTTAGACTTATAAAGCAAGCCACATACTAATTGGTATACGTCCTTAAAATTTCTCTATTGAGAAAAGTGTTACCAGACGAGGCCTTCTGGGATTCCTATAGTTTGGCAACTGATACGTCTCCAACGTATCCACTTTTCCAAACACTTTTGCCCTTGTTTTGGACTCTAACTTGCATGATTTGAATGAAACTAACCCGGACTGACGCTGTTTTCAGCAGAACTGCCATGATGTTGTTTTATGTGTAGAAAAGAAAAGTTCTCAGAATGTCCTGGAAATCCATGGAGGCACTTTTTGGAATTAATAAGAATTTTTGGCGAAAGAATTAATGCCAGGGGGCCCACAACCTA
>NC_041385.1:501633700-501776492 GCF_002162155.2 Triticum dicoccoides | reverse complement strand
CCTAGACCTGCTCCGACCTCAACTCCAACTCCATATATTCCGTCTCGGGGATGAAAAAATCAGAGAGAAAGTTTCATCGCGCTTTATGACACGGAGCCACCACCAAGCCCTAATCTCTCTCGGGAGGGCTGATCTGGAGTCCGTTCGGGGCTCCGGAGAGGGGGATTCATCGCTGTCGTCATCATCAACCATCCTCCATCACCAATTTCATGATGCTCACCGCCGTGTGTGAGTAATTCCATCGTAGGCTTGCTGGACGGTGATGGGTTGGATGAGATTTACCATGTAATCAAGTTAGTTTTGTTAGGGTTTGATCCCTAGTATCCACTATGTTCTGAGATTGATGTTGCTATGACTTTGCTATGCTTAATGCTTGTCAGTAGGGCCCGAGTGCCATGACTTCAGATCTGAACCTATTATGTTTTCATGAATATATATGTGTTCTTGATCCTATCTTGCAAGTCTATAGTCACCTATTATGTGTTATGATCCGACAACCCCGAAGTGACAATAATGGGATACTTCTCGGTGATGACCGTAGTTTGAGGAGTTCATGTATTCACTATGTGCTAATGCTTTGTTCCGGTTCTTTATTAAAAGGAGGCCTTAATATCCCTTAGTTTCCGTAAGGACCCCGCTGCAACGGGAGGGTAGGACAAAAGATGTCATGCAAGTTCTTTTCCATAAGCACATATGACTAATTACGGAATACATGCCTACATTACATTGATGAATTGGAGCTAGTTCTATATCACCCTATGTTATAACTATTGCATGAGGATTCGCATCCGGCATAATTATCCATCACTGATCCATTGCCTATGAGCTTTTCACATATTGTCCTTCGCTTATTTACTTTTCCGTTGCTACTATTACAACTTCTATAAAAACCCAGAAACATTTATCTTTACCGTTGCTACCGTTACCTTTATTATCATACCACTTTTGCTACTAAACACTTTGCTGCAGATACTAAGTTATCCAGGTGTGGTTGAATTGACAACTCAACTGCTAATACTCAAGAATATTCCTTGGCTCCCCTTGTGTCGAATCAATAAATTTGGGTTGGATACTTTACCCTCGAAAGTTGTTGCGATCCCCTACACTTATGGGTTATCAGCAACCACGGCCCTCAGCTGGGTCTTGCACTCCTCTAGCTCCTGAGATAAATGGGTATTCTTCTCTACAAGAACCTGTCCATACAATGATCCTTAAAGCAGTTGTTCCAACTGTTTCAAGTCTCAGGGGCTACTGATATACATGCTTATCAAATTTTCTTACCCGTATATCCTTTGCATATTGGTCCGTCGCTCGGGCGAGTCCATCTTGGGCAGCTCGGATGTATGCGTCTCCTGAATTGAAGGCATTGAATGCCTCTTCGGAAAAGATACCATTGCGGAGTACAGCCCGTCGGCGCCGGTGATTCATGGCGCTCTCTACTTCAGAATTTGTGGCGGAGAGCCTATCCGCATCCTCTGTCGGAGGACAATTCGGCGTCGGCCCCACGTTGGCCTCCTCTCTTGAAACCGGTTCTGGAATCCGGCTGGTGGAGGCATGACCGGCAGGATCTCCGAATATAGTCCGGCGACTACTCTTTCTGCTAGGACACGAGGGGCGTTGTTACATCTCAAAAAATGATAACCGTAGAGCAGATTTTAATTATACCTCTACGACGGCGTTTCGACCCTCACCGCCTTCTTCTTGAGCTTGCCTGGCCCATATGCCCTTTGCTGATGAGCCCCTAGGGGCTCGGCGCCGCATTCCGATGGCCGTCTCTATAAATATACGATATTTGTGCATAAGGCATGTGAGGGAGTCCTGGATTAGGGGGTGTCCGGATAGCCGAACTATCATCATCGGCCGGACTCCAAGACTATGAAGATACAAGATTGAAGACTTCGTCCCGTGTCCAGATGGGACTTTCCTTGGCGTGGAAGGCAAGCTTGGCGATACGGATATGTAGATCTCCTACCATTGTAACCGACTTTGTGTAACCCTAGCCCTCTCCGGTGCCTATATAAACCGGAGGGTTTTAGTCCGTAGGACGGACAACCATTACAACAATCATACCATAGGCTAGCTTCTAGGGTTTAGCCTCCTTGATCTCGTGGTAGATCCACTCTTGTAATACACATCTTCAATATTAATCAAGCAGGACGTAGGGTTTTACCTCCATCAAGAGGGCCCGAACCTGGGTAAAACATCGTGTCCCTCGTCTCCTGTTACCATCCGCCTAGACGCATAGTTCGGGACCCCTTACCCGAGATCCGCCGGTTTTGACACCGACGGCATGGTATAAAGAAGGAATCCTCTTCGAAGGTTAGGGCTTCAGCTTTGCTTACACGTGACGCAGGGAGCAGTCTGGGATAATCGGCAACAATAGCCACCAAGGTGTCGTCGCAGCTTGCCTGATAAAATGTCCCGTCGACAAGCTCCATAGATATATCTGGATCTTCTTCAAGTCTGAGGTCGAGGGCCAAGCCAGGATCCTCTGGCTGTGGAGAGGGGCTGTTGAACTCTTTCACGGCCTTCCTCGGTTCCTGTTTAAAAATATCAAGGTAAATGATTGTGATGAAGGATGCAAGTGAGTTAAGAATAACGGCTTACCCAGCTTGGGGAGTTGTACATGGAAAATCCATCCCGCGGTTTAACACGAAGGGACTCCCCTTCTTCTCCTTTGTATAAATCAGACAGTATTCTCGCCAGAGCGGTGGCGGAGTCCGGACCTTTACGACCGCAGCGGGTGGCATCGTCTTCCTCGTTGAAGTGCCACATGGGCTTCCCCCGATATTGAAGTGGCTTCACCCCCCGCATTATGCATATTGCTATAACTTTGACTAGTCAGTCCTGATTTGGCCAGTGTCTTTATCCTGCCCATCAGGAAGTGGACTTCTCTGCCATCTTCCTCCTGGGGGCTCCGAGGGCGCCAACTTTGGCGTTTCTTTAGTGGAGCGTTATTAAACTCAGGAAGGCCCGTCCGGATTGGGTCCGGAAGGGGAGCGTCCTCCGAGGGCCAGTCTTCGGATGCCTTCTTTGGAGTGCCGGACAGGTATCCGATCTGGGCGACACGCCATATTTTGGCTCTGCCCACTTGATATATAGACCCCCCCTGATTACGAGGGACGAGGCAGAATAACTTCTTCCATAACTTGAAGTGAGCCTCGTAGCCCAAGAATAACTCACAGAGGGCAACGTACCCTACGATGTGCAGCACGGAGGCGGGGGTAAAGTTATGCAACTGGAGGCCGTAGAACTCCAGGAGCCCGGGGAGGAATGGGTGAATTGGAAACCCGATGCCTCTTAGCAAATACGGGACGAGGCATACCCGCTCCCCCTGAGATGGGTTAGGAGATCTCTCCGCTTGCGCCCCCGCCATTATAGGTGGCTAGTCCGGCTCGGATAGGGACCATGTACGCAGGTGGCAGAAACCCCTGTGTCTGCAACTCTACTAAACGGCTGTGGGGGACAGAACATTTTTCCCAATCACCTGGCTTAGAGCTAAGGGAGCAAGAAGAGGGGCTGTGGCGACCGGCCATGATGGAATGGTTTTTTCCAGATGCGCTCTGCTGAATGCTTGCTTGAGGGAAGAAGGTGAGATTTGGATCTGAGAATTCATGTCTCTTCAAATAGACGGTTCGACTGCGGGGTCGGGGTGGCAAATGTAAAAATGCCCCGGCTCCTCGTATTCGCTCGACACGTGGAGATGGCCATTAATGAATCATAAAAGCCGAGGAATACAACATTGATGGGAAGCCGGGCACTGTTTGCTACAACAGGTACTCTGGATTTGGAGAAGAACCCACCTTGCAATGCCGAAGACATTCTGCGCGCCGGACTCATCGTCATTGAAGCCTGGTTCGGGGGCTACTGAGGGAGTCCTGGATTAGGGGGTATCCGGATAGCCAGACTATATACTTTGGCCGGACTGCTGGGCTATGAAGATACAAGACTCAAGACTTCGTCCCGTGTCCGGATGGGACTCTCCTTTGCGTGGAAGGCAAGCTTGGCGATTCGGATGTTAGATCTCCTTCTCTGTAATTGACTCTGTGTAACCCTAGCCCCCTCCGGTGTCTATATAAACCGAAGGGTTTAGTCCGTAGGACGGGAACAATCATAATCATAGGCTAGCTTCTAGGGTTTAGCCTCTACGATCTCGTGGTAGATCAACTCTTGTAATACTCATATCATCAAGATCAATCCAGCAGGAAGTAGAGTATTACCTCCATCGAGAGGGCCCGAACCTGGGTAAAACATCGTGTCCCCTGCCTCCTGTTACCATTAGCCTTAGACACACAGTTCGGGACCCCCTACCCTAGATCCGCCGGTTTTGACACCGACGCTTGTATTACAAGGTGTGAAGTTGAGTCGGACTCAATACCCGACCACAGCAGAAGATAGAGAGAAAATGAAAGATGTTCCCTATGCTTCAGCCATAGGCTCTATCATGTATGCAATGCTGTGTACCAGACCTGATGTATGCTAAGCAATAAGTTTAGCAGGGAGGTACCAAAGTAATCCAGGAGTGGATCACTGGACAGCGGTCAAGAATATCCTAAAATGCCTGAAAAGGACTAAGGATATGTTTCTCATTTATGGAGGTGACAAATAGCTAGTCGTAAATGGTTACGTCGATGCATGTTTTGACACTGATCTGAACGATTCTAAATCGCAAACCGGATACGTGTTTATGTTGAACAGTGGAGTTGTCAGTTGGTGCAGTTCTAAACAAAGCATCGTGGCGGGATCTACATGCGAAGCAGAGTACATAGCTGCTTCAGAAGCAGCAAATGAAGGAGTCTGGATGAAGGAGTTCATATCCGATCTAGGTTTCATACCTAGTGCATCGGGACCAATGAAAATCTTCTGTGACAATACTGGTGCAATTGCCTTGGCAAAGGAATCCAGATTTCACAAGAGGACCAAGCACATCAAGAGATGCTTCAATTCCATCCGGGACCAAGTCCAGGTGGCAAACATAGAGATTTGCAAGATACATACAGATCTGAATGTTGCAGACCCGTTGACTAAGCCTCTTCCACGAGCAAAACATCATCAACACCAGGGCTCCATGGGTGTTAGAATCATTACTGTGTAATCTAGATTATTGACTCTAGTGCAAGTGGGAGACTGAAGGAAATATGCCCTAGAGGCAATAATAAAATTATTATTTATTTCCTTATATCATGATAAATGTTTATTATTCATGCTAGAATTGTATTAACCGGAAACATAATACATGTGTGAATACATAGACAAACATAATGTCACTAGTATGCCTCTACTTGACAAGCTCGTTAATCAAAGATGGTTGTGTTTGACCATAGACATGAGTTGTCATTTGATTAATGGGATCACATCATTAAGAGAATAATGTGATTGACTTGACCCATTCCGTTAGCTTAGCACTTGATCGTTTAGTATGTTGCTATTGCTTTCTTCACGACTTATACATGTTCCTACAACCTTGAGATTATGCAACTCCCGTTTACTGGAGGAACACTTTGTGTGCTACCAAACATCACAACGTAACTGAGTGATTATAAAGGAGCTCTACAGGTGTCTCCGAAGGTACATGTTGAGTTGGCGTATTTCGAGATTAGGTTTTGTCACTCTGATTGTCGGAGAGGTATCTCCGGGCCCTCTCGGTAATGCACATCACTATAACCCTTGCAAGCAATGTAGCTATTGAGTTAGTTACGGAATGATGCATTATGTAACGAGTAAAGAGACTTGCCGGTAACGAGATTGAACTAGGTATTGAGATACCAACGATCGAATCTCGGGCAAGTAACATACTGATGACAAAGGGAACAACGTATGTTGTTATGCGGTTTGACCAATAAAGATCTTTGTAGAATATGTAGGAGCCAATATGAGCATCTAGGTTCCGCTATTGGTTATTGACTGGAAACGAGTCTCGGTCATGTCTACATAGTTCTCAAACCCGTAGGGTCCGCACGCTTAAAGTTAGATGACGGTTATATTATGAGTTTATGTGTTTTGATGTACCGAAGATAGTTCGGAGCCCTGTATGTGATCACGGACATGACGAGGAGTCTCGAAATGGTCGAGATGAAGATTGATATATTGGACGACTATATTCGGACACCGGAATGGTTCCGGGGGTTATCGGATGTATACCGGAGTACCAGGGGGTTACCGGAACCCCCCGGGGGGTTAATGGGCCTCATGGGCAGGTCGCACGTCCCTCCCCCTCTAGTCCGAATATGACAAGGAGGGGGGTCGGTGCCCCCCTTTCCTTCCTCTCCTCTCTCCCCTTCCTTCCCCCTCTCCTACTTGTACAAGGAAAGGAGGGAGTCCTACTCCCGGTGGGAGTAGGACTCCTCCTGGCGCGCCTCCTCCTAGCCGGCCACCCCCTCCCCCTTGCTCCTTTATATACGGGGGCAGGGGGCACCTCTAGACACAACAATTGATCCTTGAGATCTATTAGCCATGTGCGGTGCCCCCCTCCACTATATTCCACCTCGATAACATCGTAGTGGTGCTTAGGCGAAGCCCTACGTCGGTAGAACATCATCATTGTCACCACGCCATCGTGCTGACGAAACTCTCCCTCGAAGCTAGGCTGGATCGGAGTTCGAGGGATGTCATCGAGCTGAACGTGTGCTGAACTCGGAGGTGCCATGCGTTCGGTACTTGGATCGGTCAGATCGTAAAGACGTACGACTACATCAACCGCGTTGTGCTAACGCTTCCGCTTTTGTTCTACGAGGGTACGTGGACAACACTCTCCCCTCTTGTTGCTATGCATCACCATGATCTTGCATGTGCGAAGGATATTTTTTTAAATTACTATGTTCCCCAACATGCAGCACCCCTGTATTTGGCTGTGTCGCGGCACGGGCCCGACAGTTGCAGTGTTTGGTGTTGGTTCTGAACTGGTAAGTTACCTGCATATTTTCTTTGATGGCCCTCATCCCTAGATCCATAAATGGATCTGGTTCTGCCAGCTCTTTTGTCCAGGTCCTCACGTAAATTGTGTTTCTGGTGCTGGGTTGCGACCTCCTTTCCTTTATGGGTAAGGGGTGCAGTTTTGTGTGTGGCATTGTTGGCCGCTTTGCCTCGATTACGACGTGGTCGGCCTGGCTGATCGGCCGTATTGTTATTCGGCAGTATGGGCACAATAGCATCATCGTTGAATTCGGGCAACAGTTTGCGTTTGGGGTAGCTATTACCGCCAAATTTTTCCTCAGTGTCAAGCACTTCGTTCCATTTATTATTGAGCGTCTCCTGTGCGGTTTTAAGCTATTGCTTCTGCTTCTTCAAGCTCATCGCGGTGGTAATGAGTCTCTGGTGGAGGTGCTCTTGTTCCAATTGTTCTTCTGGGACGATGAATGCACTGTAATCCCGACTGATCTCCTCTTCAGAGGTGGGTTGATAATTGGGGTCTTCAGCGTCGCTGTGATCGGACAGGGGCCCCGGACTGTGTTTGCCATCACCTTGCTCGTCCAGCTCCATTGCTGGGTCCGTGGCTTTTTTATTGTCTTCGGCGTCGTCCGGGGTGTTATTCCCTCTTGTGCCAGTATTGGTGTTTTTACCATGGTGTGGTTTCGAGCGGCGCCGCTGACGTCGGTGCTTTGGCTGCTTTCCAGGAGTTTTATCATCAGTTGGGTCCTCCTTGTCATCGTCGTTGTCTTTCTTGGGTGTATCCACCATGTATATGTCATATGAGGAGGTGGCTGTCCAGCGCCCTGTGGGTGGTGGTTCCTGTTCTTCTCCGGCATCATCGTCCATACCGTCGATGTCATTGGAGTAGAAATCAAGCATGTCGGTTAAATCTTTGATAGTGGCTATCAGGTGGGTGGTGGGTGGGCAACGAAGCTCTTCGTTGTCCGCTTCCCATTCAAGCCGGACATAGTTCGGCCAGGAATTTCCTGACAAGGAGAGGGATTTTAATGAGTTCAACACGTCACCTAGGGGTGAGTGTTGGAAGATGTCCACGGAGCTGAATTCTAAGATCGGTGCCCAGTCAGATTCGATGGGTGCGGATTCACGCGGTTCAGAGCCTATGGCCAGAGACAAGTCTGAAGTTCCGATGACACGAGCCTCGTTGGAGGTCAGCTCTATGTTCGGCTCTAGCGATGTTGAGTCCGTGGCTTCCGTGATGGGGTTGAGCCTCCCTCCCTTGGATGGCGCGCTCTGCTATGGATCTAGGGCCAGTGCGGTTATAGGTGCAATCTCCCACACACCATCCGATGATAGATTAGGTCATGTTCATCGGGGTGGCGGGGCGCAGCCGTCATAGGCTCGAATCCGTTGAAGATCAAGTCTCTGCGGATGTCGACGGTGTAGTTCAAGCTGCCGAACCTGACCTGATGGCCAGGGGCGTAGCTATCGATCTGCTCCAGATGGCCAAGTGAGTTGTCCCGCAGTGCGAAGCCATTGAATACGAAGATCTGAACGGGGAGAAAAAATTTACGTTGGACTGCGTTGTTGATGATCGAGGGAGCCATCAAGTCTTATGGTGACGACATAGTGGAACTCTCAATAAAAGCACCAATGTCGGTGTCAAAACCGACGAATCTCGGGTAGGGAGTCCCGAACTGTGCATCTAAGGCTAATGGTAACAGGAGGCGGGGGACACGATATTTACCCAGGTTCGGGCCCTCTCGATGGAGGTAATACCCTACTTCCTGCTTGATTGATCTTGATGATATAAGTATTGCAAGAGTAGATCTATCACGAGATCATAGAGGCTAAACCCTAGAAGCTAGCCTATGGTTATGATTGTTCTTGTCCTACGAACTAAACCCTCCGGTTTATATAGACACCGGAGGGGGCTAGGGTTACACAGAGTCGGTTACAGAGAAAGGAATCTTCATATATTAACCACCAAGCTTGCCTTCCACGCAAAGGAGAGTCCCATCCGGACACGGGACGAAGTCTTCAATCTTGTATCTTCATAGTCCAACAGTCCGGCCAAAGCATATAGTCTGGCTGTCCGAGGACCCCTTAATCCAGGACTCCCTCAGGGGGGAATCCTACTCCAAGTAGGAGTAGGTTCCCCCTTTCCTAGTCCAACTAGGAGAAGAAGGAAGGAAGGAGAGGGAGAGGGGGGGGCGAAGAGGGGCCATGCCCCCTCCCCTTGTCCTATTCGGACTCCCCTTGGGGGCGCACCTCCTGGTGCGTCCCTCTCTCTCCCTTAAAGGCCCACTAAGGCCCATTACTTCCCGGGGGGGTTCCGGTAACCCTCCTGCACTCCGGTTTTGTCCGAAACTATCCGGAACACTTCCGGTGTCCAAATAACATGGTCTGATATATCAATCTTTATGTCTCGGCCATTTGGAGACTCCTCGTCATGTCCGTGATCTTATCCGGGACTCCGAACAACCTTTGGTACATCAAATCACATAAACTCATAATACCAATCGTCATCGAACGTTAAGCGTGCGGACCCTATGATACGTCTCCAACGTATCTATAATTTATGAAGTATTCATGCTATTATATTATCCATCTTAGATGTTTTATATGATTTTTTGTACTAACCTATTAACCTAGAGCCTAGTGCCCGTTTCTGTTTTTTCCCTGTTTTTGAGTTTTACAGAAAAGGAATACCAAACAGAGTCCAATTGACGTACCAATTTTTGATGATTTTTTATGGACCAAAAGAAGCCCTCGGAGTAAAAGAGTTGGCCAGAAGAGTCCCGAGCCATCCATGATGGTGGAGGGTGCACCCACCCCTTGGGCGCGTCCCCCTATATCGTGGATGACTCGGAGACCCCCCCCTGACTTGTTCCCGACGCCAAAAATTCCTATAAATAGAGAAACCCCCAGAAAATAACCTAGATCGGGAGTTCCGCCGCCGCAAGCCTCTGTAGCCACCAAAAACCAGTCGGGACCCTGTTTCGGCACCCTGCCGGAGGGGGAATCCATCACCGGTGGCCATCTTCATCATCCTAGTGCTCTCCATGACGAGGAGGGAGTAGTTCACCCTCGGGGCTGAGGGTATGTACCCGTAGCTATGTGTTTGATCTCTCTCTCTCTCTCTCTTGTTCTTGATATGGCATGATCTTGATGTACCGTGAGCTTTGCTATTATAGTTGGATCTTATGATGTTTCTCCCCCTCTACTCTCTTGTAATGGATTGAGTTTTCCCTTTGAAGTTATCTTGTCGGATTGAGTCTTTAAGGATTTGAGAACACTTGATGTATGTCTTGATGTGCTTATCTGTGCTGACAATGGGATATCACGTGATCTACTTGATGTATCTTTTGGCGATCAGCTTGCGGGTTCAGTGACCTTGTGAACTTATGCATAGGGGTTGGCACACGTTTTCGTCTTGACTCTCCGGTAGAAACTTTGGGCCACTCTTTGAAGTTCTTTGTTTTGGATTGAATAGATGAATCTGAGATTGTGTGATGCATATCGTATAATCATACCCACGAATACTTGAGGTGACATTGGAGTATCTAGGTGACATTAGGGTTTTGGTTGATTTGTGTCTTAAGGTGTTATTTTACTACGAACTCTAGGGCTGTTTGTGATACTTATAGGAATAGCCCAACGGATTGATCGGAAAGAATAACTTTGAGATGGTTTTGTACCCTACAATAATCTCTTCGTTTGTTCTCCGCTATTAGTGACTTTGGAGTGACTCTTTGTTGCATGTTGAGGGATAGTTATATGATCCAATTATGTTATTATTGTTGAGAGAACTTGCACTAGTGAAAGTATGAACCCAAGGCTTGTTTCCTAGCATTGCAATACCATTTGTGCTCACTTTTATCATTAGTTACCTTGCTGTTTTTATAATTTCAGATTACAAAAACCTATATCTACCATCCATATTGCACTTGTATCACCATTTCTTCGCCGAAATAGTGCACCTATACAATTTACCATTGTATTGGGTGTGTTGGGGACACAAGAGACTCTTTGTTATTTGGTTGCATGGTTATTTGAGAGAGACCATCTTCATCCTACGCCTCCCATGAATTGACAAACCTTAGGTCATCCACTTGAGGGAAATTTGCTAATGTCCTACAAACCTCTACACTTGGAGGCCCAACAAAGTCTACAAGAAGAAGGTTGCCTAGTAGACATCAAGCTCTTTTCTGGCGCCATTGCCGGGGAGGTGAGTGCTTGAAGGTATATCTTTAGATCTTGCAATCGAATCTTTTAGTTTCTTGTTTTATCACTAGTTTGCTCTATAAAAGAAAATTAAAAAATGGAATTGAGGGTGCCTCATATGCTTCATATTTTTAATATCTTTCAAGAAAATAAGGATTCCGATAATTGAAATACCATTCTATAAACATTCACGCTAAAGGCAGGAACACGGCTCCTCCCACTTCACCTCCCACCTGCTCTCTCACCCCTCCTCCTACCTGCTCCACCCTCTCCAATGGCGATCTCTACTAAGGATCTCAAGGATGGTAGGCTTGCTACACTGGGACTTTGCTCCTAGTTTGGCCCTGGTCGATCAGGTGAGAAGAAAATTCGGTTCTACGGTTCACTTCTCTCCATCTCGTGACACCAAGGAATTTTTCTTGGTGGTCTCTTTCTCGTCAGCCTCCTTCCCTCTCTCGGTTGAATCAGTGGGCATCGCTCTTCAATGTTGCATTGGAGGAATTGTTGCTGGTTTCAAGGTTTCTCTTTTGAGTCCTAGGGTTTTTCGGTTCTCTGTGGCCAATAACAAGGTTGGTCATTTTATTTACGGGCTCAAAGATCGTATTTGGCCAGGCTTAATTTGCCATTTCCACTTGTTCAATGGATGATTCAACTGAAGCCATCTTGGAAATCTTGGTTGGCATGCTGATGAAGAGCTTACTTGCATCTCGGTTCGTAGGCCAATGGCCATTTCGCCGTGCATATCTTCTCCTACTTCTGTTGATGCCTTGAGTCATGCCTCGGTGCAAGAATTAAGCAAATTTGCTTTGTTACCAATTAAGAGGATGGAATTCTCCAATAAGCATTCTGTTGAGGCTTCTACGTTTGTTCTTGCCCATCCTAGTTCTTCGGATCATACCCATGCACATGATCATGTTGAGCAACGAAATATAAAATTTGGTACTTTTTCTAAAGTCATTAATGAGGCAATGGCATCAGCACCCAGGGAGGACCGATTACATCTAAGGGACATTTATCTCGCTCAGGCAAAATTTGAGGACAATCAATCACATTCATTTCTAGTGCTCGACTCTTTTAAATGCCCTTTATGGCTCACTTATCCATCCCTGCAGCAGAGCTTTTTATCCTCAGCTTCCAAATATGCTCCTCCTCATAAGAAATGGCCTCCTATATTATCAGCCCAACATAAAGCTGACCTGGCCCAAGATGATTATTCGGAAAAGGAGATCTCTTTGTTAGCGGATCACTGGGCCAGTTTATGTGCTCGCTGTCTACAATGGGGTCACAATCGATCATACTGCATGGCCAGGGTTATCTATATTCATTGCTCAACCCTGGATCATAAGGCTATAAATTGCCCATTACTTTCCGTTCAGCATCCACAATTAGGCCCAGATACTGGCAACCTATCCATGCAACATGGCAACTCGATCAATCACATCGATATTTTGTCCTCTACTTGCCAGATTTCCCAACCTCGGCTAATCTCTCGTACCAACACGAGATGCGATTTCTTGGGTCCTACAACCACGTGGCTACTACCTGCTACTCTAAACGCTGGCATGAACAATGGAAATGGGTCCCAAAGAAAATCAATCCTTCCAAAAATACCCCGGACGGTCTCCATTTTGCCTCGAGTTTCCAAACGCCACCGCCCAATGCCATCATCGCCCCCTGCCACCACCTTCACTCCACACATCACATCCATCGACCTTGACGACTCCACCCCCGCTCCACCTTGCCGCCATGGCCAACAACCCCCTAAACCCGGTGCTTTTCCTGCCGCCGGGCTTCACCATCGAGCCAGGACCTGTTGATCGCCTGGTGCGTAGTGGGATGGTGGTTTGACCCATCCCGCCCCTGAACCATGACTTCTTGGCGATTGCTGAAGCCAACACCTATGTTCCTCTCCACCGCTGTTCCGCCATCCGCGCCGCCGTGCAAGGTTTGCTCCATGAGGCGCACCTCTTTACCACTGAAGAAAGTGATCACCCATTTGGTATTGGGATCTTTGGCTTTACGGACTCTTTTCTTCGTGATTCCATGGTTACAACACCCTTAGAGCTTGAAGATGAGAATTTGCTCATTACTTTTGTCCCACACAATGAACCTCTCAATAGGTGCACAACTACTTTTGGTCCTGCTGTTTGGATTATGTTTTTTGGATTCTGCTATGACTACCAAATTGAGTATTACATTACCAAAGCTTTGGGGGGCTATGGATCATTGATTTCTTGGTACAACCATAGGCAGGACAGGAGATTTATGCTCGTCAAATCTCAAGTTATCCATCTCAGATTGATCCCTAAGAGTTTTGTAGTGTGGCAGCTTGGAGGAGCCCAGGACTGTTGGACTGTGCAGGTGCCGATCCTCCGTAGCAATGATTGGAATGCTATGTTGGCGGAAGTCCCTTCGGCGGGGGAAGAACCACCTCCCCCTGATGGCAACCCTCACCCTCAGTTTGGGCCGGAGCTGACTTCCGAGCAGCTCTATCAACATCAGGTGCATAATTGGCTAGTTCAAAATGCTGCTCCTAACGATGATGCCCCTGCAGTTCATGGCCATGCTCCTCACCAGAACAACTTGGCGGGCTGGGGTGCCTGGCCCCCTTCTCCACCTGCTCAGCCACCAGTGATGCCTCCACACCTGATGAACTTCCATTCATGGCTAGCTGCTCAAGGCCTCTCCATTCTTGATGGCATTGTCCCTGAAGATAACATTACTGATAATGCTGCTGATGCATGGAATGATTCTCTCACTATCTCTGACAGCTCTAGCTCTGAGAACTCTCGTGGTGCCTTGATTATCATGGATAATGCAGATATGTCAGCTCGTACTGCTCAACATCGGCAAGAACTTCTATCTGTCTCTGTGGATCTACACAGCAAAGGTATTCGCTTTGCTCTCTCCAGCCAAGGTAATCAGCTGTTTTCTCTTCTATTGGCCGCGCCTATCCCATGCCAGCAACTTAATATGTCCATATACAATGCTCTTTGTCCGTATCTGGCCACTATGGGTCTGTGGCGTAATGCCTATGGTGTTCGGTCTGAATTAGTTCATGTGGAGATTCAGGTTACTGCTGTTAATGATGTTCTGCATTTCACACCGCTCGGTGAGCATATAATTTCCTCTAAGATCAATATCACAGTGCATGCTTCCATTGATGTTGTTACTGAGCGTAGCTATGACCCACTGCTGCTTACTGTTGCGCCTTCTTCTATGGAACAATCTGTTGCTATCTCATCCCACTCTGCAGGCCGTGTTGATTCTGCTCAAATGAATTTTGAAGTTTCTGAACCTTCTGAATCGCTCCAGCTGTCTGAAGTTTCTGAACATGCACCTGACATTCCAAGTGTTCCTGACGTTTCGGTTGTCACAATTGAATCTATGCCTACGTCTGAAGTTTCTGATGCAAAGCTCTGTGGCCTTCACACTGTGATCCCTCTACAGAACAACTTTGCCCCGTCCTCCTCTACTGATGAAGCACAAGTGAATGGTCGCAAGGGAAAATCTGTTGCCCCCTCAGCACTGCTCCTCTTCATTGCAACACCAGACAGAACAAACATGATGGCTTTCGTGTCAATCTTAACCAGGATTCATGTCCTCCAAAGTCCAAGATAAAGCCCAGGATTACTCCTTCTGCTGTGACCGATGTGCACTCCTCTGCCAGGCTTCAGGCTGATATTCAGACAGCCAAGATTCCTCCACCCACAACCATCTCCACCATGCAGTAAATTGGTGTTCAGCTCTGCGCGATCCCTGCTGAGGAGCTCACTGTAGAGGCGCTCAATGGGACTTCAGCTAGTCTGACTTCGCCCTCTTCTTAAGCTCAAATTTTTATATTTGCGCGCTTTATGTGTTTTTTGCATAATTGGAATGTGCTCTGTTGGAACGTTCGGGACTTGAACTCTCCTAAAAAGCTACTTGCGTCATATAACGCGATCAGCTCCTCGGGCTGCTCGATCATATGTTTGCAAGAGTCTAAGATGCGAGACTTCAATGCTAGTGTCCTTAAGATGATTTGTCCTCCGCGTTTTGATTCGTTTGTGTTTATTCCCTCAATTGGTGCCTCAGGAGGGATTATCACGATCTGGTGCAGCTCTGTGTTTTTGGGCCAAATTTTCAATCAAGAACAGTTTGCGCTGGGTGTCGTTTTCACTTCCACGATCTCACCCCACTCTTGGAAGCTGGTGAACATTTACGGTCCTTGTCAGGGTGAGCTATGCGATAGATTTACTTAGTGGCTTTTTGATATCGACATACCCACCACAGAAGACTGGCTACTCGTTGGAGATTTCAACTACATCCGTTCGCCTAATAACAGAAAAAACCAGGTGGCAATGTACATGACATGTTCACTTTTAACGACTTTATCAGAGAACAACACCTAACTGAGCTACCAATCAAAGGGAGAAACTACACCTGGTCAAATATGCAGCAAAACCCCTTACTCGAGCAACTAGATTGGTTCTTCACTACCCTAGATTGGACCTCCTCTTTTCCAAACACCATGGTTAACCCCCTTGGACGTCCTGTATCTGATCACGTGCCTTGCTCTGTTGTGATTCAGACCAACATCCCTAAAAGCAAAAAAATTAGGTTTGAAACTTTTTGGATTGCTCACCCTGGCTTCATGGATGTTGTCTCTCACACTTGGAGTAAACCACTCAAACATGGTAAGTCTGATAATGTTGCTACAAGTCTCTGTCAAAAATTTAAAAACCTGAGACATGCCCTCAGTCAATGGAGCAAGAAAATCCCAAGGCTTAAGACAGCCATTGCTAACACCAACAAACCTCTCCTTGAGATCGACCACATTGTTGATCGTCGCATGCTGACAAGACAGGAGAGTAACTTTTAGTCTATTCTCAAGAAACATCTTCTCAGACTCCTTCATCACCAAAAAGATTATTGGAAAAACAGGTGCACTATTAGATGGATTAAATTTGGTGATGAGAACTCCAAATTTTTCCAAGCTGTAGCCACGGAAAGATACCGTAAGAACTTCATCTCCAGCTTGAAAATCAATGATGATACTATGGTGGAGGACCATGTTGGGAAAGAGTCTATCTTGTTTGAGGATTTCAAAACTCGTATGGGGACAACTAAACCACCTCAGATGAAATTCAACCTTTCCCAGATGCTACGTGACAACATGGATTTTGACAGCCTCACCACCCCTTCACGATGAAAGAGATTGATGATGTAGTTAAAGAAATGCCCCCTGACCGGGCACTTGGACCGGACGGTTTCAACGGTGCCTTTCTCAAAGCTTGTTGGCCATTGATCAAAGAAGACTTCTACCATCTTTGCAATGAATTCCATAAGGGTACTCTCAATCTGGAAAGCCTCAACTATGGTCACATTACTCTCATTCCTAAGATCCGATCCCCTGAAACAGTCAATGATTATCGACCCATTACGTTGCTCAACTGCTGCATTAAGTTGATCACAAAACTTCTAGCTAACCGTTTACAAAAAATCATTTTGCAAATCGTGCATCGAAATCAATATGGTTTTCTTAAATGGCGCACAATCAATGATTGCTTAGCCTGGGCCTTCGAGTACATACACCAATGCCAAGCGTCCAAGCGAGAGATTATTTTGCTAAAACTAGATTTCGCCAAAGCTTTTGAAACGGTGCAACACTCGGCCATTGTAAAGATTATGAGAAGTCTGGGATTCAATGACAAATGGATTGATTGGTTTAAATGCATCTCTTCCTCGGGTAGATCCTTGGTGCTTCTTAATGGAGTCCCTGGTAAACACTTCTGGTGCAAATGCGGTGTTCATCAAGGGGACCCGCTGTCCCCCTTGCTCTTTGTGCTTGCCGCTGATTTACTTCAGACAGCCATTAATGCCGCCATGCACAACAACAATCTGCAACTACCAATTCCCTTGGGTCGTAACAATCATTTCCCTATCATCCAATACGCGGATGATACAATCATTGTCATGCCGGCTTGTCGTGTCCAAGCAACCTGCATGAAACAAATACTCACGGACTATGCTGACTCTATGGGGCTGCACATTAACTTTAAATTCCACGCTTATTCCTTTGAACACTCCCGAAGAAACGTACAAGGATATTGCTGCCATCATCGGATGTGCATGTGCACAACTGCCGTTCACATATCTAGGTATACCCTTGGGCATAACAAAACCTATAGTCCTTGACCTAACTCCATGGATCTGCAAGGCTGAGAGTAGAATCACCGCGGCTATGTCGTTAATGTTGTATGTGGGAAAATTGGCTCTCATGAACTCATTGGTCACCTCACTGGCAATATACCCAATGGGGATTCTTAAACTCCCACCAAAGATCATTGAACAATTCGACAAGATAAGGAGACACGGCCTTTGGACTAAGAAAACTGAGGATGGAGAGAAATGTAACTCCCTTGCGGCTTGGGACATGGTGTGTCAGCCCAAGAAAAATGGTGGCCTCGGAGTCCTTAATCTCAAGGTTCAAAATGATGCACTGCTTCTGAAACTGCTGCACAAGTTCTATAACAAGTTTGATGCTCCCTGGGTGCACCTCGTCTGGGACACATATTATGCTTCCACTGTCCCCCATGCTGCTGCGCCATGCGGCTCTTTTTGGTGGCGCCAGCTCTCTAAGCTTATGCCAGTCTACAGAGGGGGATCACTAAGGTGAAGATTGGAGCAGGTGACACGGCTCTGTTTTGGAAGGATGACTGGAACAACTCCATTCTCTCGGAAGCATATCCGCGTGCTTTCTCCTTTACAAACGATGAAGACGCCTCAGCTCGTAAATTTCTCTCGATCACCCATCTTGACCAGGCTTTCGACTTGCCCCTCTCGGTTCAAGCATTTGACGAACTGCGAGCTCTCCAGCAAAATGTTAACACTACAATGATGACAGACTCTAATGATGCCTGGATATGCACTTGGGGATCTGCTGATTTCAAAACCACGGCCTACTACACCTTCTTCTTCAGAGAGATGATTGCTCATGATGCATACCGATGGCTGTGGAAAACCAAATGCATCCCTAAAATCAAGGTCTTCGGTTGGTTCCTGCTCTCTGATCGCCTTAACACGAGAAACATGCTCAAGAGGAGACATTATAACATTGGCAACAACTTTGACTGCCTGCTTTGTGGATGCCATGTGGAAGAGACCGTTGAACATCTATTTTTCCATTGCACTTTTAGCTATGAGGAAGCTCAACATATGTTGGCCATCACATGACAATAGATTGGACCTCGTTGCACACCTCAAGACCCTGAATCCTAGGAAGATGATCATGGATGTTTTTTTGGTGGTAGCCTGGAGCCTATGGAAAGAAAGGAATAATAACTACTTTCGCAAGGTGGCCCCATTGATCTCATCCTGACTAGGTTCAAGAGAGACTTTGCTAACATCACCTACAGAGTGTTCCCCACAAGAAGCAGCTGGTGGCTACTTGCTTAACTCTCTACCTTAGTTGTAGTTAACACTCTGTTGGTCAATCTACTACCCCTTGTACCACTTTTGGCACACCTTTTTTTCCCACTTGTGCATATGTAACATAACATTTTTAACCTATACTAATTGTGGGTTGGTAATATATATGCAGTAGGAGCCTTTCCTACTGTCTAACCCCTTAAAAAAAGAATTCATATAATTGTGCCAAAATGCTAGAAGAAGAATGCATTGAAATGTTTGGCATTAAATCTTTGAATGATGAGCATGATTGCAATGTTGTTAGTATGAACTCTTTGAATATACATAGTACTAATGATGATTGCACTAGTCATGATGAAAATGTCTCTTATAAGCATGTCAACTTTTGTGGAGTGCATAGAGTTTGGAAGTACACACCAAATAGGGAAGATAGATTTTGCAAGAGGCATAAGTATTTAGAAACTAAATGGTTGCAAGAAAGGCTAGATGTTTGTGCTGAAAATTTAAAATTTCTTTGCCATCCTTGTGAACTATGCAATAAACATGATCATTTAAATCTCCAATGCAAATTGTTTCATGATCAAGTCATGTCCAAAAATTGTGATGACTTGATTTCCCTTGCACATCATAATGAACTTAGCTTGCTTGTGGGTTATGAAGAAATCAAACGTATAACTAAGGATCTTCCAGAATTTGTCCTTGATAAAGTTCTTGATTTTGATCTAGAGGAAATTTATATGTATTGTGCGGTGAATTGCATTGAAAATCCTTATATTGCCAATTACATAAAGACAAGAGAACAAATAGAAGATGAAGA
Source organism: Triticum dicoccoides (assembly GCF_002162155.2). Taxonomy (NCBI): domain Eukaryota; kingdom Viridiplantae; phylum Streptophyta; class Magnoliopsida; order Poales; family Poaceae; genus Triticum; species Triticum dicoccoides. The sequence continues at coordinate 501,757,171 of NC_041385.1, read as the reverse complement.
GAATACTAATGAAAGGGAAGAGACTTCCCAGTATCTTCCTATTATTTCTTATGATGAATCAGGTAACGAGGAGGAGCCTTATATTCAACCAATCTCATTAATAAGGAGCTCCAAAAAGAGAATTAAACCCACACATAATGTGAAGAAGAAAAAGAAAAGACAGAGAAGCAAAGGTAAAAAGGTATCCCTCCCAAATGATGTTGCTCCTATTACTCATTGTGATGATGATAATTGCTATACTATTGGTGCTATCCATACTATTAATGATGAGAGTGATTATGCTTACGATATGCAAAGTCCCAAGCTTGGGGATGCTATGTTTGATGAGAATGACATGTTTGAAAATTTATTTGTTGCAATTAATGTTTGTCCCAGGCTTGGGGATGCTATGTTTTATGAAGATGATATTTTTAATCCCCCAAGTTTTGATATGAAAATTTATTATGATGATAGCATGCCTCCTACTTATGATGATTATATTGATGAAAGTGGGTTTGGAGAGGTCATGACTTTATTTAGTAATGATTCCACTATCTTGGAAGAGGTTTCAATTGATTATGATGAGAACAAAGTTGCTACTTATGATGATTATTGTGATGATACTTATGTTATAAAAAGTAGTGATGATTATATTTACAAAACTTGTCATGATTATGATTACCCTTTTTCTAAACATTACTCTTTTAATGTGGAAACAATCTATAGTATTCGAGTTCCTTATGATACTCCCACTATTCCGAATGAGAAGAATTTTGCTTATGTGGAGAGTAGTAAATTTTCTATGCTTGTGCATCATGAAAATAGTGCTTTATGTGATAGTTATGTTGCTGAATTCATTCATGATGCTACTGAAATTTATTATGAAGGAGGAACATATGCTTGTATAATTGCAATAATATCAAGTTTCCTCTCTATGTGTTGAAAATCTTGAAGTTATGCTTGTTTTGCCCTATGCTAGTTGATTATTGTTCGCATAAGTTGTTTGCGCACAAAATCCCTATGCATAGGAAGTGGGCTAGTATTAAATGTGCTAGTCATATGCTTCATGATGCTCCCGTTATGTTTCAATATCTTTTATGCGAGCATCATTGAAATCATCATGCCTAGCTAAAAGGCATTAAAGAAAAGCGCTTGTTGGGAGAAAACCCAATATTTACCCCTAATATTTTTGTGTGTTCACCTGATTAATATACTGTATTAATCATATTTTATATCTTTTGTTTCAATAAAGTGCCAAGTAGAACCTTTGGGAAGACTTGGGTGAAAGTTAATGTGATCTTGCTGTAAAAAAACAGAAACTTTGCGCTCGTGAGATTAGCTGCCATTTTTTACTGGAGAGTGATTTTAAGTTGATTCTTTTTGAAGAACATTAATAGAAAAACTCCTCACGTTCACAAATTTATTTCAGAATTTTTTGAGTTACATAAGTATTCGAAAGTTACATATTGCTACAGACTATTTTGTTTTTGACAGATTCTGTTTTCTATGTGTTGTTTGCTTATTTTAATGAATCTATGAGTAGTATCGGAGGGTATGAACCATAGAGAAGTTGGAATACAGTAGATATTACACCAATATGAATTTATAATGAGTTCACAACAGTAACTAAGTGGTGGTTTTATTTTCTTATACTAACGGAGCTTACGAGTTTTCTGTTGAGTTTTGTGTTGTGAAGTTTTCAAGTTTTGGGTAAAGATTCGATGGAATATGGAATAAGGAGTGGCAAGAGCCTAAGCTTGGGGATGCCCCGGAAGGCATCCCCTCTTTCGTCTTCATTCATCGGTAACTTTACTTGGAGCTATATTTTTATTCACCACATGATATGTGTTTTGCTTGGAGCGTAATATCCCAAGATCTTAAATTCTTAAATGTTAGAGAGTCTTCACATAGTTACATAATTATTCAACTACTCATTGATCTTCACTTATATCTTTTTGGAGTAGTTTGTCATTTACTCGTGTGCTTCACTTTTATCCTATGAGTAAATGGTTGAACGAATTGAATATCATAAATCTGAAATTATGTATGTTTCATATGCTTATCCCATAGGGAGTAATGACTTCACATATAAAAAGTAGAGGTGGTAAATTTATTGAAGGTTAGCAAACATTGTATTGGTCACTTGAACAATTCATGAAAGAATATTGAAGGAAGAGAGATTTCACATATAATACTCTATCCTGGACATCTTCTATGATTGTGAGCCCATTAATTATTTTCAAATTTGATCAAATTAGTTGAAGTTGGACAATGAAGACAACTTAATGAGTTATATTTGGGTATATTTGTATGTAAGCTATATTGTTATAGATCCTCCAACATGTGGTGTTTGCTATTTAGAATCCTTTGCTAGCCAAAATTTCTGTACTAAGCGGGAATACTGCTTGTGCATCCAAAATCCTTGAACCAAATTTCTATCATGAGTGTCCACCATATCTACCTATATGCGGTATTTACCTTCTGTTCCAAGTAAATTTGCATGTGCGAAACTCTAAACCTTTAAATAATAATCTGTTTTGTATGCCCGAATCGCTCATTTGGCGACTAGGGGTTGTCAGTATCTTCCATGCTAGGTGGGTTATTCTCATGATGAGTGGACTCCACTCATCATTCACGAGAAAGTGGCTGGTAACTCGGATGCCTAGTCCTATGATCAAAAGATCAAAAACAAAATCGCAAATAATTTAAGCAAAACTCCCCCAGGATTGTTGATAGTTGGACGACACCCGTTGTTTTGGACAACCCGTGGAGTGTGATTGTTGGTGGAGGGGGAGTAAAAACTTTACCGTTCTGTTTGGGAACCGCCTATAATGTATCTAGTATGGAAGATATTGGGAACTCTTGGTCGTTATGTTGACAAGGAAAGCATACCTCTCAAAATTATTTTCATCTCTGTTTTAAAAGCTTTGAGCTTTGGCACCTGTGCAAATCCCTGCTTCCCTCTGCGAAGGGCCTATCTTTTACTTTTATGCAAGAGTCGGTAGTATTCCTTCTCATTCCAACCTAATCTTTAGTTTGCAAGCATCATGTGATGGGGAAAGATCTAAGCATATATGGCCATTCAAATATATTTGGTCATGAATTATTATTGTTGACAATTATCTATATGATAAGTAAGTTGGGAGGCGAAACATTAAGCCCCTATCTTTCTCTGTGTTTGATAGATGCTATTTGTTCTAAAAATATGCTTTGAGTGGTAGCAATCATGGAAGACTATATGATAGTTGAGTATGTGGGATTTGCTAAATCAAAGCTCTTACATAGACCCTTCCTGAAAATAAGATGAATTGCAATTGTCTGATGACTGAGAACATAGTTTGCTAGTTTTCAAGAAAGTTTATGGTCTATGCTTTAACATTTGAATAGTTTGTTACTTGATCATGAGAAGTTTTATGAGATGAGCTTCTGTTATGACATATAATGATGCTAGAAAAGGTGATTGAAATTATCATTGATCAAACTTGTGCACTTGCTAGCATTCAGACTTCATAAATTATTTCTTTTATCATTTACCTACTCGAGGACGAGCACGAATTAAGCTTGGGGATGCTGATACGTCTCCAATGTATCTATAATTTATGAAGTATTCATGCTATTATATTATCCATCTTAGATGTTTTATATGCATTTATATGTTGTTTTATATGATTTTTGGGACTAACCTATTAACCCAGAGCCCAGTGCCAGTTTCTGTTTTTTCCTTGTTTTTGAGTTTTAAAGAAAAGGAATACCAAACGGAGTCCAATTGACGTGCCAATTTTTGATGATTTTTTATGGACCAAAAGAAGCCCCCAGAGTAAAAGTGTTGGGCCAAAAGAGTCCCGAACCGTCCAAGGGTGGAGGGCGCGCCCACCCCCGTGGGCGCGTCCCCCTATCTCGTGGATGACTCGGAGACCCCCCTGACTTGTTCCCGATGCCAAAAATTCCTATAAATACAGAAACCCCCAGAAAATAACCTAGATCGGGAGTTCCGCCGCCGCAAGCCTCTGTAGCCACCAAAAACCAATCGGGACCCAGTTCCGGCACCCTGCTGGAGGGGGAATCCATCACCGGTGGCCATCTTCATCATCCTAGCGCTCTCCATGACGAGGAGGGAGTAGTTCACCCTCGGGGCTGAGGGTATGTACCAGTAGCTATGTGTTTGATCTCTCTCTCTCTCGTGTTCTTGATATGGCACAATCTTGATGTACCACGAGCTTTGTTATTATAGTTGGATCTTATGATGTTTCTCCCCCTCTACTCTCTTGTAATGGGTTGAGTTTTCCCTTTGAAGTTATCTTGTCGGATTGAGTCTTTAAGGATTTGAGAACACTTGACGTATGTCTTGCATGTGCTTATCTGTGGTGACAATGGGATATCACGTGATCTACTTGATGTATGTTTTGGTGATCAACTTGCGGGTTCAGTGACCTTGTGAACTTATGCATAGGGGTTGGCACACATTTTCGTCTTGACTCTTCGGTAGAAACTTTGGGGCACTCTTTGAAGTTCTTTGTGTTGGATTGAATAGATGAATTTGAGATTGTGTGATGCATATCGTATAATCATACCCACAGATACTTGAGGTGACATTGGAGTATCTAGGTGACATTAGGGTTTTGGTTGATTTGTGTCTTAAGGTGTTATTTTACTACGAACTCTAGGGCTGTTTGTGAAACTTATAGGAATAGCCCAACGGATTGATCGGAAAGAATAACTTTGAGGTGGTTTCGTACCCTACAATAATATCTTCGTTTGTTCTCCGCTATTAGTGACTTTGGAGTGACTCTTTGTTGCATGTTGAGGGATAGTTATATGATCCAATTATGTTATTATTGTTGAGAGAACTTGCACTAGTGAAAGTATGAACCCTAGGCCTTGTTTCCTAGCATTGGAATACTGTGTGTGCTCACTTTTATCATTAGTTACCTTGCTGTTTTTATAATTTCAGATTACAAAAACCTATATCTACCATCCATATTGCACTTGTATCACCATCTCTTCTCCGAACTAGTGAACCTATACAATTTATCATTGTATTGGGTGTGTTGGGGACACAAGATACTCTTTGTTATTTGGTTGCAGGGTTGTTTGAGATAGACCATCTTCATCCTACGCCTCCCACGGATTGATAAACCTTAGGTCATCCACTTGAGGGAAATTTGCTACTGTCCTACAAACCTCTGCACTTGGAGGCCCAACAACATCTACAAGAAGAAGATTGCGTAGTAGACATCACCCTACGGGTTCGAGAACTATGTAGACATGACCGAGACACATCTCCAGTCAATAACCAATATCGGAACCTGGATGCTCATATTGGTTCCTACATATTCTACAAAGATCTTTATCGGTCAAACCGCATAACAACATACGTTATTCCCTTTGTCATCGGTATGTTACTTGCCCGAGATTCGATCGTCGGTATCATCATACCTAGTTCAATCTCGTTACCGGCAAGTCTCTTTACTCATTCCGTAATACTTCATCCTGTAACTAACTCATTATTCACAATGGTTGCAAGGATTATTGTGATAAGTATTACCGAGAGGGCCCAGAGATACCTCTCCGAAACACAGAGTGACAAATTCTAATCTTGATCTATGCCAACCTAACAAACACCTTCGGAGACACCTATAGGGCACCTTTATAATCACCCATTTACGTTGTGATAGCATACAAAGTGTTCCTCCGGTATTCGGGAGTTGCATAATCTCATAGTCTGAGGAACATGTATAAGTCATGAAGAAAGCAGTAGCAATGAAACTGTAACGACATAATGCTAAGCTAACAGATGGGTCATGTCCATCACATCATTCTCCTAATGATGTGATCCCGTTCATCAAATGACAACACATGTCTATGGTTAGGAAACATAACCATCTTTGATTAACGAGCTAGTCTAGTAGAGGCATACTAGGGACAAAATGTTTTGTCTATGTATTCACACATGTACTAAGTTTCTGGTTAATACAATTCTAGCATGAATAATAAACATTTATCATGAAATAAGGAAATAAATAATAACGTTGTTATTGCCTCTAGGGCATATTTCCTACATGTCCACCTTTCTCAACAGCCTGATCGATTGCGCTGGAAAATAACTAAGAATGAAGAGTTTTCGGTTAAATCCATGTATTTGGATGTTATCAACGCTAGCACTATTCCTCATTTGAAACATGTTTGGAAAGTCAAAGTGCCTTTAAAAATCAAAGTGTTTATGTGGTTTGTCTATAAACAAGTCATTCTAACTAAGGACAATTTGGCAAAATGAAACTGGACAGGATCTACAAGATGTAGCTTCTGTGATAGTGATGAATCCATTAAACACCTCTTTCTTGACTGTCCATTGGCAAAAAAAATGTGGCGGTCGGTCCACATAGCATTTAATATTACTCCTCCAAATACTATCAACACGTTATTTAGGACGTGGCTAGATGGGATAGATCCAGAAATAGCAAGCCATATCCGTGTAGGAGTATGTGCTTTATTATGGGCAGTTTGGAACTGCAGAAACATCTTGGTTTTTAACAGAACAACAAATATTCATTTCTTACAGGTTATTTTCCGGGCCACTACACTGATCTGTATGTGGTCGCTACTCACCCTGACGGAGGCCTGGGGGTGTTTGGTTACTGGATCTATCCGATGAGAGACGGTAGCACGGGCTATCTTCAATCGGTTTGGATGGCGGTCATGTAATAGGATAGGAGTTTAGTTTTCTATCTTAATTTTTGCCTACCAATTGTGGATCCTATTTTTGTTCGTGCTCTTTGTGAGCCTTTTCTTCCTTTTGAGACATGAAGAATTTTGTTGAACCTTTTTGATTATCAATAATATGGCCGTATGCATCGTTTTGATGCAGAGGCCGGGGCTAAACCCCCCCCCCCCCCTTGAAAGAAAAAACCTAACAGTAAGGGGTAAATTTTAGTGAGCTATGGAATTAGGAGTAAATTTGAGTTTAGGGCTCAAATATAATCGACCCAAGAATTTAGTGCTAGAAAGTGAAACTTGGAGGCATGCAACTTTGTATATGAAGCTAGGAGAAGAAACTATGAAGCAGATAACAAAATTCTTTCTTTCTCTAGATATGTCACATGACGTTGTAACAAATTCGATGAACATTTCACAACAAGAATGGTGAACATCGTTAATCAATAAAGTACACCATTTCCCCTTATAAAAATCTAATAATCGACACGCTAAACCGCACGTATAATTTTTACTAAATGATCCATGAGCCGCCTTAGTTCGCCGACAGACCCCTCCCCCTCAAAAAACTTATTTCGTCGCCTGACCCCTCCACCCCCCCCCAATTTTCTCAAGGCGCCACACTTGCACGTTGCCGCGTCCCTCGCCGAGGTGCCATTGATCGACGACAACCATCGGTCGCCATGTGGCAGCCGTCAAACTCGCCTAGCCCGAAGGCGTGATCAGGCTGGATGAGCCGGACTTGTGAACATGACCATGTTATCGCTGGGTCAGACTGTCTGATATGTCCGAGTACCGCTGGATGTGGTAGCTGCATCCGGCTAACATATCGGATGGTCTGATATGCTCCCTCGAAACGATCAGCCATTCGGCGTGGTACGTAAGGCAGATAATCCGGCATGTTAGCTGGGCGCGACTGGGTCGTTGTGGGCCATAAGTGCACGCGGCGGCGCCTAGTAACTAGGCGTTTATGCCAGAATTTAAAAAATACCTTGCTAGGCGCTTAAAAAGTCAGACACTCCGGCCCTCCATTAATGTGTGACTGTTGTGTGGGTCCAGTGTGGCATTGGAAGCGTCCTATTTAGCCTCCCAACCCCCAGTGAAACCATCTGCCATTTCTTCCCCGCCGCCTGTCCTCCTCTTCCCTGTTGTCGATCATCCTCATCTTTGTCGGTGTCGGCCCCGCCACCTGCACGCGCCTTCAGCGTGCAGGATTTGTTCTTGATAGCTGATAAGCCAAGGAAGGTGATGGTTGATCAGTACATGGAAGAACTGGAGCGGCAAGTTCGTGGGAAGATTGCGGGAAAGCAGCCTGTTGGTGGCAAACCCATTGAGGGAGGATCCAGCAATCCTTCGTCTCATGTAAGTAATCCCGTGGCAACATTTGTACTGTTGGTTGATTTCAAATCTGTAGGATCTATCATTTGTGGGTGGTTATAGGATTTGATTTATGCATGTAGCATTACTGATTGAATCCCAGGTTTGTGGGACAGTCTAGATTGATTCATTGGTTCAAAATGTCCGGATCCGTAAAACTTAATTTAGCATTAGGGTTTTCTAATGCGCAGAAGGCATCCTAAATCCATGATTATAATTTTGAGTTGATACATCCCCAATTACAGTTTGGTTCAGTTATGTATATCTTCGAAAGCACTATGGTTCATGTGTTATTTGATTTATTCCCATGCGCACTTAGCAGATTCATCTGTTTGTTTGGATAGCATACATGGGTTATCCACATTGTTGTACATATGTTGGGAAACGTAGCATGCAATTTCAAAATTTTCCTACGCTCACGCAAGATCTATCTAGGAGATGCATAGCAACGAGAGGGGAAGAGTGAGTCCACGTACCCTCGTAGACTGAAAGCGGAAGCGTTTGTTAACGCGGTTGATGTAGTCGAACTTCTTCTCGTTTCGATAGATCATGCATCGAACGTATGGCATCTCCGAGTTCTACACATGTTCAGCTCGATGACGTCCCTCGAACTCTTGATCCAGCAAAGTGTCGAGGGAGAGTTGCATCAGCACAACGGCGTGGTGACGATGATGGTGAAGTGATCCGCTCAGGGCTTCGCCTAAGCACTATGTGAATATGACCGGAGGTGTAAACTGTGGAGGGGGCGCCGCACACGGCTGGGAATCAATGATGTGTGTTCTAGGCGCCTCCCCCTTCATATATATAGGTGGGAGGGAGAAGGGGCAGCCAAGGGGGCGCCCAAGTAGGAGGAATCCTACTTGGGGCCCTAATCCTATTCACACACCCCCCCCCCCTCCTTACCATAATTCCCGAAGGGGGAAGGAAGGAGGGGGGAGAGAAGGAAGGGGAGGACGAATCCCTCCCCTTCCTTTCTCTCTTCTCCTCTGTCCTCCCCCCCCCCTCTATTTCGGCCTACATGGGGTGCACCAGCCCCTTAGGGGCTGGTCTGTCCCACTCTTGGCCCAAAATGCCCATGTAGTTGTCGGGGGGATGCCTAGAACCCCTTGCGGTGACCCGATACGTACCCGGTACCCCCGGAACCCCCGAGACCGACGCTCCAGAAGACTTCCAGCTACTCCGAGTTTCGTCGTGTGATTTGTTTTGTTTGTTGCATCATTTGCATTGCATCATGCCATCATGTCATTTTTTTTAAAAAAAACTCAACTAAATAAATCGTATGGATCTTCGATCCATTTAAATCGAGGGATTTCACATGGTGATTCTCTTTACAACTTATCCTCTCGATATGTAGAGAGCTATAGTAATTATTCCCATTATGTGGAATTACCTTAACACACTTGCAAAAATCCCAATGCCTTTTATTATTTCAACTCTTGGCCTCTAACTTTGCCACTTGTCCTCTCATCATTTTCCGGAGCTTCACCTAATTTCTCAACATTTTTGGGCACTTCGAAAAACCTATCCTAGTTCAAACCCATTTGAATTTCAAATGAGTTTGAATTTAATCTTTCAATCATGGCCTTTCTATTTTTCTCGGAACAAACTCATTTTTGCGAGTCCGGAAAAATTATCTCCGTGCCCAAATTCTTCCTCTAACCTTCTCTTCTCTCTTTTCCTTTCTCCTATTTTTTTGTCTCTGTTTTTGTTAAGAGTAGAATCAAGAGAGGGAGAGAAGGGAGCCCAGCAGGCCATTTGGGCCCAGCTGCATCTAACCTAGCCGGCTCCAAGGCCCACTTCCCCGGCCCACCTAACCCTCTAACCTAGCCCGATCCCCTCGCATCTCCCCTCACTCCCTCGTTCGTCCACCGCCGCCAGGGAGAAGCCCCGCACATCGATCTCTCCCTCGTCTCGCTCCTCCCTCGATCCCTCTCCTCCTCTGTTTCCTACCGCCGCCGCGCACACACACACCCGCATAGCACCCCGCAGCCAGCGCCAGGAGCTCGCCTCTCCTTCGCCATGGCCTCACAGCCCGATCCCCATGGCGCCATGGTCGCCGCCAAGCTCTGCGCGCCAAGCCCTGCCCGACCTCCTCCTACGCCGTCGCCTCGCCATGGAGCAGCTTCGCTCGGGCCCCTTCTGCATCGAGCCGCGCCGCCGGCCAAGTCCCTCGACCCACCGACCAGAGCCGCCTCCTCCCTCACCTGCGGCCTCCTCCTCGCCCGCGCCACCACTTCTCCACCTCTCCTGGACCTCCGCCCGCCGGCCACAGGAGCCGCTGATGGCTGCCGTCCCGCGCTCCTCGCTCCCCTTGCCAGCCAGGAGCTCGTCCCCGAGCTCGGCCAACTCCGGCGGCCCCGGCGCCCGCGCCAAGCTTGCCGCCTCGCCATCTGGTTCCGCCTCAGCCATCCCCGAGCGCCACCGTCCGGCTCCCGTCGCCCCTTTGCAGGAGCAGCCCCATGCCCCGCCTCTGCCTTGTTCGAGCAGGGAGGAGGATGCGCCTCCGCTCGCCCTCATCGACCAGGAACGCCAAGGCCAAGACCAGCCCCGGGCCGGACCTCGTGTTCATCTACATCGCCAAGACCCTAGGCCTTTTGGTGTTGCTCTGTTTTGGAACGCCAAGTACCTCGACGCCGAAGACCTGTGTACAACTACTGTTTCCTGCCTAGAACGACTACCGTCGACGTGCATTTCGCCGTGAACCACTACCGTCGCCCCGAAGATGTTGGATTCGTCAAGTACCTCTCCGAAAACGAACGTGTACCACTACTTCCACAACGCCCGTGAACGTCTACTTCCCTCGACGACTCGAACCGCTCCAAAAATGCACGCTTCGAAGTTATAACCGCCGAGAACGATCGCCGTGGACCGATTGCATGTGTTGAATGAGATGCTCGAGTTTTGCACCGTGATCGAATCGTCCTTGCGATGCCCCTCTTTTGCCGTGCCACCGTCCCGTGGGAACCCGGTAGTCGGGAGCACCCCACCATCTCTAGCATGTTGCGCACATCCGCACGCCTCCTTTTGCACCGGTATCTCCATGAGCTACCGGAACCGGAATGTTGCCGTGGCACCATTTTTGTTTCGCCGCCGTGGCACCCTTTTTGTTCCGCCATGGTGACCAAATGCTTCATAACATGCTTATGTCAACATTTTCATAAAAATTGCATAAACTGGTATATGTCATCTGCATCATGATAATAACAATTAAAATGCTTAAAATTGGTGTTGCTTTAAATTGCTAAATGCATATGGGGATTTACCGGATTTGTTGTTTTTATATCCGGCCCCATTTAAATTGTTTAGATGGTATTGTTAGTTTAATTATGCCTCACCTCTTGCCATGTTTAATAACAGTTAATATTGTTGGATAGCATAACCGAGAGAGAACTAAATAATTGATGTGGTGTTCCGTCAACATGCACCTCGTTGCATATTGAGCTCCATTTAACTTGTAGTATTGTTTGTTGCACTTTGCCATGCCATGCTTCATTAAACCGGACATGCATCATACTCGTTTGTGCATCATGCCATGTTGATGTGTTGGTTATTTACTATGTTGTGTGCTTCTTTTCCGGTGATTGCTTCTTCGGGTTGGTTCCGATAACGTCGCATTTGTGAGGATCCGTTCAACTACGACCGTTTGTCTTCTTCTTGGATTCGTTCTTCTTCCTTGCGGGATCTCAGGCAAGATGATCATACCCTCGAAATCACTACTATCTTTGCTATGCTAGTTTGCTCGCTCTTGCTATGCCAATGCTACGATGCCTACCATTTGCTTGTCAGCCTCCCAAATTGCCATGTCAAACCTCTAACCCACCATGTCCTAGCAAACCGTTGATTGGCTATGTTACCGCTTTGCTCAGCCCCTCTTATAGCGTTGTTAGTTGCAGGTGAAGATTGAAGTTTGTTCCTTGTTGGAACATGGAGATGTTGTTCCTTGTTGGAACATGTTTACTTGTTGGGATATCACAATATATCTTACTTAATTAATGCATCTATATACTTGGTAAAGGGTGGAAGGCTCGGCCTTATGCCTGGTGTTTTGTTCCACTCTTGCCGCCCTAGTTTCCGTCATATCGGTGTTATGTTCCCGGATTTTGCGTTCCTTACACGGTTGGGCTATAATGGGAACCCCTTGACAGTTCGCCTTAAGTAAAGCTCCTCCAGCAATGCCCAACATTGGTTTTACCATTTGCGCTAACAACCTACCACCTTCCCTTGGGTTCTGCAGACTCAAGGGTCATCTTTATTCTAACCCCGGGCCAGTGCTCCTCTGAGTGTTGGTCCGAACTGAGCTGCCTGCGGGGCCACCTCGGGGAAACTTGAGGGTTGGTTTTACTCGTAGCTAGTCTCATCTGAGTGTGCCCTGAGAAAGAGATATGTGCAGCTCCTATCGGGATTTGTCGGCACATTCGGGCGGTGTTGCTGGTTTAGTTTTACCCTGTCGAAATGTCTTGTTGTACCGGGATACCGAGTCTGATCGGAATGTCTCGGGTGGAGGTCTATTCCTTCGTTGACCGTGAGAGCTTGTCATGGGCTAAGTTGGGACACCCCTGCAGGGTATTATCTTTCGAAAGCCGTGCCCGTGGTTATGGGCAGATGGGAATTTGTTAACGTCCGGTTGTAGAAAACCCGAAGTTGACCTTAATTAAAATACATCAACCGCGTGTGTAACCGTGATGGTCTCTTTCCGGCGGAGTCCGGAGAGTGAACACGGTTGTTGGAGTTATGCTTGACGTAGGTAGTCCAGGATCACTTCTTGATCATACCTTTATCGACCGTGCTTTGCCTTCTCTTCTCGCTCTCATTTGCGTATGTTAGCCACCATATATGCTAGTCGCTTGCTGCAGCTCCACCTCATACTTTTACCTTACCCATAAGCTTAAATAGTCTTGATCTCGCGGGTGCGAGATTGCTGAGTCCCCGTGGCTCACAGATACTTCCAAAACCAGTTTGCAGGTGCCTATGTTACTGAGCAGGTGACGCAACCAAGCTCAAGGAGGAGCTCGATGAAGATCTTGCCCTTTGTGTTGTTTCGTTCTAGTTGCTCAGTAGTGGAGCCCAGTTGGGGTCGATCGGGGACCTTTGTTGCATGTGGAGTTCTTCTTTTATTTTGGTTCCGTAGTCGGACCTTGATTGTATCTGGATGATGTAATGCTTTATTTATGTAATTGTGTGAAGTGGCGATTGTAAGCCAACTATGTATCTCTTTCCCTTATGTATTACATGGGTTGTGTGAAGATTACCTCACTTGCGACATTGCTTTCAATGCGGTTATGCCTCTAAGTCGTGCTTCGACACGTGGGAGATATAGCCGCATCGAGGGCGTTATAAGTTGGTAATCAGAGCCTTCCCCGACCTTAGGAGCCCCACTGCTTGATCGTTTTTAGCGGCCGAGTTGTGTCTAGAAAAATATTTTGAGTCATTTAGGATTATATATATATCGGAGAGTTAGGAATTCTTTTTACTCCCCAGTCTCTTCATCGCTCTGGTAAGGCATCCTGACGTAGAGTTTTGACTCTTCTCTTCTCAAATTTCACTAAAAAAAAATTTAGGATCACGCGGGTATCTTGGAATCGTTCCGATGGTTTTATGATGAGAACATTATCTTGGTGCCTCCTGTCAGGGGTTTAGTGGAAGTGTCCCGGGGAGTTGAGCTCTGAGGTGTTGTCGTCATAATTTTATCGTTGCAGTTCTGGAATACCTGAGTTTAGTACGCCGACATCGAAAATCTCTTTTATGCAGTTGTTGGTGAGATAACCCCGATAACCCAGTACTGAGGTGAGTACGGGAGTATTGCCATGACTTGTATAACGGATGATTTTCGAAGGTTGAGGTAGATGATTTCCGAAGGTTTCTTGGTTATGTGTTGAAGGATGGATACAGCTGGATGTAGGATTTGCTAGTTTGGGTGAGATATTATGCTTCCCCTGTATCCCCAACACCTGATTGCATAACCGGAAAATTTCGGGAGTTTCATAGGTGGGAATTCAAGTAGCTCTTAGGATATCTTTCCGACAGATGTATGATATGAAATTGGGGTTCGACGTCTAGTGGTCCGCCTATTCACGGTCGATTTTATAGTGGTCTCGTTGTGTCTTAAAGAGTCCTTGGCTATGCTGACTCGGGGACGCTTCGTATGTCATGTGCACTGCCTTGTACATGATGGTGCTGTACACTCGAGCCCGTGTAGGCCCCACCACGAAAACTTCGGACGAAATCTCTATCATATGTTTGTTCTGGCTTATTTTGCAAGCCAATCCTTTGTTTTTGTTTTGAGTTGTGGTATTCGAGTTGCTTCAATGTCAAGTGTTGATTCCATACCTTTCCGAAATGGTGTTCTCATACTCCGATGTGAATACCAATCCTTCTCGACAATCGAGATTGTCATGTCAATCCTTTTCAACCGGTGTGTCTCTCCTCAAGTGGATCCGTTCACGTCAACATTTGCAAGATCATTTATCACTTCTTCTCAACGGTGTTTGTTTCATCCGTCTCCAAGTTGCCTTTGTTTTTCCCACCCTCCCTCCCTTTTGTTTTTCTTCAAGGACTAAGATTTCTTCTTCAAGTATCCATTTTATTGATGGGAAGTTTCTCCATTCTTTTCCGTCAATGTTCTTATCCGGTGATTCTCATGAAGATTCTAATGGAGCTTCAAGTTCGTCATTCCTCGTTCTTTTCTTCTCCGGTGGATTTAATTCAAGCTTTGGTATTAAGCATACTCCTTTTCTTTTTTTTCTCCAATGCTTTTCTTATGCCGGTGCACCTCTTAATCATCCATCTCTCGCTATTAAATTGTTCTGGAGTGCTCAAGATATCTCGAAGATTCGTGTTTCCACTCTGCATTCGTTCAAGCTCTTTCGAGATTGGTATCTCATTCAAGTCATTTAATTCAACCGGTGCATTATCTCTCTTCAAATTGTTCAACGGTGTTCTTTTGAGTGGGCCCTAACCCACAGGTCTTTTCCCAGGATCTTACCTGACTCTTCTATTTTCCCAGAGCTATCCTAAATTCTTCTCCAAGTTTGACGTAAGAATGATTTATCATCAGTCAAATGTTTTCTCCAAGATCTTTCAAATTCTCTTCACCGTTGGCTCAACCTCTTCGTTTGGATTCTTCCGGAGTGTCTAAATAATTCTTGGTGGTGTTTCTCATCGTCATTCTCAGATATTGAAGACCGATGAAGATTTTTCCTCCATATCTATCCGCTCTCTCAGAGATTCGTGATTCTAGCTTGTTGCCATCCTCTCATAATTATTTGCGATTGTGAGATATTCTTTTTATCCATCCGGTGCAAATTCAGGAGTCTTTTCAGTTTGATTCTCTGAAGGCCATCATTTCGGGATTATTCATTCTCAGCTTTCAGTTATCACTCTCCAATTTTACCGGTGCATCAAGTGATCTCTAATCAGCTCGTGATCTCTGCGCTCTCATGTATCTAAATCCTCTCAAGCATCCTCGTTCATTTGCAAATTCTTCCGGTGATTCGTTACCTTTTATTCGTCCTTTTCAATTTTTACCGTGGTTCTTTCAAGATCTCTCTTCCTTGTTCATCATATCAATTCATTTGTTGTTCCAATCCTACCGGTGGTTCGTTGAAGACCTTCTCAAGTTTTGATATATCTCTTTTAATCATTTCTACAAGAATAAGTAGTATGCCAAATCCGTTGATTGTCATCAATTTAATTGGTGAAGGATAAGCATAACATAATTCTTATTCTTGTTCATCCAAGTGATTAATTCTTTATTCCGGAGGCCCTTAAAATTCTCGGTTTCATTTGTTTCATCTTCTCTTTTTCCCGGAGTTCCAAGCTCTAATTATCACGGAGATCCATCTAAATCACTGCAAGGTTTCACCTTGTGTTTTCAACTTCTTTTTCCTTCCATTGGATCATCTTTTTGTTACCGGAGTTCTTCATGGAGGTTCTACATGATGGTTCATCAAGGATTTATTTCCTTCTTGAAGTTTTCATCGAGATTCTTTTAAGGAGCTTAAGCAGTCTTCTTCTTGTAATCCGGAGTGCAATTCTTTCGACCTTATCTTTTGAGGTGGTGTTATGTCATTTTGACAGTTTCATTCATGTTTCATGACTCACATGTTGTCAAGAATGAGATATTTTAAATCCATCAACCTATTCGTTGGAATTATCTTGGGTTATATTCCACCTAAAGCCTTCCCTAAGGTATGTTGCTATTTGTGGTGCTTGCCAATGATCCAAGTTATCTCTTTATCATCTTGGTGGAAGAAGTGTTCATCTCTTCGTTAATCTCAAGCAATTGTTTCCGTTAGTGGCCGTTTGTCACCTCATAATTTTGAGATGTTTCCATAAGACCACTACAAGCTTATTCTTTTCGTTTCGTTGTTGGTTTTCCAACAACTCCGTTCAATCCTTCTTTTTAAGGAGGCTCTTCCAAATTCAATTGTGGTAGAAGTTGTCATTTTCTTCTCCGTCCCTTTATCCCAACGGTCTAACTTCTATTCTTTCGTTACGGAGGCATTGTGATGTTATGCTCTTCACACATCACCTCGTTTGGTGAGGATCGTCTTCTTTTCTTGCTTATCCAGTTAACCGGAGTGTTGTGTCATCTCTTCAAGTTCTTTTTATTTTTATCAAGTTTTCCTTCTTTCAGTCGGAGTGCTGCCCAAATTATATCAATCTTATTCCTTCTCTATCTAGTTTTAACCGGAGTGTCCTGCCTTTTTCTTTCAAGTTCTTTTTCATCTTATCAAGTCTTGCATCTCTTTTCAACCGGAGTGCTGTCCGATTTTGATCTTCCTTGTTCCTTGTTTATCTCGTTTCAACCAGAGTGATTTCAATTCCTTCTTGTCCATTGTACTCGTCATTCATAGCTTTGCAACCTTCAAGTTCTCGTAATGTTCCTTGTTCCTCTTTCTAACGGATTGTTTGCAATCTCGTTCATCTCCTTTGTATTCTTTCTTTCAATTTTTTCAACCTCTCAAGGTTCTTTGGTTTCACTCTTTTGTCGAAGAAGCAACTTAGTTTTACCTCTTCTCCTCCTCTTCCGTTTCTCTCCGGTGCCATCCTAGATCTCGGGACGAGATCCTCTTGTAGTGGTGGAGTGTTGTAACGCCCCGAGACCGACGCTCCAGAAGACTTCCAGCTACTCCGAGTTTCGTCGTGTGATTTGTTTTGTTTGTTGCATCATTTGCATTGCATCATGCCATCATGTCATTTTTTTTTTAAAAACTCAACTAAATAAATCGTATGGATCTTCGATCCATTTAAATCGAGGGATTTCACATGGTGATTCTCTTTACAACTTATCCTCTCGATATGTAGAGAGCTATAGTAATTATTCCCATTATGTGGAATTACCTTAACACACTTGCAAAAATCCCAATGCCTTTTATTATTTCAACTCTTGGCCTCTAACTTTGCCACTTGTCCTCTCATCATTTTCCGGAGCTTCACCTAATTTCTCAACATTTTTGGGCACTTCGAAAAACCTATCCTAGTTCAAACCCATTTGAATTTCAAATGAGTTTGAATTTAATCTTTCAATCATGGCCTTTCTATTTTTCTCGGAACAAACTCATTTTTGCGAGTCCGAAAAAATTATCTCCGTGCCCAAATTCTTCCTCTAACCTTCTCTTCTCTCTTTTCCTTTCTCCTATTTTTTTGTCTCTGTTTTTGTTAAGAGTAGAATCAAGAGAGGGAGAGAAGGGAGCCCAGCAGGCCATTTGGGCCCAGCTGCATCTAACCTAGCCGGCTCCAAGGCCCACTTCCCCGGCCCACCTAACCCTCTAACCTAGCCCGATCCCCTCGCATCTCCCCTCACTCCCTCGTTCGTCCACCGCCGCCAGGGAGAAGCCCCGCACATCGATCTCTCCCTCGTCTCGCTCCTCCCTCGATCCCTCTCCTCCTCTGTTTCCTACCGCCGCCGCGCACACACACACACCCGCATAGCACCCCGCAGCCAGCGCCAGGAGCTCGCCTCTCCTTCGCCATGGCCTCACAGCCCGATCCCCATGGCGCCATGGTCGCCGCCAAGCTCTGCGCGCCAAGCCCTGCCCGACCTCCTCCTACGTCGTCGCCTCGCCATGGAGCAGCTTCGCTCGGGCCCCTTCTGCATCGAGCCGCGCCGCCGGCCAAGTCCCTCGACCCACCGACCAGAGCCGCCTCCTCCCTCACCTGCGGCCTCCTCCTCGCCCGCGCCACCACTTCTCCACCTCTCCTGGACCTCCGCCCGCCGGCCACAGGAGCCGCTGCTGGCTGCCGTCCCGCGCTCCTCGCTCCCCTTGCCAGCCAGGAGCTCGTCCCCGAGCTCGGCCAACTCCGGCGGCCCCGGCGCCCGCGCCAAGCTTGCCGCCTCGCCATCTGGTTCCGCCTCAGCCATCCCCGAGCGCCACCGTCCGGCTCCCGTCGCCCCTTTGCAGGAGCAGCCCCATGCCCCGCCTCTGCCTTGTTCGAGCAGGGAGGAGGATGCGCCTCCGCTCGCCCTCATCGACCAGGAACGCCAAGGCCAAGACCAGCCCCGGGCCGGACCTCGTGTTCATCTACATCGCCAAGACCCTAGGCCTTTTGGTGTTGCTCTGTTTTGGAACGCCAAGTACCTCGACGCCGAAGACCCGTGTACAACTACTGTTTCCTGCCTAGAACGACTACCGTCGACGTGCATTTCGCCGTGAACCACTACCGTCGCCCCGAAGATGTTGGATTCGTCAAGTACCTCTCCGAAAACGAACGTGTACCACTACTTCCACGACGCCCGTGAACGTCTACTTCCCTCGACGACTCGAACCGCTCCAAAAATGCACGCTTCGAAGGTATAACCGCCGAGAACGATCGCCGTGGACCGATTGCATGTGTTGAATGAGATGCTCGAGTTTTGCACCGTGATCGAATCGTCCTTGCGATGCCCCTCTTTTGCCGTGCCACCGTCCCGTGGGAACCCGGTAGTCGGGAGCACCCCACCATCTCTAGCATGTTGCGCACATCCGCACGCCTCCTTTTGCACCGGTATCTCCATGAGCTACCGGAACCGGAATGTTGCCGTGGCACCATTTTTGTTTCGCCGCCGTGGCACCCTTTTTGTTCCGCCATGGTGACCAAATGCTTCATAACATGCTTATGTCAACATTTTCATAAAAATTGCATAAACTGGTATATGTCATCTGCATCATGATAATAACAATTAAAATGCTTAAAATTGGTGTTGCTTTAAATTGCTAAATGCATATGGGGATTTACCGGATTTGTTGTTTTTATATCCGGCCCCATTTAAATTGTTTAGATGGTATTGTTAGTTTAATTATGCCTCACCTCTTGCCATGTTTAATAACAGTTAATATTGTTGGATAGCATAACCGAGAGAGAACTAAATAATTGATGTGGTGTTCCGTCAACATGCACCTCGTTGCATATTGAGCTCCATTTAACTTGTAGTATTGTTTGTTGCACTTTGCCATGCCATGCTTCATTAAACCGGACATGCATCATACTCGTTTGTGCATCATGCCATGTTGATGTGTTGGTTATTTACTATGTTGTGTGCTTCTTTTCCGGTGATTGCTTCTTCGGGTTGGTTCCGATAACGTCGCGTTTGTGAGGATCCGTTCAACTACGACCGTTTGTCTTCTTCTTGGATTCGTTCTTCTTCCTTGCGGGATCTCAGGCAAGATGATCATACCCTCGAAATCACTACTATCTTTGCTATGCTAGTTTGCTCGCTCTTGCTATGCCAATGCTACGATGCCTACCATTTGCTTGTCAGCCTCCCAAATTGCCATGTCAAACCTCTAACCCACCATGTCCTAGCAAACCATTGATTGGCTATGTTACCGCTTTGCTCAGCCCCTCTTATAGCGTTGTTAGTTGCAGGTGAAGATTGAAGTTTGTTCCTTGTTGGAACATGGAGATGTTGTTCCTTGTTGGAACATGTTTACTTGTTGGGATATCACAATATATCTTACTTAATTAATGCATCTATATACTTGGTAAAGGGTGGAAGGCTCGGCCTTATGCCTGGTGTTTTGTTCCACTCTTGCCGCCCTAGTTTCCGTCATATCGGTGTTATGTTCCCGGATTTTGTGTTCCTTACACGGTTGGGCTATAATGGGAACCCCTTGACAGTTCGCCTTAAGTAAAGCTCCTCCAGCAATGCCCAACATTGGTTTTACCATTTGCGCTAACAACCTACCACCTTCCCTTGGGTTCTGCAGACTCAAGGGTCATCTTTATTCTAACCCCCCCGGGCCAGTGCTCCTCTGAGTGTTGGTCCGAACTGAGCTGCCTGCGGGGCCACCTCGGGGAAACTTGAGGGTTGGTTTTACTCGTAGCTAGTCTCATCTGAGTGTGCCCTGAGAAAGAGATATGTGCAGCTCCTATCGGGATTTGTCGGCACATTCGGGCGGTGTTGCTGGTTTAGTTTTACCCTGTCGAAATGTCTTGTTGTACCGGGATACCGAGTCTGATCGGAATGTCTCGGGTGGAGGTCTATTCCTTCGTTGACCGTGAGAGCTTGTCATGGGCTAAGTTGGGACACCCCTGCAGGGTATTATCTTTCGAAAGCCGTGCCCGCGGTTATGGGCAGATGGGAATTTGTTAACGTCCGGTTGTAGAAAACCCGAAGTTGACCTTAATTAAAATACATCAACCGCGTGTGTAACCGTGATGGTCTCTTTCCGGCGGAGTCCGGAGAGTGAACACGGTTGTTGGAGTTATGCTTGACGTAGGTAGTCCAGGATCACTTCTTGATCATACCTTTATCGATCGTGCTTTGCCTTCTCTTCTCGCTCTCATTTGCGTATGTTAGCCACCATATATGCTAGTCGCTTGCTGCAGCTCCACCTCATACTTTTACCTTACCCATAAGCTTAAATAGTCTTGATCTCGCGGGTGCGAGATTGCTGAGTCCCCGTGGCTCACAGATACTTCCAAAACCAGTTTGCAGGTGCCTATGTTACCGAGCAGGTGACGCAACCAAGCTCAAGGAGGAGCTCGATGAAGATCTTGCCCTTTGTGTTGTTTCGTTCTAGTTGCTCAGTAGTGGAGCCCAGTTGGGGTCGATCGGGGACCTTTGTTGCATGTGGAGTTCTTCTTTTATTTTGGTTCCGTAGTCGGACCTTGATTGTATCTGGATGATGTAATGCTTTATTTATGTAATTGTGTGAAGTGGCGATTGTAAGCCAACTATGTATCTCTTTCCCTTATGTATTACATGGGTTGTGTGAAGATTACCTCACTTGCGACATTGCTTTCAATGCGGTTATGCCTCTAAGTCGTGCTTCGACACGTGGGAGATATAGCCGCATCGAGGGCGTTATAACCTGGATGCTCATATTGGCACGGGGAGGAGGTGCAGCACTGATGGCAGCTGTTGACGCCTGAGCAGTGCCTCAAACTCCTCTTACACCTCACACTCTCCCGATTGGGAGGTCTGGTTCGCGTTCGAGCATGAGGAGCAGCGTTGGCGCGACGTCCGCGATGTGCGGCCTGGCTCCCCGCTGCCACCCCTCGCTGTGCGCGATGAGTACCAAGAGGCGGAGGCCGCCTACCAGGCGACGTTGGTGGCTGCCCTCCATGAAAGCGAGGAGGACGAGTGGTGCAAGGCGGAGGAGGAGGAGGCGGCGTACCAGGCGCGCATGGCGGAGGCCATTTCGCTCTCCGTGCCAGTGACTACGTCGTGCCGCCATCCCCCGTCATGGCCTAGCTAGCGCCGACCCCCATCAAGCCGGAGCGCTACTCATGGGACGGGGTGGTACCCAAGTGGGTCGGCGCACCACCGATCTGGTTCGGGACGACGCCGGTGCAGGAGCAACTCTACCTCTAGCGATGGCGGCAGCAAATACTGGCGGAGGAGCGCTGCAAGGGCAAGCAGCTGAAGCGCGATGCAGAGGAGGAGTGCCGCGAGTCGAGGGAAGAGGAGCGCCTTGCCCGGAGTGCGCAAGCCCAGCCCGCGGTGGTACAGCCAGTGGCGGACACCGCCACAGCCTGCGAGATGGCGTTCCCCTGGGTTGGCTCGGCGCCGACGCTCATCGACCTCACCGGTCCCGACGGCCACGAGGAGGACGCATAGGGCAGTGCGCCTTCTCCTAGTTTTAACTTTTATTTGATATTTTAACTTAAAAAGTTGACTCGTGGACTCTCGCCCGCCTTTGTGGTCGACGTTAATGTTTACTTAACGTTTTCTATTTTCATAATGTTAAAAAAGAATGTTTGCGGTGTTTTTTCGCGCAGCCTCAAAAATAAGTCAGGCCAGCATTGGACGCAAGCGCCGACCACGAAAGCGGACATGGGTGTCCGCTGGGCCGGCCTAAATGGACAAAAGGCGGACAAAATCGATGTTCCTTTGTTCTAAATGGCTCCGGATCGATCACCTGCATTTCTGTACTAGACTTGCAGGTGTAGCATCTTGTCAGTTAAGTTCAAATGCACCGACAGGGCGACACTTGCCTATATACAGTACTCCCTCCATTCCACAATGTAATGCGCCCGCGCTTCCAAATTCAGTGGTATAATTTTTGCTCCCGCCGCAGTCGGTCTTGTTGGTTAAATTTACGATCAAATTTAGATCTCGGGAAGCGTGGGCGCACTACATTGTGGAATTGAGGGAGTATGATAGAACTTGGCGTGCAAGTGCGTCTTGATACTTGTTTATTTGAGCATCGTGCAAGAGGCTGCGTTGCAGTCCCCACAACCACAAGTGAAGGCGGAGAGACGATCTTTGGATCCGGCGAGGTTCGTGTCTGGTAGTTCGCCGACGACACTCTCGCGGGTGGCGGTTGTGTCGGCTACTGTAGTTGTGTTTACTGTCTTGCAGTTGGGTGCATGGATGATGGCAGACGGCGACGTTCCTCTTCTTTGACTACATAGGATGAAGTTGAAGGCGTCGAGATCTGGTGACCACGGGGAAGATCCCCGGCCTACGTGCCACAAAGACTCGATCTCGTCGCTTGCAGCGACCCGCTTCATCGGCTCAAAATGCATCTTTGTATGTGGTGGTGCTCTCATATATCTTGGTACGGCGGCTGTTCTCATCTTTATCCAGTGTTGCCATGGTGGCGGCGAAGGACATTTGTGGACTATGTTTCATCGAGGCACGAGTTTCTGCAAAGGTGGAATAGTAGTTTTACCTCTTGTGTAGTTCTTTGTGCAAAGTTGCTTGACAAGCATTTGTGTCTCGTATGTATGGTGACCATACGTGTAATCTCTGTGAACAGATTGTCTAATAAAATATATGGTTGATTAAAAAAAAGTGAAGGCGGAGAGACTATGCACGGTCGCAGAGCCACATCAAGAGCGCCTGGGTTGGGGTAGCCGGTAAAAACCAGTTGCTCCTCGTTTCACGGCAAACCCGCAACCTGCCACGGGTAGCGTATGCATTATGACCAGTGCCCCCACCTGCGTACACCACTACGGCAGTACAGTAATGACGTTCGCGAAGACACAAGGAAACGAAATGCAATACAAAACGGAGGACCAGTTGCCCAGCCAGTGTCTTCGTGATGCCTCTTGTTTTTCCTTTTATTGTTTTATCATGGAGGGCCCAGTTCCATAGCATTTGGTTGGCGTGCCGTGCATCAGGGCCAGGCCCATGTCGTTTGAAGCAAAGCCCACTCCATCGCGGGAACTAATTACAAGACCGAGGAAACGCAAACACTCGAGCTCAAAACGAGATTTTCGAACCAAGCCCCCGCAAAAGGAAAAACAGCCTGGGGGAGGCATCATCATCATCATCATTTGTCTGCAAGGCGAGCACGCACGCGAACTCTTGCCTGCGGCTATGCCGCCTCCGTCTCCATTTACAAATGTCGCGTGCATTCCTTTCGGCTAAGCTCTCTCTACCGGTTTTGTTTCTTCTCCTAACATAACACCCCTCGCTCCCGGCCACCACACATGACATCCCCATCTTCTTTGCTTGTCCGTCTCCTCTCCTCTGCGCTCTTCACTCCGAGTCGCTGTCCATGCTCTCCATCCCCTTCAGCCCTCTTCGCCTCTGCATTCCAGATCACGAGACAGAGGTTTATGTTAGTGCCGAGCTCGAAGCGATAACCTGATGGGAGACACTGTAGAAACAAAGACAAGCACTACTACTGTCACTTCTGATAGGTGCTTAAATAATAAGCTAGAGTATCTAACACCACAAGCACGACTTAACCATGCAGTCTTTCGGGACTAAACACTGGAGTTCATGTTACAAGATTCCTTTCTCCAGATAACTACTAGTACAAGATTCGGAGATTTGGAGTTGGTGCCTCGTGCTACCATTAACGCAGAGATTAAACTTGCAGTGATGCTAATTCCAACAGATAGAAGGTGAAAACTTTTCAAATCTTCTTCTTTCAGTTTTATTCTCTTTTTCATGGTTATGATTCCAAGCTCTATCCGGGCGGGCCATCATGTGGTCCTAGCAAGCGACAGATACATGTCTCGACATGGGCCCCTTCCGCTGGATCGGCCCATTTGCAAGGGCACAAGTGCCAACGGCGAGTTGAGGCTGACAGGTGGACCTCATTTCCCAAAGAGACCTTGGAAATTTTCTTTTGTGGCTACTACTAGTAGTACGTACCAGTTGAGTTGTCCGCCGGGTTTGGCTCTTTTAATTTGGGAAAACCACACATGATAGTGCAGTTTGCAGGCTGATGAATCTACTTAACCTTTTTTAGAGATGGATCAATCTACTTAACCCTAGGAGATTCTTGAGGTTAGGGCAAGGAGATCGCCTAGCACGGTTGCATCCTCACGTCCACAGCAATAAAGCGGGGCCAAATAACTCGGCACCGTCATGAATGAGGACACGAAGACGCATCACGGGTCATCATGGGTCCCACGTGACCATCCTCCCAAAAGAAAAGAAAAGGGGCAACTAATTAACCCCGCTTTAAGGCTCTAATTAATTAACATTGCAGCCCATCAATCACATGCCCTGAACCAATCAACCTACCTGAATCACCACTAGTAGTAATTTTTCTTTATTCTTATTCTTTTTTCCATCTCAAAAGAATATATTTTCTTTGCAGCAGAAAAGAAAACGAAAAGGAAAACTAGGAATTGATTGATTGTTTGCTATACCTTCTTGGCACATTTCTTCTCTCGCACCTCATACCGGCCTTTGGTCAAATCCGAGAGCCACATCCCTGGAAACACGAACTGCAGCAAGACACAGGTTAGTTATCATGGATACTCTTCAGAAACGCTACTGCTAGATCCGATCGGATTCAGTTTTTACAGGAGCACAATAAGATAGTAGATGGATGCATACTTGGAGCGACTTGTCCACGTTCTTGGCCCGCTTCTTGGGCCTCTGGGGCAGCTTGGTGCCCTTCATCACCAGGAAGTCGTCCTCCTTCTCCTTGCGGGACAGCGAGATGTAGATCCGGGGAAGCTCCAACCGCTCCCCGCCCAGCTTCTCGCCGGCGCCCGTGCCGTTGTCGGCGGCCACCAGCTGCGAGTCGTGGTTGTTGCTGTGGTGGTGGTGGTGGTGGTGGGCGTTCTTGGAATCCATGTGATGCTCCGCGGCGGGGGGCTTGTGGTGCGGCGCCTTGTCGGGCGACGACCGCTTGTGCACGCCGCCCGATCGCTCCTCAACGGACCTGATCGCGCAACCAAAGGAAGAAAACATGGCGTCAATCATGGGATCGGGGTGGCGTGGTGCTGCTGGTGATGATGCGGCGGTGGTTGGGAGGCTGCTGAGGGGTAAAGGGGAAGAAGGGTGGGTAGGGTGGTGGATCGGTGGTACTAGTACCAGAGGGAGACTCTTGCCACAACGAGATGCATACAAATATATGCAAAACCTAGCAAAGCTGCTACTACCAGAACTAGCTTTTTTTTTCCTTGCGGGGGTGCTACAACTACTACTGTTGATGCCCATCCATCCATACAGAAAAGAAAAGCAGATCGTGGAGTTGAGAGATGTGCACACATATTTATATGAAGAAGAGATGACCATCTGCCCTACCGGTGCTACTCCCTTTCCCTTTATGTCGCGAGATTCATAGCATCATCGCGCTTACACGGAAGCTGAAATCTACTGTACTAGTGGCTAGATCGGCCGAACAATCCACGGAAGCTGAAATTGGCCCTGGAGTAAAAGGAATTTGAGCAGATATGGCAATCTAGTTGGGTCCCCCATGCATCACGCAATGTGTGACAAATACGGGCGCTGCTGCCCCCTAGGTCACCTCGTGTCCACGGATTGGTCAAGGGACAGGGATGGTAAAGTTACCGCCCGTCCAGATCCAGACACGAAACTTTCCACAATAATAATAAAATCGCTTTTGAAAACGTAAATAAATGGCACGAAATTAGGAAGAGATGGAGCGATCCATATCACCGAGCCATCAAGGCGGTACGTACGTATGTAAAATATTGGTGGAAATTTGAAAAACCTACTTACTTCAAATTGGAGGAAAAGAAAGGAATCTTTCGTCCAACTCCAGCACTTGTTGCGGTGCTAAAAGACGGGCGGGCGGGCGGGCGGCACAGCTCACCAAAACCAAAAGAGACCCAAACCCGAACGCCGAAAACACCAAGCGAATAAATAACGCCCACGATCCCACGACTCCAACAAGAACAAGGGAAGATGGCCGAGCGGCCCGGTAGCTTTCCTCGGGGGCAGAAGCGGAAACAGAAAAAAGGTCGCGGTCGCCGGGTAAAACCGGCGAGAAATAGGGGAGGAGCGGGGTCTCACCCAGGATACACGAGACGAGACGGGGACGCGAGGGAGAGACCGTACCTGCTGTGGTGGGGAGGCTGGTGGTTGGCGTCTCCTCCGGCGACGCGGGGTGGGAAGGACGACGAGGACCTCAGGTTAGACCCCCGCGTGATCGTGGCCGGAGGAGGGGGCATCAGCTTCTCCGCCGGCGCCGGCGCCGACGCGCGCCGCTGGATCTTGCCGTTGCCCAGGGTCTGCCGACGCTGCGAGGACGGCGACGCCGACGAGGACGCCGCGGAGGAGTCGCGCCGGCAGCGGGACCGCTTGTTGTGCCCCCACTGTAGCAGCACGTCGCCGCCGACCGGGCCGGAGCCCGCGCCGGTGGAGCTTGGGGAAGCCGTGTCGGAGGAGTCGGAGGGGTGGTGGTGGCCGTGGTCCCGCGCCGGGCTCCGCGCGGCCGGCGGCTGCGGTGCGCGCGCCCGCACCGGCGGCTTGGAGTCCGCCTGGGAGGCGGCGAGGTACGAGGCCAGTCGGGAACCGTCGTTGGCGGCCGCCGGTCCTTCGTCGTCTCTAAAGGATCTCGAGGCCGGCTTGCGTGCAACGCCGCCGCTGCCGCCACCGTTGGCGAGCGGGAGGCAGTCCGGGCTGAGCCTTTGGTACCTGCAGCGACACAGATTAGTGATTTGACCGGACAAAGGGATCTGCTACAAAATGCAAGTAGCAAATCGGCCGCCTTGGAGCGGCCGATGAAATGAAAAGAAGAACACGCCGGATCGATCACAAAACGACCGCAAAATTCAACGGCCGGCAGAACCGGGATGGTAAACGCGAAGAACACGAAAACACTTCGGACGTGAACCATGGAACTCCAATCTTCACACGAAGAGAGCCTTGGATGCAGCGAAGAAGAAACGGCAGGATGCTTATCATCCGGACCAAACAGCCGGACAAGAGCATCGGAAACGAACGGAAAAGACGACCAGGAAGTATTCCGAGCACAAGGAGAAGACTGCGAAACACATATACAGAGATTAAGAACGCCGAATCATCAGGAGCCAAACGCAACCGTGTAAATTGGCATACTCAGAATCGAAACACCAAAGCACAGATCAACCAAACCAAAGAAGAAGGGAAAATCTAGAAAGTTAGACGACGGCGGCCAGATTACAACAAAGTAAACGCATGAAAGGTGAGAAATTTACAAGGCCGGCCAGTTGCGGCCGAGGACAGGCGAACAGATGAAATCCATCACCAACCAAAGGAAAACAGAAGCCGAAACCAAAAATCAAACGCACGCAAGATAGAAACAGCGCACGCGTCGATCTGAACACAAACAGAAACAGACACGGATGGAAGGAAGGAAGAAGAGCACGAAGAAGAGGGAGAGGAGAGAGAACCCGGAGATCTGCCGGCTACCTCATCATGTCCAATGCGGGAACGGCCTTCAGTTTCGATGAGCTCGTCGACGCGGCGTCCCTGCCAATCGCGTGGACCTCGAGGAGGCCACGCATCAAAATTGGCCTCCGGCCAACCGGTCGAGGCAGGCTCCTTCCTCCTGCCGCTGAGCAATCACTCTCCCGTTCGTCTACAGGAACGAACAGGAGGCGGCCACGAAATTTCGAGGAAAATTTGTGAGAAGAAGAGGAGCCGATGAGGCAGGGTGGGAGGAGGAAGAAGAGAGAGCAGCAATGGCGATGGGAGCAGAGCCGGGGGTCCAAATAGAGGCTTTATCTTTCGCGGCGTTCCCCTTTTGCCCTCGGGTAGGGCTGCCTATCCACCGTTCTGCCACCGCATTTGGCTACCCAAACTGCCCCCGCGTCGGGTCGTGGCAGTGTGGTGATTTGCGGAGAATTCGCGGTGGGTTTCTTGTCTACGAAGGCCGGGGAGATCCGTGCGGCCTCCTCTCTTGCCCTTCAAGCTCTCGTCGCTAACAGACGTCACCGCAAACTAAATTGAGAAAGAAATTTGCTACAGCTTGGTCATTCGAGCCCCACATGGCAGTCACTTACATTTGCGTTATGCTGTGCCACGTCTACGGGGAGTGCATCTCCTGGCATATGGTCGCTGGCCGGTGGGTCTCCCAGATGAGTGTGCGAATTAACTAGAGAGCGCCGATTTGGTTTTGAACGAACGGATGATACGAGTTTGATGGGATCGCCACATGGACGGTACGGTGGTACGACCATACCAATACCGCATAGGCAGCGGACGGGGGACGTGAGGAGGCAGGCGGTTGTGCATCGTCGTCGTGATCGGCACACACGGCTTTCGCACCCGAGGAGCGAGCCAAAGCAGGCAGCAACGTTTGGCCGTGGGGACGAATTTTTAGGGCAAACTCTGGTAGAGTGGTTATACTTGCAGACTCCATAATGTGTATGAATTGCGAGACGCGTAGCTAGGGCAACTCCAATCGCGCGACCCATTCTGCCAGCATGCGTCTGTTTTGGATCGAATCAGACATAAAGCGCAGTCCAACGCGTCGGCATAAACGGACATGCGTCCATTTTTTATCCACCCGCAACCCATTTTCGGTTCAAATATGGTCGGGTTTCTGTCGGCGCGGACGTGCGCGATGTTCGCCCTTGTCCTCCACTTGCCCCCGCCACACAGTAACACATCCACCCCATTTCCTCCATTCTCTCTCAAAACCCTCTCGCCCTCTCACCATGGCCGACGCGCCAAACCCCCCGCCCGCGTTGTCCACGGTCGACGGCGTGGCCGGCAAGCCCCGCTTCACCCACAAGAAGCAGCCTAAGAAGGAGCAGACGCCGAAGCAGCGGGCGATACAATCAACAAAGAGGGCTAGTCGGAGGAAGGTACAAGCCGTGCACTGCACGACAGGAGGCACAATCTCGGAGAATGAACCCTCGTTGCCAAGGCCACGCAGCAGGCCCTGATGATTCGAGGGTTCAGCCATGGCCGCGCTGAGCCGGTCATTCTAGTCGCTGGTGCCTGATAAGTCTCCATCCTATCTACTTATCCAAACGCTTTTGCTACTGTTCTGGACTCTAATTTGCATGATTTGAATGAACTAGCCCTGGCTGAAGTTGTTTTCAGCAGAATTGCCATGATGTTGTTTTTGTGCAGAAATCAATGTTCTCATATTGACCTGAAAATTTATGGAGAACTTTTATGAAATATATTAAAAAATACCAGCGGAAGAATATAGCAGAGGGGGGGCCACCCAGGAGCCACAAGCTCAGGGGGCGCGCCCTCCAGGCTTGTGGGCCCCCTGGACCTCTGGCAACTCTAACTCAAACTCCATATATACATATTCGCCAAAAAAATCAAAGAGAAGGATTCATCCTTTTTTTATGATACAGAGTCGCCGCCACCTCCTGTTCTTCATCGGGAGGGCTAATATAAAGTCTGTTCGGGGCTCTGAAGGGTGGAATCCGTCGCTGTCGTCATGACCAACTCATCCTCACCACCAATTTCATGATGCTCAACGTCGGGAGTGAGTAATTTCTTCGTAGGCTTGCTGGACGGTGATGGGTTGGATGAGATTTATCATGTAATCGAGTTAGTTTTGTTAGGGTTTGATCCCTAGTATCCACTATGTTCTGAGATTGATATTGCTATGACTTTGTTATGCTTAATGCTTGTCAGTAGGGCCCGAGTGTCATGATTTCATATCTAAACCTATCATGTTTTCATGAATATATGTGTGTTCTTGATCCTATCTTGCAATTTATATGCACCTATTACGTGTTATGATCCGCATACCCCAAGGTGACAATAATTGGGATTCTTTCCGGTGATTACCGTAGTTTGAGGAGTTCATGTATTCACTAAGTGCTAATGCTTTGTTCCGGTTCTCTATTAAAAGGAGGCATTAATATCCCTTAGTTTCCTTATGAACCCCATTGCCACGGGAGGGTATGACAAAAGATGTCATGCAAGTTCTTTTCCATAAGCACTATGACTATATACGGAATACATGTCTACATTACATTGATGAATTAGAGCTAGTTCTGTGTCGCTCACTGCTACATGATGAACATTATCCAACGCAATTATCCATCGCCGATCCAATGCCTGCGCTTTTCATATATTGATGTTTGCTAAGTTACTTTCGTTGTTGCTGCCGTTACAATCACTACAAAACTGCTACTGTTACTATTGCCACTGTTACTGTTACTATCATACTACTTTTCTACTGATCACTTTGCTGCAGATATTAAGTATTTTAGGTGTGGTTGAATTGACAACTCAACTGCTAATATTTTTGAATATTCTTTGGCTCCCTTGTGTCGAATCAATAAATTTGGGTTGGATATTCTACCCTAAAAAATGGTTGCGATCCCCTATACTTGTGGGTTATCAAGACCTTTTCTAGCGCCGTTCCCGGGGAACATAGCTCTATTTGCTGAGTCACTTGGGATTTATATCTGTTGATCACTATGAAGAATCTGAAAGATACCAGAACCAAGATCATTCCCTAAGACGATGGGGGATAAGGAACTGTCATCTAGCTCTGCACTTGATTCACCTTCTGTTTTGAGTAAGTTTGCGACACCACCACTTGCTATTAATCCTGATATGCCGCAAGTAATTGATGATGCTAATTCCGCTATTAATGATGCTTATGATGATGCTAGTACTTTGCTTGATAAAACCGTGCCACTAGGTGAATTTCTTGATGAATAACTTGCTAGAGCTAAAGAAATTGAGAATGTTGAAAATGATGAAATTATTAAAATTGATACTTTTGAAACA
This sequence comes from Triticum dicoccoides, assembly GCF_002162155.2. Taxonomy (NCBI): domain Eukaryota; kingdom Viridiplantae; phylum Streptophyta; class Magnoliopsida; order Poales; family Poaceae; genus Triticum; species Triticum dicoccoides. Next base: position 501,725,763 of record NC_041385.1, on the reverse strand, counting down.
CATGTTAGACCTGGGTCTCCTAGATGAACTTTCTGATATACCTGAGGGTTATGTTATGGATGGAGAGGTAGCTAGGGATTTTCTTGCTTGTAAGGATATAGGTGATCTTAAGAAATTACTAGTCAAGTTGAAAGAAAAAAATCTTTGAATGCTAGAATGAAATATGATCCTAAGTTTGTGACTTCACCTATCTTTATTACTGATAATGATTACGAATTCTCTATTGATCCTTAGTTAATTACTTTGGTTGAATATAATCCTTTCCATGGTTATGAGTCTGAAACTGTTGTGGAATATCTTATTAAACTGAATGATATAGTCACCCTATTTGCTCATGAGGAAAAAAGTCACTACTACTATATTCTTAAGTTGTTTCCTTTCTCATAAAAGGGTGATGCTAAGATATGGTTTAATTATCTTGCTCCTGGTTGTGTGCGTAGTCCCCACAATATGATATATTACTTCTCTGAAAAATATTTTCCTACAAATAAGGAACAAGCTGCTTTACAGAAAATATTTAACTTTGTGTAAATTAAAGAAGAGAATCTCCATCAAGCTTGGGGGGGGGGGGGGCTTCTTCAACTACTTAATGCTTTGCCTGATTATCCTCTCAAGAAAAATGAAATATTTGATATATTTTATGATGGACTAACCGATGCTTCTAGGGACCACCAAAATAGTTGTGCTGGTTGTGTTTTCAGGGAATGAACTATTGAACAAGCTGAAGAACTATTGAATAATATATTGATGAACGATAATGATTGGACTCTTCCTGAACTACCACCTAAACCAACTCCGAAGAAGAGAGGTATTCTATCTCTCAATCCTGAAAATATGCAAGAGGCAAAGAAATCTATGAAAGAAAAAGGTATTAAAGCTAAAGATGTCAAGAATTTACCACCTATTGAAGAAATACATGGTCTTGATATCCGGACACATGTAGTAGAGGTAAATTCTCTCTATAGATTTACTAAAGGAGATATTCCTTATACTAAATCTGCTAGTCAATGCTTAGATGAATTATATAACTTTATTGTTAAACAAGAAACTTTAATGCATATATTAGTAGAAAATTGAAACAAAATGCTTATATGATTGAACGCTTGAGCGACTTTATGTTTAGGACTGTTAATGATGTCAGGGGTGTGAGTAAACATGCATCCATGATAAAAACTCAAGTAGAACAAGTCCCCAAGTCACAAAATGACTTGCTTAATGAGATGAACAATAAGATGAATGATCATGCTGTTAGAGTTGTGACTAGGGTGGTAAAATGACTCAGGAAACCTTTGTATCCTAAAGGTCACCCTAAGAGAATTGAGCAGGATTCTCAAAGAATTAATACTGATGCACCTAGTCCATCCAAAAAGAAAAAGAAACATGATAGGAATTTGCATGCCTCTAGTGAACCTACTCTAGACATGATACATCTCCATCGTATCTATAACTTTTTATTGTTCCATGCCAATATTCTACAACCTTTACATACTTTTGGCAACATTTATATTATTTTTGGGACTAACATATTGATCTAGTTCCCAGTGTCGGTTCCTGTTTGTTGCATGTTTTCTGTTTCGCGGAATATTCATATCAAACAAATTCCAAATATAATTAAATTTTATGAAGAATTATTTGGAATATATGTGATTTTTGGGAGGTGAAATCAATGCAAATGGAGGCCCACAACCTCCACTAGGCAACAGGACGCCCCCCCAGGAGCGCGATGGTCGGTAGTGGCCACCTTGTAAGGCGATTGCTGCCCTTCTTTTGCGCAAGAAAGATAATATCCAAAAAAATCATGTTAAAATATCAGCGCAATCGGAGGTACGGATCTCCGGGAATTTAAGAAACGGTGAAGGGCCAGAAAACAGGAACGCAAAACAGAAGAGAACAGAGAGAGATAGAGAGAGAGAGAGAGAGAGAGAGAGAGAGAGAGATCCAATCTCGAAGGGGCTCTCGCCCCTCCGCCACCATGGAGGCCATGGACCAGATGGAAAACCCTCCTCCCATCTAGGGGGGAGGCCAAAGAAGAAGAAGAAGGAGGGGGTCTCTCTCCCCCTCTCTCCCGGTGGCGTCGGAGTGCCACCGGGGCAAGGATCATGACAACAATCTACATCAACAATCTTGCTACAGTCAACACCAACTTTCTCCCCCTCTATGCAGCGGTGTAACCTGTCTATACCCGCTGCAATTCTCTACTTAAACATGGTGCTCAACACTATATATCATTATCCAATGATATGTGGTTATCCTATGATGTTTGAGTAGATATGTTTTGTCCTATGGGTTGATTGATGATCGTGATTGGTTTGAGTTTTATATTTTATTTTGATGTTGTCCTATGGTGCCCTCCGTGTTGCACAAACGTGAGAGATCCCCGCTGTAGGATGATGCAATTGTTGGGGAACGTAGTAATTTCAAAAAAAATCCTACGCACACGCAAGATCATGTTGATGATATAGCAACGAGAGGGGAGAGTGTTCGTAGATGTACTCTCGTAGACCGTAAGCAGAAGCCTTAGCACAACGCGGTTGATGTAGTCGTACGTCTTCACGATCCGACCGATCCAAGCACCGAACGTACGGGGCCTCCGAGTTCAGCACACGTTCAGCTCGATGACGATCTCCGGCCCTCCGATCCAGCAAAGGCTCCGGAGATGAGTTCCGTCAGCACGACGGCGTGGTGACGATGATGATGTTCTACCGGCACAGGGCTTCGCCTAAACTCCACGACGATATGACCGAGGTGGAATATGGTGGAAGGGGGCACCGCACACGGCTAAGGAACGATCCGTAGATCAACTTGTGTGTCTTTGGGGTGCCCCCCGCCCCCGTATATAAAGGAGCCAAGGGGGAGGAGGCGGCCGGCCTAGAGGGCGCGCCAAAGGAGGGAGTCCTACTCCCACCGGGAGTAGGACTCCCTCTTTCCAAGTAGGAGTAGGAGAAGGGGAGGAAAGAGGAGGAAGAGGGGAAGGAAAGGGGGGGCGCCGCCCCCCTTCCCTTGTCCTATTCGGACTAGGAGGGGGAGGGGCGCGCGGCCCCCTCCTGGCTCCTTCTCTCTTCTCCCTCGTGGCCCAAGTAGGCACATCACCCCCCCCCCCCCGGGGGGGGGGTTCCGGTAACCTCCCGGTACTCCGGTAAAATGCCGATTTCACCCGGAACCATTCCGATGTCCAAACATAGGTTTCCAATATATCAATCTTTATGTCTCGACCATTCCGAGACTCCTCATCATGTCCGTGATCACATTCGGGACTCCGAACAAACTTCGGTACATCAAAACTTAAAACTCATAATGAAACTGTCATCGAAACGTTAAGCGTGCGGACCCTACGGGTTCGAGAATTATGTAGACATGACCTAAAACCATTCTCGGTCAATAACCAATAGCGGGACCTGGATGCCCATATTGGTTCCTACATATTCTACGAAGATCTTTATCGGTCAAACCGCATAACAACATACGTTGTTCCCTTTGTCATCGGTATGTTACTTGCCCGAGATTTGATCGTCGGTATCCAATACCTAGTTCAATCTCGTTACCGGCAAGTCTCTTTACTCGTTCTGTAATACGTCATCTCATGACTAACTTATTAGTTATAATGCTTGCAAGGCTTAAGTGATGAGTATTACCGAGAGGGCCCAGAGATACCTCTCCGACAATCGGAGTGACAAAACCTAATCTCGAAATACGCCAACTCAACATGTACCTTCGGAAACACCTGTAGTACTCCTTTATAATCACCCAGTTACGTTGTGACGTTTGGTAGTACCCAAAGTGTTCCTCCGGTAAACGGGAGTTGCATAATTCTCATAGTTACAGGAACATGTATAAGTCATGAAGAAAGCAATAGCAGAATACTAAACGATCAAGTGCTAAGCTAACGGGATGGGTCATGTCAATCACATCATTCTCCTAATGATGTGATCCCATTAATCAAATGACAACACATGTCTATGGTTAGGAAACATAACCATCTTTGATTAATGAGCTAGTCAAGTAGAGGCATACTAGTGACTATATGTTTGTCTATGTATTCACACATGTATCATGTTTCCGGTTAATACAATTCTAGCATGAATAATAAACATTTATCATGATATAAGGAAATAATAATAACTTTATTATTGCCTCTAGGGCATATTTCCTTCAGTCTCCCACTTGCACTAGAGTCAATAATCTAGATTACATAGTAATGATTCGAACACCCATGGAGTCTTGGTGCTGATCATGTTTTGCTCGTGAGAGAGGCTTAGTCAACGGGCCTGCAACATTCAGATCCGTATGTATCTTGCAAATCTCTATGTCTCCCACTTGGACTTGGTCCCGAATGGAATTGAAGCGTCTCTTGATGTGCTTGGTCCTCTTGTGAAATCTGGATTCCTTTGCCAAGGCAATTGCACCAGTATTGTCACAGAAGATCTCATTGGTCCCGATGCACTAGGTACGACACCTAGATCGGAAATGAACTCCTTCATCCAGACTCCTTCATTCGCTGCTTCAGAAGCAGCTATGTACTCTGCCTCACATGTAGATCCCGCCACGATGCTTTGTTTAGAACTGCACCAACTTACAGCTCCACCATTTAATACAAACACGTATCCGGTCTGCGATTTAGAATCGTCCGGATCAGTGTCAAAGCTTGCATCGACGTAACCTTTTACGACTAGCTCTTTGTCACCTCCATATACGAGAAACATATCCTTAGTCCTTTTCAGGTATTTCAGGATGTTCTTGACCGCTGTCCAGTGATCCACTCCTGGATTACTTTGGTACCTTCCTGCCAAGCTTATTGCTAAGCATACGTCAGGTCTGGTACACAGCATTGCATACATGATAGAGCCTATGGCTGAAGCATAGGGAACATCTTTCATTTTATCTCTATCTTCTGCTGTGGTCGGGCATTGAGTTTGACTCAACTTCACACCTTGTAGCACAGGCAAGAATCCTTTCTTTGCCTGATCCATTTTGAACTTTTTCAAAATTTTGTCAAGGTATGTGCTTTGTGAAAGTCCTATTAAGCGTCTTGATCTATCTCTATAGATCTTGATGCCCAATATATAAGCAGCTTCACCGAGGTCTTTCATCGAAAAACTTTTATTCAAGTATCCTTTTATGCTATCCAGAAATTCTATATCATTTCCAATTAACAATATGTCATCTACATATAAAACTAGAAATGCTACAGAGCTCCCACTCACTTTCTTGTAAATACAGGCTTCTCCAAAAGTCTGTATAAAACCATATGCTTTGATCACACTATAAAAGCGTTTATTCCAACTCCGAGATGCTTGCACCAGTCCATAAATGGAACGCTGGAGCTTGCACACTTTGTTAGCACCTTTTGGATCAACAAAACCTTCCGGCTGCGTCATATACAACTCTTCTTCTAGAAATCCATTCAAGAATGCAGTCTTGACATCCATTTGCCAAATTTCATAATCATGAAATGCAGCAATAGCTAACATGATTCGGACAGACTTAAACATCGCTACAGGTGAGAAAGTCTCATCATAGTCAACCCCTTGAACTTGTCGAAAACCTTTCGCAACAAGTCGAGCTTTATAGACAGTTACATTACCATCAGCGTCAGTCTTCTTCTTAAAAATCCATTTATTCTCAATAGCTTGCCGATCATCGGGCAAGTCAACCAAAGTCCATACTTTGTTTTCATACATGGATCCCATCTCAGATTTCATGGCCTCTAGCCATTTTTCGGAATCTGGGCTCATCATCGCTTCCTCATAGTTCGTAGGTTCATCATGGTCAAGTAACATGACTTCCGGAATAGGATTACCGTACCACTCTGGTGCGGATCTTATTCTGGTAGACCTACGAGGTTCTGTAGAAACTTGATCTGAAGTTTCATGATCAATATCATTAGCTTCCTCACTGATTGGTGTAGTTGTCACAGGAACCGGTTCTTGTGATGAACTATTTTCCAATAAGGGAGTAGATACAGTTATCTCGTCAAGTTCTACTTTCCTCCCACTCACTTCTTTCGAGAGAAACTCCTTCTCTAGAAAGGATCTGAATTTAGCAACGAAAATCTTGCCCTCAGATCTGTGATAGAAGGTGTACCCAATTGTCTCCTTTGGGTATCCTATGAAGACACATTTCTCCGATTTGGGTTCGAGCTTATCTGGTTGAAGTTTCTTCACATAAGCATCGTAGCCCCAAACTTTAAGAAACGACAACTTTGGTTTCTTGCCAAACCACAGTTCATAAGGTGTCCTCTCAACGGATTTTGATGGTGCCCTATTTAACGTGAATGCGGCCGTCTCTAAAGCATAACCCCAAAACGATAGCGGTAAATCAGTAAGAGACATCATATATCGCACCATATCAAGTAATGTACGATTACGACGTTCGGACACACCATTTCGTTGTGGTGTTCCAGGTGGCGTGAGTTGCGAGACTATCCCGCATTGTTTCAAGTGTAGACCAAACTCATAACTCAAATATTCTCCTCCACGATCAGATCGTAGAAACTTTATTTTCTTGTTACGATGATTTTCCACTTCACTCTGAAATTCTTTGAACTTTTCAAATGTTTCAGACTTGTGTTTCATTAAGTAGATATACCCGTATCTGCTTAAATCATCTGTGAAGGTGAGAAAATAACGATATCCGCCACGAGCCTCAACATTCATTGGACCACATACATCTGTATGTATGATCTCCAACAAATCTGTTGCTCTCTACACAGTACCGGAGAACGGCGTTTTAGTCATCTTGCCCATAAGGCACGGTTCGCAAGTACCAAGTGATTCATAATCAAGTGATTCCAAAAGCCCATCAGTATGGAGTTTCTTCATGCGTTTTACACCGATATGACCTAAACGGCAGTGCCACAAATAAGTTGCACTATCATTATCAACTCTGCATCTTTTGGTTTCAACACTATGAACATGTGTATCACTACTATCGAGATTCAATAAAAATAGACCACTCTTCAAGGGTGCATGACCATAAAAGATATTACTCATATAAATAGAACAACCATTATTCTCTGATTTAAATGAATAACCGTCTCGCATCAAACAAGATCCAGATATAATGTTCATGCTCAAGGCTGGCACCAAATAACAATTATTTAGGTCTAATACTAACCCGATGGTAGATGTAGAGGTAGCGCGCCGACCGCGATCACATCGACTTTGGAACCATTTCCCACGCGCATCGTCACCTCGTCCTTAGCTAATCTTTGCTTAATCCGTAGTCCCTGTTTCGAGTTGCAAATATTAGCAACAGAACCAGTATCAAATACCCAGGTGCTACTGCGAGCATTAGTAAGGTACACATCAATAACATGTATATCACATATACCTTTGTTCACTTTGCCATCCTTCTTATCCGCCAAATACTTGGGGCAGTTCCGCTTCCAGTGTCCAGTCTGCTTGCAGTAGAAGCACTCAGTTTCAGGCTTAGGTCCAGACTTGGGTTTCTTCTCTTGAGCAGCAACTTGATTGCCGTTATTTTTGAAGTTCCCCTTCTTCTTCCCTTTGTCCTTCTTCTTGAAACTAGTGGTTTTGTTAACCATCAACACTTGATGCTCCTTCTTGATTTCTACCTCCGCGGCTTTCAGCATCGCGAAGAGCTCGGGAATAGTCTTGTTCATCCCTTGCATATTATAGTTCATTACGAAGCTCTTGTAGCTTGGTGGCAGTGATTGGAGAATTCTGTCAATGACACTATCATCAGGAAGATTAAATCCCAGTTGAATCAAGTGATTATTATACCCAGACATTTTGAGTATGTGTTCACTGACAGAACTATTCTCCTCCATCTTGCAGCTATAGAACTTATTGGAGACTTCATATCTCTCAATCCGGGCATTTGCTTGAAATATTAACTTCAACTCCTGGAACATCTCATATGCTCCATGACGTTCAAAACGTCGTTGAAGGCCCGGTTCTAAGCCGTAAAGCATGGCACACTGAACTATAGAGTAGTCATCAGCTTTGCTCTGCCAGACGTTCTTAACATCGTCAGTTGCATCAGCAGCAGGTCTGGCACCCAGCGGTGCTTCCAGGACGTAACTTTTTTGTGCAGCAATGAGGATAATCCTCAGGTTACGGACCCAGCCCGTGTAATTGCTACCATCATCTTTCAACTTTGCTTTCTCAAGGAACGCATTAAAATTCAACGGAACAACAGCATGAGCCATCTATCTACAAACAAACATAGACAAGCAAGATACTATCAGGTACTAAGTTCATGATAAATTTAAGTTCAATTAATCATATTACTTAAGAACTCCCACTTAGACAGACATCTCTCTAGTCATCTAAGTGATCACGTGATCCAAATCAACCAAACCATGTCCGATCATCACGTAAGATGGAGTAGTTTCAATGGTGAACATCGCTATGTTGATCATATCTACTATATGATTCACGCTCGACCTTTCAGTCTCTGTGTTCTGAGGCCATATATGTATATGCTAGGCTCGTCAAGTATAACCTGAGTATTCCGCGTGTGCAACTGTTTTGCACCCGTTGTATTTGAACGTAGAGCCTATCACACCCGATCATCACGTGGTGTCTCAGCACGAAGAACTTTTGCAACGGTGCATACTCAGGGAGAACACTTCTTGATAATTAGTGAGAGATCATCTTAAAATCTACCGTCAATCAAAGCAAGATAAGATGCATAAAGGATAAACATCACATGCAATCAATATAAGTGATATGATATGGCCATCATCATCTTGTGCTTGTGATCTCCATCTTCGAAGCACCGTCATGATCACCATCGTCGCCGGCGCGACACCTTGATCTCCATCGTAGCATCGTTGTCATTACGCCATCTATTGCTTCTACGACTATCGCTACCGCTTAGTGATAAAGTAAAGCAATTACAGGGCGTTTGCATTTCATACAATAAAGCGACAACCATATGGCTCCTGCCAGTTGCCGATAACTTCGGTTACAAAACATGATCATCTCATACAATAAAATATAGCATCACGTCTTGACCATATCACATCACAACATGCCCTGCAAAAACAAGTTAGACGTCCTCTACTTTGTTGTTGCAAATTTTACGTGGCTGCTACGGGCTTAGCAAGAACCGTTCTTACCTACGCATCAAAACCACAACGATAGTTTGTCAAGTTGGTGCTGTTTTAACCTTCGCAAGGACCGGGCATAACCACACTCGGTTCAACTAAAGTGAGAGAGACAGACACCCGCCGGTCACCTTTAAGCAACGAGTGCTCGTAGCGGTGAAACCAGTCTCGCGTAAGCGTACGCGTAATGTCGGTCCGGGCCGCTTCATCTCACAATGCCGCTGAACCAAAGTATGACATGCTGGTAAGCAGTATGACTTATATCGCCCACAACTCACGTGTGTTCTACTCGTGCATATAACATCAACGCATAAAACCTAGGCTCTGATACCACTGTTGGGGAACGTAGTAATTTCAAAAAAATTCCTACGCACACGCAAGATCATGTTGATGATATAGCAACGAGAGGGGAGAGTGTTCGTCCACGTACTCTCGTAGACCGTAAGCGGAAGCGTTAGCACAACGCGGTTGATGTAGTCGTACGTCTTCACGATCCGACCGATCCAAGCACCGAACGTACGGGCCTCCGAGTTCAGCACACGTTCAGCTCAATGACGATCTCCGGCCCTCCGATCCAGCAAAGGCTCCGGAGATGAGTTCCGTCAGCACGACGGCGTGGTAACGATGATGATGTTCTACCGGCGCAGGGCTTCGCCTAAACTCCGCAATGATATGACCGAGGTGGAATATGGTGGAAGGGGGCACCGCACACGGCTAAGGAACGATCCGTAGATCAACTTGTGTGTCTGTGCCCCCCGCCCCCGTATATAAAGGAGCCAAGGGGGAGGAGGCGGCCGGCCTAGAGGGCACGCCAAAGGGGGGAGTCCTACTCCCACCAGGAGTAGGACTCCCTCTTTCCAAGTAGGAGTAGGAGAAGGGGAGGAAAGAGGAGGAAGAGGGGAAGGAAAGGGGGGGGGGCGCCGCCCCCTTCGCTTGTCCTATTCGGACTAGGAGGGGGAGGGGCGCGTGGCCCCCTCCTGGCTCCTTCTCTCTTCTCCCTCGTGGCCCAAGTAGGCCCATCACCCCCCCCCCCCGGGGGGCGGGGTTCCGGTAACCTCCCGGTACTCCGGTAAAATGCCGATTTCACCCGGAACCATTCCGATGTCCAAACATAGGTTTCCAATATATCAATCTTTATGTCTCGACCATTCCGAGACTCCTCGTCATGTCCGTGATCACATCCGGGACTCCGAACAAACTTCGGTACATCAAAACTTATAAACTCATAATGAAACTGTCATCGAAACGTTAAGCGTGCGGACCCTACGGGTTCGAGAATTATGTAGACATGACCTAAAACCATTCTCGGTCAATAACCAATAGCGGGACCTGGATGCCCATATTGGTTCCTACATATTCTACGAAGATCTTTATCGGTCAAACCGCATAACAACATACGTTGTTCCCTTTGTCACCGGTATGTTACTTGCCCGAGATTTGATCGTCGGTATCCAATACCTAGTTCAATCTCATTACCGGCAAGTCTCTTTACTCGTTCTGTAATATGTCATCTCATAACTAACTTATTAGTTATAATGCTTGCAAGGCTTAAGTGATGAGTATTACCGAGAGGGCCCAGAGATACCTCTCCGACAATCGGAGTGACAAAACCTAATCTCGAAATACGCCAACTCAACATGTACCTTCGGAAACACCTGTAGTACTCCTTTATAATCACCCAGTTACGTTGTGACGTTTGGTAGTACCCAAAGTGTTCCTCCGGTAAACGGGAGTTGCATAATTCTCATAGTTACAGGAACATGTATAAGTCATGAAGAAAGCAATAGCAGAATACTAAACGATCAAGTGCTAAGCTAACGGGATGGGTCATGTCAATCACATCATTCTCCTAATGATGTGATCCCATTAATCAAATGACAACACATGTCTATGGTTAGGAAACATAACCATCTTTGATTAATGAGCTAGTCAAGTAGAGGCATACTAGTGACTATATGTTTGTCTATGTATTCACACATGTATCATGTTTCCGGTTAATACAATTCTAGCATGAATAATAAACATTTATCATGATATAAGGAAATAATAATAACTTTATTATTGCCTCTAGGGCATATTTCCTTCAGCAATACGTTCATGATTCTCTTATAGTGGGTGGCGAGAGTGACAGAAACTTATACCCGAGTAAGGGGGTTGTTGCGTATGGGAGTAAAGAGGACTTGATGCTATGGTTGGGTTTTACCTTAATGTTCTTTGGTAGTTGCGGATGTTTGCTAGAGTTCCAATCATAATTGCATATAATCCAAGTGCCTAAAGTATGTTAGATCATGCCTCTCCCTCATATAAAATTGCAATAATGATTACCGGTCTAGTTATCAATCGCCTAGGGACATATAACTCTCTTGTGTGACAAAAGTTTTCTACTAAACAACTAACTTTTATTATATCGCAAAGTACTAGTAGTTTTATTCTTGCAAAGTAGTTCTAGCATCACACCTACAAAATATTTCATACTTGTTCTAGGTAAAGCAAACGTTAAAGTGTGCGTAGAGTTGTATCGGTGGTCGATATAACTTGAGGGAATATTTGTTCTACCTTTATCTCCTCATTGGGTTCAACACTCTTTGTCGGTGTCAAAACCGGCGGATCTCAGGTAGGGGGTCCCAAACTGTGCGTCTAGGCGGATGGTAACAGGAGACAAGGGACACGATGTTTTACCCAGGTTCGGGCCCTCTTGATGGAGGTAAAACCCTACGTCCTGCTTGATTAATATTGATGATGTGTGTTACAAGAGTAGATCTACCATGAGATCAAGGAGGCTAAACCCTAGAAGCTAGCCTATGGTATGATTGTTGTTCGTCCTACGGACTAAAGCCATCCGGTTTATATAGACATCGGAGAGGGCTAGGGTTACACAGAGTCGGTTACAATGGTAGGAGATCTACATATCCGTATCGCCAAGCTTGCCTTCCACGCGAAGGAAAGTCCCATCCGGACACGGGACGAAGTCTTCAATCTTGTATCTTCATAGTCTTGGAGTCCGGCCGATGATGATAGTTCGGCTATCCGGACACCCCCTAGTCCAGGACTCCCTCAGTAGCCCTCGAACCAGGCTTCAATGATGATGAGTCCGGCGCGTATGTTGTCTTCGGCGTTTGCAAGGCGGGTTCTCCTTCATGTTTCATGTGTTTGCCGGATAGTGTCCGGTTGCTTCATAAATGTTGCGCTCCTTGGCTTCTATGTCCAATAATGGCCTTCTTCCACGTGTCGTACGAATGTGAAAAGCCAGGGTATTCTTACGTTTTACCCCCTAGCTGCGCGAATAAGCTGCCTATAAGAGAGGCGAGGATCCAGATCCAAATCACACCATCCTCCTTCCGCAAGTACTCATCGAGGCACATCTGACAAAAAATCCATTCCAACATGGACAGTCGACGCGGCTCCTCTTCTCGCGCTCCCAGTCCTTAGCCAGGAGATTGGAGGAGATGCTCAGTCCCGCATAGCGAGTTAGTGACGCTCCAAGCAGAGGGATACCTTCCTCCGACCTTTATGGTTCCGGTTCGAGCCGGACTGGCCACCTACAAGGGTGGGAAGCAGGCGGAGAGCGTCCCCAATCCCTCCAAAGGAGAGCGGGTATGCTTCGTCGCCTACTTAATAAGGGGACTCAGATTTCCTATACATCCGTTTCTCCGGGGGCTCCTGGAGTTTTATGGACTCCAACTTCACCACCTCACGCCCGCCTCCATTTTGCACATCGCGGGCTTTGTAGCTCTTTGCGAGCTATTCTTGGGCATCGAGCCCCATTTTGCGCTGTGGAAGAGGCTGTTTTGCCTCGTACCCCGTTCTTACGAGGGGTCGATATATCAAGTGGGCGGAGCCGAAATATGGCGCATCGCCGGGACCGGATATCTATCCGGAACCCCGAAGAAGGCGTCCGAAGACTGGCCTTCGGAGTGGTTTTATATGGAAGACGCCCCGCTGCCGGATCCAGTCCGGATCGGCCTCCCGGAGTTTAGCAACGCTCCTCTAAAGAAACGCCTGAGTTGGCGCCCACGGAGCCCTCAACAGGAAGATGACAGGAGCGTCCACTATCTGATGGGCCGGATACGGTTACTAGCCCATTCCGGATTAACCATGATTGGAGTCATGGCCACATGCGTTATGCGAGGGGTGCAGCCGCTCCAATATAGGGGCCACCCCATGTGGGATTTCAACGGGGAGAATGACGCCACCCGTCATGGCCGCACGGGGCCGGGGTCGGCCGCCGATCTGGTGAAGATCCTGTCCGGCTTGTACAAGGGGGAGAAGGAGGACTTCCTCCACACGAATCCATTGAATGGATTCTCCATGAATAACCCTCGGAGCTGGGTAAGCGGACGCTTATATATCTGATTCGTGCTTTCAAAGATAAGTGTCTTACTTTATGATTTCGACAAAGGAACTGCGCCGGGATGTGGAGGGCATAGAAAGCCCAACTCCACAACCCGAGGATCCGGGAAGATCCCTTGATCCGGCCTCCGAAGAGGATCCAGACCTAAAGGTGGATTTGATTGATGGAGTGTTCCACCAGCTCAGCATACACAATGCTTTAGTCGCCATTACGTCTGACTACCCCCGTTTATGTCTGGCTTCCCAGGTGAGTACGACCAAAGTCCTGACACCGTTACTTTTTTAATGCTTATTCCTGACCACCGCGTACCAATGGTGCTTCGCAGGAGGTGCCTTTTCAGCGGGAAGCCGAGCCCGCGGTGACTAACCAAACGAGGTCAGTGCGGCCTAGCAGGCGGAAGAGGAGTGCGGCGCGAATCGAAACGCCGCCGCAAAGGTATGGAGCACCATTGTCCTTTAAGGGAAAGACTCCTGGGAGGTATATTAATGCTCATGATTCTTCCAGGAGAAAGAGCGCTCGCCGGACTGAGTCCGGAGAGGGTGCCAACCAAACCTCCACCAGCCAGGCTCGAACGCCTGGTCCGGAGGGGGAGGCAAGTGTAAGGCGCGAGCCGGATGCTCCTCCAACGGAGGATGCCGACAGGTTGTCCGCCACCAGGTCTGAGGTGGAGAGCGCCATGAATCACAGGCGCCATCGGACAGTTCTTCATGACGCGTGTTTTTCCCCAGAGGCATTGAATGCCTTTAATGCGAGAGACGCGCACCTCCGTGCTGCTCAAGATGGTTTAACCAGAGCCACGGAGCAGTATGTAAAAGACATACGGGTGAGGAATTTTAATAGTTATATATGCCAGTATCCCCCCGAGACTTAAAATAGTTAAACTAACTGATTTAAGGATCATTTGTAATGCAGGATCTTACCGAGAAGAATACCCACCTGTCCCAGGAGCTTCAAGAATGCAAGGCCCAACTTGAGGCCGCACTAGCCGCTGCCGGGGGAGCCACGGAGACCCCCTCTGGTAATTCATGTTTTGAAAAGAGAAGTAATTTATGAAGTGCGGCGTGTGTGTATAGTCTGACAATAATATTGCAGAGGGTGCAGGACTAGATCCGGACAAGCAACAGTTGCTGCGCCAGTTGAAGGCCGGCGAGAGGGTGCTTTTGAGGGTGTAGCAGGAGAGGAACAAACTCCAAGATGCCAACACCCAGCTGGGCGAAGAACTAAAAGATGTTCGGGTCCAGCTGTCTAACTCCGTAAAGGAGAATCGGCGGCTTCGTCGCAGCATTTATAGTAAGTGCTTGAGCAAACTCTTTTGAAAAGAAGAGTTCGGCGAGGAAGTCGATTGACAGAAATGTGTTTGTAGGTGTGCTCACGGGTCGTCCGGCGGAGGAGATGCCTGGTTCCACGGGAGACCTTCTTCCCGAGCTGCTGCAACTACACGAACGTGTTCGGCAGGCGATGAGCGGCGTCGTTCAGGCCTTATGGCCTTCCGTCTCCCTACCCGAGGGCCTTGGAGGGCTTGCTGAGAAGCTTCAGGGAGTACGGCGATGTCTCCGTCTGTGGAAGATATCGGCCTGCCGTCAAGGCGCCAGGGAGGCCTGGGCCATGGTGAAGACGCGGTACCCGAAGGCTGACCCAAACCACATGGCCGAGGTCGGACCTGTGGGGCCTGATGGGAAGGAGATCCCTGTGAGCTTGATGTACGGCCAAGTAGAGTTGGCCGCGAAATATTCCCAACAGGACTGTAAATTAGACAGCCTGTTAGATGGGATTGAAGAGGAGTACAATCAGTCAGCTTGACAATGTAATTTAAAAATGACATATAGAATGCCTTCTAGCCGGATTGTAGATCATCTGTCTTTGCGGACCTTTTCGCTTCAACCTCGGGACCCAACAGTCCGGAGTGTGTCTGAACACCCTTACGGTTATAAAAGAACCGGGGCGTGCATGGAGACAAGGCGTAGGGGTCATAATTGCTTTATCAGACAAGTGCCCAGCTAGCTATGTTATATTACATGGTTAGTAAGAAACATCTTCCAGGGAGAATAGTTCCGTTAAGGGTTCCTTTCCCTGGGAGGCATGCCCTAAAGTGCATGTCCGGACTGCAAAAATAGCAGAAAAAGCATCTGGGGGCAGATAAATAAGTAAGTAATAAATCATCTTTCAGGTCACCGACCGAATATTCCTTTAAGAACGCTAGCCTTCGGCTTCACCCAGTCCGAGGTACACATCCGGCTGACCCGACAGTAACAATCGCAGAGGTGCTCCCTTTACCTCCTAGCCGAACAATCGGGAACGTAGGGGTAAGCACAGGAGCCAGGCAACCCGGCTTGGCCAAAACTTAAGTCATATCGATGCATATAATGGTGATCAAAAGGTACATGCGGAAGTATGACACATGTGTTGGGCATGAAGCCCGTAGAAATAAGCTTCTGTTAAAGAAGCCCCCAGGTATAACGAGTGCGAGTAGCACATCGAGTGAGTGCGAACAAAGCGCAGATCAGCCCTCAAGGGGTTTGTACTGAAAGAGGGAGGAAAAAGGAGGGAAAACAAAGATAGCGAAAAAAATGAAAGGTGGACAGAGGAAGGAGACGAACCCTGAGTCCGGCGTTAGGCGTAAAATCTTCGGAGACGGGCTGCATTCCATGGGTTTGGCTCGAGTCGGTTGTCAGATGCGTTGCGTAGACGGTATGCACCGCCGGTAAGGACTTGGTTGATAATGAAGGGACCTTCCCATTTGGGCTTAAGTTTGTCCTTTTTCTTGTCCGGCAGGCGTAGAACTAGCTCGCCAACATTGTAAGTTTTGGCCCGTACTTCTTTGCTTTGATATCTTCGAGCCTGCTGTTGATAGAATGCGGAACGGGATTTTGCCACGTCCCGCTCCTCCTCCAAAGTGTCCAAACTATCCTGCCGATCCAACTCGGCTTCCCTTTCCTCGTACATGCGCATGCGAGGTGAGTCATGAATTATATCGCAGGGCAAAACTGCCTCAACGCCGTATACCATAAAAAATGGTGTGAATCCAGTTGTGCGGTTTGGCGTGGTCCGCAGCCCCCAGAGTACGGAGTCGAGCTCCTCTACCCAGTGCGTGTTAGATTCCGTGAGGGGCCGCACTAATCTGGGTTTGATGCCGCTCATGATTAGACCATTTGCTCGTTCCACTTGACCGTTAGTTTGAGGGTGGTAGACTGAAGCGTAGTCGAGCTTGATGCCCATGTTTTTGCACCAGAGTTTAACCTCGTCGGCCGTGAAATTCGTGCCGTTATCAGTGATGATTCTGTGGGGGACGCCAAAATGGTGTACTACCCCGGATATGAAGTCTATCACAGGTCCGGATTCTGCCGTTTTAACCGGCTTGGCCTCTATCCATTTGGTGAATTTGTCCACCATGACCAATAAGTATTTGTGCTTGTGGGTTCCCCCTTTAAGGGGTCCAACCATGTCAAGCCCCCAGACCGCGAACGGCCAAGTGATGGGTATAGTTTTGAGGGCGGTGGGTGGCATGTGGCTCTGATTAGCAAAGAGCTGGCAACCGACGCATCGTTGGACTAAGTCCTGAGTATCTGCCCGGGCGGTCGGCCAATAAAATCCTGTACGGAAGGCCTTGCCTACAAGGGCCCGGGCGGCGGCGTGGTGCCCGCCGAGTCCAGCGTGAATTTCAGCCAGGAGATTTCGCCCTTCCTCTTCGGAGATACACCTTTGAAGGACTCCGGTTGTGCTTTTCTTATAAAGTTCTCCCTCATGGACCTTGTAGGCTTTAGATCGCCGAACTATGCAGCGGGCCTCGTTTTGGTCTTCGGGAAGTTCCTGCCTGATTAAGTAGGCTAGGAATGGTTCCGTCCACGGGGCAATTACTGCCAGTATTTCGTGGGCTGAATCTGTTATTTCATTGGCTGAGCCACCGATTGTGTCAGAATGTTCTGTGTTAGGCGATGCAGTTGGTTCCGGATTGTTATTTTCGGACTCCTCTTCCCATAATACGGATGGCTTAAAGAGCCGCTCCAGGAAGATGTTTGGAGGGACGGCGTCGCGTTTTGCGCCGATGCGTGCCAACACGTCTGCTGCCTGGTTATTATCCCGGGCTACATGGTGGAATTCGAGTCCTTCGAACCGGGCTGACATTTTTAGGACGACGTTACGGTAGGCTGCCATTTTCGGATCCTTGGCATCAAAGTCTCCATTTACTTGGGCTATTGCAAGGTTTGAATCTCCGCGCACCTCTAGGCGTTGAATACCCATGGAGATTGCCATCCGGAGGCCATGTAGAAGGGCCTCGTATTCGGCTGCATTGTTGGAGTCCGTGTACATTATTTGAAGCACGTATTGGACCGTGTCTCCGGTGGGGGACGTCAAGACGACGCCAGCCCCCAAGCCAGCCAACATTTTGGAGCCGTCGAAATGCATGATCCAATTGGAGTATGCGCCGTACTCTTTAGGGAGTTCAGCTTCGGTCCATTTGGCGATGAAGTCAGCCAAAACTTGCGATTTTATAGCTAGCCGTGGTTTGTAGGTTATGTCAAATGGTAAGAGCTCAATGGCCCATTTTGCAATCCTGCCCGTTGCGTCGCGATTGTTTATAATATCGTTGAGAGGTACTTCGGAGGCCACCGTTATGGAACACTCTTGAAAGTAGTGTCGCAGCTTCCGGGATGCCATGAACACCGCATACACTATCTTTTGATAATGTGGGTAACGGGACTTGCATGGAGTTAAGACAGTGGATACGTAGTACACTGGTTTTTGAAGAGGGAATTTGTGCCCTTCTGTTTCTCGTCCGATGACGAGTGCGGCGCTGACAACTTGATGTGTTGCCGTGATGTATAATAACATAGGTTCGCCCAGGTTGGGCGCGGCCAGGACCGGATTTGTTGCCAATACGGTCTTAATTTCTTCGAGTCCGGCTGCGGCAGCATCCGTCCATTCGAAGTGTTCGGTGCGCCGGAGGAGGCGATAGAGGGGCAGTGCCTTTTCTCCCAAATGGGAGATGAAGCGGCTTAGAGCCGCCACGCATCCAGTTAGTTTTTGTATTTGCTTGAGGTCTTTTGGGATATCCAATTGTGACAAAGCTCGAATCTTGGCTGGGTTTGCTTCAATTCCTCTACTGGATACAATGAAGCCCAAGAGCTTTCCGGCTGGTACGCCGAAAACACATTTTTCCGGGTTGAGCTTAATGTCATATGCTTGGAGGTTGTCAAATGTCACCCTCAAGTCGTCTACTAGAGTTTCGACGTGTTTGGTCTTGACGATCACATCGTCTACGTATGCCTCTACCGTCTTGCCTATCTGGGTAGCCAGACATGTCTGAATCATGCGCTGATATGTTGCGCCGGTGTTTTTGAGTCCGAAGGGCATTGTGTTGAAGCAGAATGGTCCGTATGGAGTAATGAATACTGTTGCGGCCTGGTCTTTTTCCGCCATCTTGATTTGATGGTATCCGGAGTATGCGTCGAGGAAGCACAATGAATCGTGCCCTGCGGTAGCATCGATGATTTGGTCGATGCGAGGGAGAGGGAAAGGGTCCTTTGGACAGGCCTTGTTAAGGTCTTTGAAATCGACACAAAGGCGCTAGGATTTGTCCTTTTTGGGTACCATTACCAGGTTGGCTAGCCAGTCCGGATGTTTTATATCTCTGATGAATCCGGCTTCTAAGAGCTTGGCTAGCTCCTCTCCCATTGCCTGTCTTTTGGGTTCGGAAAATCGCCGAAGAGCCTGTTTGACTGGCTTAAATCCTTTTAGGATATTTAGGCTGTGCTCTGCCAGCCTGCGTGGGATTACTGGCATGTCTGAAGGGTGCCAGGCGAAAATGTCCCAATTTTCCCGAAGGAATTCTCGTAGTGCGGCTTCTACATCAGGATTTAATTGTGCCCCAATGGAGGCCGTCTTTGTGGGGTCCGTTGGATGGACCTGGAATTTGACTATTTCATCTGCTGGTTTAAAAGAGGTGGACTTAGACCTCTTATCGAGTATCACATCGTCCCTATCCACCGTGGAGCGCAGCGCAGTGAGTTCTTCTGCCGCTAGGGCTTCGGATAATGCCTCTAGGGCCAGTGCGGCTGTCTTATTTTCAGCGTGGAGTGCTATATCTGGATCACTGACGAGAGTGATTATTTCATTGGGCCCGGGCATTTTGAGCTTCATGTACCCATAATGGGGTATAGCTTGGAAGATTGTGAATGCCTCTCGCCCTAACAAGGCGTGATATCCGCTGCCGAATGGGGCCACTTGGAACGTGACCTCTTCGGACCTGTAGTTGTCTGGCGAGCCGAACACTACGTCTAGTGTGATTTTTCCTGTGCAGCGTACTTCTCGACTAGGGATTATTCCCCTGAAGGTTGTGCGGCTTCGCTCAATGCGGCTCCAGTCAATTTCCATTTTTTGAAGGGTTTCCTCGTAGATGAGGTTTAATCTGCTGCCGCCATCCATGAGTACCTTAGTAAGACGAAAGTCGTCCACTATCGGACTGAGGACCAATGCGGCTGGTGCTCGAGCTGTTCGGAATTTAGGTTCATCGCTGGCATTGAAGGTGATAGCCGTGTCGCTCCATGGATTTGTTGTTGCTACTTGGTAGACCTCGGCAAGGCTGCGGATTGTTCGCTTCCGCATGTTATTTGATGTGAAAGTCTTGAAGACTGTTTATACCATACTGGTACTGCTGGGCTGGTTGCCCGGGGCTAGAAAGCCTTCGCCACTTTTGGCCACCTGCCGTAGTATCCAACATGCTCGAAGGCTATGTGTTGGAGTGGCGCCCTCCGTACTGTGGATTTTGCAGGGTCCGTTGAGCCATCCCTCCAGTACGGTTCTATGCCCTCTAGGGTTTTTTTGCTTTTTGGTTTTTAATCCAGGTGCTTGAGTATGACTCACCCTTTTATTTTGGACTGCGGTTGTATTCAGGGCCGGATTGTCCCAAAACCTGGTTTCGGTTTTCCAGGCACTCTCCATCGCATAGTATTTTTGTACAATGGTCGCTAGGTCGGCGAAGCGTGTAACTTCGCGACGACTTATGGCGTTTATGATTCCCTTGTCCATGCAATTGTTGCAGAAAATTGAAATCGCGCTTTCTTCACGGCAGTCCTTTATCCTGTTTATAACCAGGAGGGATCTGGCCCAGTAATGATGTACGGTTTCATCGGGCTCTTGCCGTATTTGAGATAGATCGCTTATGTTTGGGTGGGCGGGTGGAATTAAGTACGGAACCCCGCCCGATCTGAGGCTCAAAGGCCAAGAAGTTTCCGGATTTGGAAGCCTGGTTTGTTGGATGCTTTCCAACGGATCTGGTCCGTTACCTGACTTTAGGTTTAGTATTTGATTGATGTCCGTCCCTCCGCGGGAATCCGGCATGGAGGGATCGGGAATCCGGACATAGCTGGTTTTTAACGTAGAAGAAGAGTCGCCGCATTGTTCCTCTACCACAACAACGTGGTGGGTAGCCTGGGGAGAGTTAATTTCTCTCAGATCGGTTTTAAGCCCAATCTGATCGTAGTCTGTAGCGACTCCCAGGACGGCGATGCGATCCAAGAGCTCGTTTACGAAGGAGAGCTCCATCGGATCTAGCTGCTCGGCAAATTCCGAGCTGACGTGAAGATCGCTTTTGATGACCTGAGAGGTCATCGTCGGAGCGGTGGCCGAACAGGCGGTCATAAGAAAATGACCTAGCCGGATAGTTTGGTCGGCGGCCAAAGCTCCCTTGATGACGATGCCGTCTTTAAAGACGGGAAAAGGCATCCTTCCTGATTGCGATGGCACAGAGGAACTCTCAATGAAAGCACCAATGTCGGTGTCAAAACCAGCGGATCTCGGGTAGGGGGTCCCGAACTGTGCGTCTAGGCGGATGGTAACAGGAGACAAGGGGCACAATGTTTTACCCAGGTTCGGGCCCTCTTGATGGAGGTAAAACCCTACGTCCTGCTTGATTAATATTGATGATGTGTGTTACAAGAGTAGATCTACCACGAGATCAAGGAGGCTAAACCCTAGAAGCTAGCCTATGGTATGATTGTTGTTCGTCCTACGGACTAAAGCCATCCGGTTTATATAGACACCAGAGAGGGCTAGGGTTACACAGAGTCGGTTACAATGGTAGGAGATCTACATATCCGTATCGCCAAGCTTGCCTTCCACGCCAAGGAAAGTCCCATCCGGACACGGGATGAAGTCTTCAATCTTGTATCTTCATAGTCTTGGAGTCCGGCCGATGATGATAGTTCGGCTATCTGGACACCCCCTAGTCCAGGACTCCCTCACTCTTATTTATCAAAAAAGGCTACAAACGATCCCCTATACTTGTGGGTTATCAAGACTGTAGGATCAAAACTAAGTCTAGAAGGGGGGTGATTAGAGTACTTCGCAAAATAAAAATCTATCATCTTCTCGATTTTAGTTGTGGGCAGATTTTAGCAACTAGCACAAGTCAAGCAATCAACAACAACAACAACAACAAAGCCTTTAGTCCCAAACAAGTTGGGGTAGGCTAGAGGTGAAACCCATAAGATCTCGCAACCAACTCATGGCTCTGGCACATGGATAGCAAGCTTCCACACACCCCTGTCCATAGCTTGCTCTTTGTCGATACTCCAATCCTTCAGGTCTCTCTTAACGGACTCCTCCCATGTCAAAATCGGTCGACCCCGCCCTCTCTTGACATTCTCCGCACGCTTTAGCCGTCCGCTATGCACTGGAGCTTCTAGAGGCCTGCGCTGAATATGCCCAAACCATCTCAAACGATGTTGGACAAGCCTCTCCTCAATTGGTGCTACCCCAACTCTATCTCGTATATCATCATTCCGGACTCGATCCTTCCTCGTGTGGCCACACATCCATCTCAACATACGCATCTCCGTCACAGCTAACTGTTGAACATGTCGCCTTTTAGTCGGCCAACACTCCGCGCCATACAACATTGCGGGTCGAACCGCCGTCCTGTAGAACTTGCCTTTTAGCTTTTGTGGCACTCTCTTGTCACAGAGAATGCCAGAATCTTGGCGCCACTTCATCCATCCGGCTTTGATTCGATGGTTCACATCTTCATCAATACCCCCATCCTCCTGCAACATTGACCCCAAATACCGAAAGGTGTCCTTCCGAGGTACCACCTGGCCATCAAGGCTAACCTCCTCCTCCTCACAGCTAGTAGTACTGAAACCGCACATCATGTACTCGGTTTTAGTTCTACTAAGCCTAAACCCTTTCGATTCCAAGGTTTGTCTCCATAACTCTAACTTCCTATTTACCCCCGTCCGACTATCGTCAACTAGCACCACATCATCCGCAAAGAGCATACACCATGGGATATCTCCTTGTATACCCCTTGTGACCTCATCCATCACCAATGCAAAAAGATAAGGGCTCAAAGCTGACCCCTGATGCAGTCCTATCTTAATCAGGAAGTCATCGGTGTCGACATCACTTGTACTTCTCTATGTTGTCTGCACTCCTATCCAGGTATAGGCGTCTGAAGCAATCTTTCTTCTCTTCAAGCGCCTTCTGGACATCATCATTCCACCACCAGGTATCCTTATCTTCGCTTCTCCTTCCCCTGGACACTCCAAACTCCTCTGAGGCCACCTTACGAATGCAAGTCGCCATCTTCATCCACACATTGTCCGCATCCCCTCCTTCCTTCCAAGGGCCCTCCTTAAATACCCTCTCCTTGAACACCTGAGCTACCTCCCCCTTGAGCTTCCACCACTTCGTTCTAGTGACCTTGGCACGCTTATCCCGCTGGACACGAATCCGAAAGCAGAAGTCAGCAACCACCAGCTTATGCTGGGGTACAACACTCTCCCCAGGTATCACCTTACAGTCTAGGCACGCACGCCTATCTTCTCTTCTCGAGAGGATGAAGTCAAGCAATCAACCTACACATGAAATTCTAAGAGTGCAGCAAGGAAAGTAAAACATTTCATATGAAGGTAAAGGGAAGGGTTTGGAGAGTGCAAATGCAATGGAGACACAGAGATTTTTGGCGTGGTTCCTGTTGGGGAACGTAGCATGCAATTTTAAAAAATTTCCTACGCTCACGCAAGATCCATCTAGGAGATGCATATCAACAGGAGGGGGAGAGTATGTCTATGTACCCTCGTAGACCGAAAGCGGAAGCATTTGATAACGCGGTTGATGTAATCGAACTTCTTCTCGTTTCGACCGATCAAGCACCGAACGTACGACACCTCTAAGTTCTGCACACGTTCAGCTCCATGATGTCCCTCAAACTCTTGATCCAGCAAAGTGTCCAGGAAGTAGATGAGTTCCGTCAACACGACGGCATGGTGATGGTGATGGTGAAGTAATCCGCACAGGGCTTCGCCTAAGCACTACGAGAATATGACCGAGGGTGTAATCTATGGAGGGGGGCGCCGGACACGGCTAATAGATGTTGTTGTGTGTTCTAGGCGCCCCTCCCCATGTATATATAGGTGGGAGAGGGAGGGGAGCAGCAAGGGGCGCCCCAATAGGAGGAATCCTACTTGGGCGCCTCCCCCAATTCAGCATCTCCCCTTCCTTATTCACCAGAGGGGAAAGGAAGGAGGAAGGAGGAGGGAAGGAAGGGGCCGAATCTCTCCCCTTTCTCTCTTCCTCTCTTTCCTTCCCCTCAGCTATGGCCCATATGGGGGTGCATCTGCCCCTACTGGCTGATGTGTTTCCCCTCTTGGCCCATTAGGCCTATATCTTTGCTCGGTGGGTGCCCGGAACCCCTTCCGCTGACCCGATATGTACTTGGTACCCTCCGGAACACTTCCGGTGTCTGAATACCATTATAATATATATCAATCTTTACCTCTCGACCATTTTGAGACTCCTCGTCATGTCCATGATCTCATCCACGACTCCGAACAACATTCAGTCACTAAATCACATAACTCATATAATACAAAATCGTCATCGAACATTAAGCGTGCGGACCCTATGGGTTCGAGAACTATGTAGACATGACCGAGACACCTCTCGGGTCAATAACCAATAGCGAAACCTGGATGCTTATATTGGCTCCCACATATTCTATGAGGATCTTTACCGGTCGAACCGTTATGACAACGTGCGTTATTCCCTTTGTCATCGGTATGTTACTTGCCCTAGATTCGATCGTCGGTACCTTCATACCTAGTTCAATCTTGTAAACGGCGCACACAAGACATTCCTCCGGTATCCTGGAGTTGCATAATCTTACAGTATGAGGAATATGTATTTGACATGAAGAAAGCAATAGCAATAAAACTGAATGATCATAATGCTAAGCTAACGAATGGGTCATTTCCATCACATCATTCTAATAATGATGTGATCCCGTTCATCAAATGACAACACATGTCTATGGTTAGGAAACTTAACCATCTTTGATTAACGAGCTAGTCTAGTAGAGGCTTACTTGGGACACGGTGGTTTATCTATGTATCCACACATGTATCAAGTTTCCGGGTAATACAATTCTAGCATGAATAATAAACATTTATCATGAAATAAGGAAATATAAAACAACAACTTTATTATTGTCTCTAGCGCATATTTCCTTCAGTTTCCCACTTGCACTAGAGTCAATAATCTAGTTCACGTCGCCATGTGATTTAACACCAATAGTTCACATCGCCATGTGATTAACACCCATAGTTCACATCGCCATGTGATCAACGCTCAAAGGGTTTACTAGAGTCAATAATCTAGTTCATATCGCCATGTGATTAACACCCAAAGAGTACTAAGGTGTGATCATGTTTTGCTTGTGAGAGAGGTTTAGTCAACGGGTCTGTCACATCCAGATCCATATGTATTTTGCAAATTTCTATGTCTACAATGATTTGCATGGTGGTACTCTAGCTAATTGCTCCCATTTTCAATATGTATCCAGACTGAGACTCAGAGTCATCTAGATTAGTGTTTAAAGCTTGCATCATTGTAACCCATTATGATGAACCCTTTATAACCTCCATAAATGAGAAACATTTCCTTAGTCCTCTAAGGATAATTTTGACCTCCATCCAGTGATCTACTCCTGGATCACTATTGTACCTACTTGCCAAACTCATTGGCAAGGCACACAATAGGTCTGGTACACAACATGGCATACTTTATAGAACCTATGACTGAGGCATAGGGAATGACTTTCATTCTCTCTCTATCTTCTTCCATGGTCGGGCTTTGAGTCTTACTCAACTTCACACCTTGCAATATAGACAAGAACCCTTTCTTTGACTGATTCATTTTGAACATCTTCAAAACTTTGCTAAGGTATGTGCTTTGTGAAAGTCCTATTAAGCATCTCGGTATATCCCTATCGATCTTGATGCCCAATATGTAAGTAGCTTCACCGAGGTCTTTCATTGAAAAATTCTTATTCAAATATCCTTTTATGCTATCCAGAAATTCTATATCATTTCAAATCAACAATATGTCATCCACATATAATATTAGAAATGCTATAGAGCTCCCACTCACTTTCTTGTAAATACATGCTTCACCATAAGTCTGTATAAAACCATATGCTTTGATCACCTCATCAAAGCATATATTCCAACTCTGAGATGCTTGCACCAGTCCATAGATGGATCACTAGAGCTTGCACACTTTGTTAGCACCTTTAGGATCGAAAAAACCTTCTGGTTGCATCATATACAACTCTTCTTTTAGAAATCCATTAAGGAATGCAGTTTTGACGTCCATTTGCCAGATTTCATAATCATAAAATCGAAAATTGCTAACATGATTCGGACAGACTTAAGCATCGCTACGGGTGAGAAAGTCTCATCGTAGTCAACTCCTTGAACTTGTTGAAAACCTTTTGTGACAAGTCGAGATTTATAGACAGTAACATTACCATCAGCGTCAGTCTTCTTCTTGAAGATCCATTTATTCTCTATGGGTCGCCGATCATCGGGCAAATCCACCAAAGTCCACACTTTGTTCTCATACATGGATCATATCTCAGATTTCATGGCCTTAAGCCATTTGTCGGAATCTGGGCTCATCATAGCTTCTTCATAGTTCGTAGGTTCGTCAAGGTCTAGTAACATGACTTCCAAAATAGGATTACTGTACCACTTTGGTGTCGATCGTGTTCTGGTTGACCTACGAGGTTCGGTAGTAACTTGATCTAAAGTTTCATGATCATCATCATTAGCTTCCTCTATAGTTGGTGTAGTCATCACGGGAACGGATTTCTCAGATGAGCTACTTTCCAAATTGAGAGAAGGTTCAATACCTCTTCAAGTTCTACTTTCCTCCCACTCACTTCTTTCAAGAGAAACTCCTTCTCTAGAAAGGACCCATTCTCAGCAACAAAGATCTTTCCTTTGGATCTGTGATGGAAGGTGTACCCAATTGTTTCCTTAGGGTATCCTATGAAGACACACTTATCAGATTTGGGTTCGAGCTTATTAGGTTGAAGCATTTTGACATAAGTGTCGCAACCCCAAACTTTAAGAAACGACAGCTTAGGTTTCTTGCTAAACCACAGTTCATATGGTGTCATCTCAACGGATTTAGATGGTGCCCTATCTAACGTGAATGCAGTTGTCTCTAATGCATAACCCCAAAACAATAGTGGTAAATCGGTAAGAGACATCATAGATCGCACCATATCTAATAAAGTATGGTTACGACGTGTTCCAGGTGGCGTGAGTTGTGAAACTATTCCACATTGTTTTAAATGAAGACCAAACCCATAACTCAAATATTCGCCTCCGCGACCAGATCCTAGAAACTTTATTTTCTAGTTACGATGATTCTCCACTTCACTCTGAAATTCTTTGAACTTTTCAAATGCTTCAGACTTGTGTTTCATTAAGTAGATATACCCATATCTGCTCAAATCATATGTGGAGGTCAGAAAATAACGATACCCGTCGCGTGCCTCAACACTCATCGGTCCGCATACATCCGTATGTATTATTTCCAATAAGTCATTGGCTCACTCCATTGTTCCAGAGAATGGAGTTTTATTCATCTTGCCCATGAGGCATGGTTCACAAGTGTCAAATGATTCATAATCAAGTGATTCCAAAAGCCCATCAGCATGGAGTTTCTTCATGCGCTTTACACCAATATGACCTAAATGGTAGTGCCACAAGTATGTTGCACTATTATTATCAACTTTGCATCTTTTGGCATCAATATTATGAATATGTGTATCACTATGATCGAGATTAAATAAACCATCAACATTGGGTGTATGACCATAGAAGGTTTTATTCATGTAAACAGAGTAACAATTATTCTCTATCTTAAATGAATAACCATATTGCAATAAACATGATCCTATCTTGTTCATGCTCAAAGCAAACACCAAATAATATTTATTTAGGTCCAACACTAATCCCGAAGGTATAGGGAGTGTGCGATGGTGATCTTATCAACCTTGGGATCACTTCCAACACACATCGTCACCTTGTCCTTAACTAGTCTCTATTCATTTTGCAACTCCTGATTCGAGTTACTAATCTTAGCAACTGAACCAGTATCAAATACTCTGGGGTTATTATGAACACTAGTAAAGTACACATCAATAACATGTATATGAAATATACCTTTGTTCAGTTTGCCATCCTTCTTATCAGCCAAGTATTTGGGGTAGTTCCACTTCTAGTGATCATTCCCTTTGTAGTAGAAGCACTCAGTTTCAGGCTTAGGTCTAGCTTTGGGCTTCTTCACGAGAGTGGCAACTTGATTTTCATTCTTCTTGAAGTTCCCTTTCTTTTCCTTTGCTCGTTTTCTTGAAACTAGTGGTCTTGTTAACCATCAACACTTGATGCTCTTTCTTGATTTCCACCTTCACCAATTTCAGCATCGCGAAGAGCTCGGGAATCTTTTCTATTATTCCTTGCACATAATAGTTCATCATGAAGTTCTATTAGCTTGGTGATAGTGACTAGAGAACTCTGTCAATCACTATCTTATCTGGAAGATTAACTCCCACTTGATTCAAGTGATTTTAGTGCCCAAACATTCTGAGCACATGCTCACTAGTTGAGTTATTCTCCTCCATCTTGTAGGCTAAGTACTTGTCAAAGGTCGCATACCTCTCGACACGGGCATGAGTCTGAAATACCAATTTGAGCTCTTGGAACATCTCATATGCTTCGTGGAGTTCAAAACATTTTGAAGTCCCGGCTCTAAGCCGTAAAGCATGCCATAGTAAACTATTAAGTAGTCATCATATCAAGCTTGCCAAACATTCATAACGTCTACATCTGCTCCTGCAATAGGTTTGTCACCCATCGGTGCATCAAAGATATAATTCTTCTGTGCAGCAATGAGGATAATCATCAGATCACGGACCCAGTCCGCATCATTGCTCCTATCATCTTTCAACTTAGTTTTCTCTAGGAACATATCAAAAATTAGGGGAGCTACAACGCGAGCTATTGATCTACATCATAATTTGCAAATACTATCAGGACTAAGTTCATGATAAATTAAGTTCAATTAATCAAATTACTTAAGAACTCCCACTTAGATAGACATCCCTCAAGTCATCTAAATGATATGTGGTCCAAATCAACTAAACCATGTCCGATCATCACGTGAGATAGAGTAGTCATCAATGGTGAACATCTCTATGTTGATCATATCTACTATATGATTCACGTTCGACCTTTCGGTCTCCAGTGTTCTGAGGACATGTCTGTACATGCTAGGCTCATCAAGTTTAACCCGAGTATTCCGCATGTGCAAAACTGTCTTGCACCCGTTGTATGTGAATGTAGAGCATATCACACCCGATCATTACGTGGTGCCTCGGTATGAAGAACTGTTGTAGTGGTGCATACTCAGGGAGAACACTTATACCTTGAAATTTAGTTAAGGGATCATCTTATAATGCTACCGTTGTACTACGCAAAATAAGACGCACAAATATAAACATCTCACATGCAATCAAAATATGTGACATGATATGGTCATCATCATCTTGTGCTTTTGATCTCCATCTCCAAAGCATCGTAATGATCTCCATTTTCACCGGCTCGACACCTTGATCTCCATCATTGCGTCGTGGTCGTCTCGCCAACTATTACTTCTATAACTATCACTAATGCATAGTGATAAAGTAAAGCAATTACATGGCATTTGCATTTCATACAATAAAGAGACAACCATAAGGCTCCTGCCGATTGTCGATAACTTTTACAAAACATGATCATCTCATACAATAACGTGTATCACATCATGTATTGACCATATCACATCACAACATGCCCTGCAAAAACAAGTTAGACATCCTCTACTTTGTTATTGCAGGTTTTACGTGGCTGCTACGGGCATCCAGCAAGAACCATTCTTACCTACGACACAAAACCACAACAATGATTTATCAAGTTTGCTGTTTTAACCTTCAACAAGGACCAGATGCAGTCAAATCCGATTCAACTAAAGTAGGAGAAACAGACACCCGCCAGCCACCTTTATGCAAAACTAGTTGCATGTCTGTTGGTGGAACCGGTCTCATGAATGTGGTCATGTAAGGTTGGTCCGGGCCGCTTCAACCAACAATACCACCGAATCAAAATAAGACATTGGTTGTCAGTAGTATGACGATCACCGTGCACAACTCTTTGTGTTCTACTCATGCATATCATCTACGCATAGACCTGGCTCGGATGCCACTGTTGGGGAACGTAGCATGCAATTTAAAAAAAAATCCTACACTCACGCAAGATCCATCTAGGAGATGCATAGCAACAAGAGGGGGGAGTGTGTCTACGTACCCTCGTAGACCAAAAGTGGAAGCGTTTGATAACATGGTTGATGTAGTCCAACTTCTTCTTGTTCCGACCGATCAAGCACTGAACATACGGCACCTCCGAGTTCTGCACACGTTCAGCTCGATGGTTTGAGATCTTTGTAGTCGGACATCATTTGGATCAATGTGCACACGGTATCATATTTTTCATCCAAGGCTCTAAGGATATTCTTGACGATGAATTTGTCGGTCATCTTTCACTTCCTAAGCCGACAATCTCATTTGTGATGAGAGCAAGCCTAGAGTACATTTCGACGACTCCTTCACCATCCTTCATTCTGAACTTGTCAAGTTGACTTTGAAGCACATCCAGCTTGGATTCCTTGACGGACTCGGTACCTTCGTGCATATCAACCAAAGTATCTCAAATTTCCATTGCATTCTCAAGGTGACTGATTTTGTTGAATTCTTCGGGGCACAGTCCATTGAAGAGAATATCACAAGCTTGAGCATTGTATTGCAACATCTTAAATTCATCTGCGGTGGCTTCATGATCCGGTTCTTTACCATCTTTAAAGTATTCACCTTGCAAGCCAATACAAACAATAGCCCAAATGGCAGGGTTATGACCGAGAATATGCATTTTCATCTTATGCTTCCAACTAGAAAAAATTGTACCATCAAAGTAAGGACCTCTACGATGGTAATTTCCCTCACTAGACGCCATACTCTCCTAGGTTGTGAAACCAAAGCTAATCACCAAAGCTATGGAATCAAGGCTAATGGAGACCAAAGCTCTGATACCACTTGTAGGATCGAAAGTAGGTCTAGATGTGGGGTGATTGGACTACTTGACCAAATTAAAATATATCATTTTCCCAATTTTAGTTGTGGGCAGATTTTAGCAACTAGCACAAGTCAGGTACTGGACGGTGTGTTGATGATGAACTCCTAGCTCTTGTGCTTCAAATGATAGTCTCCCCAACACTCAACTCTCTCTAACAGATTTGGCTATGGTGGAAAGATGATTTGACTGGAAAGCAACTGGGGGAAGTCTAGAAATCGAGATTCTTGGGGTAGGAATGGAATATGGTGATCTCAACACATGAGTAGGTGGTTCTCTCTCAGAAAATGAGTAGTGGAAGTGTAGGCACGTTTTGACGGCTCTCTCACAAATGTAAAAGGGGGTGGAGGGGTATATATAGCCTCCACACAAAATCCAACCGTTACACACATTTGACCAAACTCGGTGAGACCGAATAGCTAAACTCAATGTGATCGATTAGTTCAAAATGTGAATGTTAGGAATATCGGTGGGACCGACTGGAACAACTCAGTGGGACCGATGTGCTAGGGCTTAGGGCAAACATCAACTCGGTGGTGCCGATTGCATCAACTTAGTGAGACCAAAGTGAAGCAATAAGCAACAGAGTGAATGTCAAGCCAACTCGGTGAGACCGATTGCAATTTTGGTGAGACCGAAATAAATTCAACAAGTCACAGGGAGTTTGCAAGGCCATCTCGGTGGGACCGAGATTCGTATCAATGTGATCGAACTAATAGGGTTTCTGGCTGTGGCTATGTCATATGAACTCGATGGCGCCAGATAGAACGAGTCGGTGGGGCCGAGTTTGACTTTAGGTTTTGGACATATTTGGATGGAGAAAGTGGTTGAGGGCTTTGGAGCAATATCACTAAGCATTTGAGCAAGCAAGCCATTAAGCAACACATCATCCCCTTTTAATATTATTGGCTTTCCTATGGACTCAATGTGATCTTGGATTACTAAAATAAAGAAGAAGAGTCTTGAGCTTTTGCCAATATTTGTCCTTAGCACTTTGAGGGGTCCAAATCTCTAGTCCATGCCATGCCATCCATTGAACTTCCTGAAATATTCATCTTGAAATGATATTAGTTAAATGAGCTATATGTTGTTATGAATTACCAAAACCACCCAGGGATTAGTTGCACTTTCAATCTCCCCCTTTTTGGTTATTAATGACAACATATAGATCAAAGCTTTGATAAATGATAAAATGAATGTAATACATCATCGCTTTGAGAGGTATGTGATAAGCAAGAGCTCCCCCTAAATTTGTGCATTATTTGAATTTTGCGTTTGAATGGAAACACACAATCAATTAGGATCATGGGTTACTCTTCCATGTCACATACATGTTGGTGGAGCGCACAAAATGATAAGTATAGAATAGCATGCATGCATCACCAAAGATACACGTGATTGATCATACACAACAATCATAGAGATAGACATGCAAGCACACATTAAGCATAGTATGATCAAACACCATGATCATACAAGGTATCTCACGAGCATAACACAAATGTAGCATCAAGTAGCAACAACCAACCAAAGTAGCAAGGCAAATAAGAACCAACAAAGCAAAGGACTCTCTCTCTCTCTCTCAGCCTATGATCTATACACTTTCTCCCCCTTTGGCAACAAGTTACCAAAAAGTTTGAAAACGTATAGTGCTATACGGCACTCTAGGCACGATCTCCTGGAGATCCTAAAGGGGTCTTCTAGTTGGTTGCTTCGGTGTGCATAGATGGCGTTGAGAGAACTGCTTTTGCAAATGTCTGTGGAGCTGGTGGAGTAGACACTGAAGGAGCAACTATGGCAGTGGCTGCAGGTGCTGAGTTGTAGTCCTGGTGTCTGCAACTGGCATAGCTGATGACCTTTGTGCCCTAGGCACACTCTAAAATCTGTCAGTGGTAGGTCTGTCATCGCTGTCCTCGACATCATCTCTCAGCTTCTCAACAATGGTCTGAATCTTAGTGACTTTCATGTCAAGGCTATACATCTTGTCTTCAACAATCCTCTCTAAGCTCTCCTAATTCTTAGTCAAGTTGTCCAGACTCTTCTCTATCCTCAGGGTTGCTTCTAGCAGACATGTGAGTTGATCTTGCTTGGTCTTGAGATTCACAATTGATGCATCTGAGCACTTGCTGCTTTGGCAACCTTTGCTTTCTCAGCTTTCTCCTGGGCCTCAACAGATGTTGGATGTGAAGCTTCCATCACAACTTAATTGTCCTCAAATTCTGGCCTAAGAGGTAAATGCTCTTTGTCAAGTAGATATGCGTCAGTTCCAACCTTGGAATTGATCAAAATCAGAATATGCGGTGCATATCCACATGGCCTCTTTTGTTCAGCAACTGTCCTCTTGACTGTCTCAACTATCAGACCCATAACCTTGAACTTTTGGGGTATGTCAAACAGATGCAACAGGTTGATGGAATGGCCACGAATCATTCTGTGATCTCCAGACTTAGGCAATAGGGTATGCCTCAGTACTGTTTTTGTGGTGGCCAAACCAGCAAGCAAGTAGTAGATGGAACCAAACTTTTGAGACTACAATGCATCATCAGGAATGGTCTTGTACATGTGAGCCATAGTGTTATGATCCATCCTTGATTTGCCATAAACATCAACATCATTTTCTTCTTCTTCTGGGGCATTGATAAGAGCAGCCCATTCAGAGATTGATGACTGGTATCTAGTGCCCTTAGTCATCCAAACAATCTTCCCATCTGGGTAAAAATGGGCAATGGAGTAAAATTGCATTATCATTTCATCATTCCACTTGGTTAGCTTTTGTCCAAGAAAAGCATCAACACCTGTCATTGTGAAGGTCTCATGAACATGGGGTAAGTAATCCTCATTGGCATCTATGTGCTTCCAGGCCACCCACTTCATGTCACACACACACAATGGGCTTCTTGTCAAGCAGAACTATCTCATAGAAGTCTTGTTGTTCTCTGGTATGGAAATGCTAATCAATAGTAGTTCTTCTCCTCACTGAGTATGGATCACTTTTCCTCCACTGTCTCAGACTTGCATCCTTTCTCAGTTTCATGTTCTCAGCAACTAGATGATCATCATTGTGGTCTGGAATCTTTGGCTTCAATTTCTTGAGCACTAGTGGCTCGTCATCTTCTTGAACCTCTGGCACTGGGGCCTCGTTCTTCTCAGAAGCTGATATGTTTCTGGTGGATCTCTTAGGAGCTGTTGACTTGGGTGCTTGAGCTGGTGCTTTGGGCCTGGGCTTGGAGGGAGCAGCACCAGTCTTAATGGCATCTGCCATTAGCTTCCGAGACTTGGCATGAGGTGCTTCAACTTGCTCTTCCTCCTCCTCCTCATCATCTCTCCTCATAGATGGTTTTCCAAGCACTCTTGCAGTTGTTGTTCTAGCTCTCTTCTTCTTATTTCCTCCAGCAGCCTCATCACCATTAGACTCTTCAAGTGGGAACTGCATAGTTTCTTGAGTAGGCTTTCTGACTTTTGACATAGGAACTCTCCTGGCAGGAGCTTTCTTCTGAATACCTAGCTTGGTGGTAGCAACTACAGCATATTCCTTCTTGAGCACTTTCTTCTTTGAGGTCACTTCTTCCTCAACAACAAAATCTTCATCCTCACTCTTTGAGGTTCTTTTCTTTCTTTGTCTAGTAGAAGCTTTGGGCAGATTGCTAGGACTGCTTCTACTGCCATCATCATAGCTACTACTTGGGCTAGAGCCCTCACTAAGGTTGACCTCTTCTTCTGACTTCTTCTGACTGTCACTTGCCTCAAACATATCTGCGGTCTGACCCTGTGAATAGATGGATATGGGCAAAGTGGATGAGTATCACAAAAATGCAGCTGGTCTTTGTAAAAATTGAGTCAAAAACTTAGTTTTAGTTTTCTGCAAAAAGCATTTCAGAGCTATCGATATGATAATCTTGGTGACACCGAAGCACTAACAGAGTCTAAACGTACAACATCGATCAGACCGAGGTGCCGTTCGGTGACTCCAAGATGCTAGGGTTTCACAGAGACATTGTTTTCGGTTTCACCAATTAGTATGCTTCGGTCAGACCGAGTTGTACTTAGTGCAATGGCCAAGGCCAATTGGTGGGACCGAAAACTTCATTTCGGTCGGTCTAAGATGAGCTCGGTGGAAACCTAACCCTAAGATTTTTCATCAAATCTAATCTAAGGAAGTTTTAGCTGGACAAGAGGTTCTCATTCGTGGAAAGATTTCAGGCATTGACTTTGTGCAAAGAATCAGAAGGGGAAATAGGCACAAAGTATTTGAACCATACCCTAACTTGATGATGGCTTGCTACAGCGGCAACGACGGAGAGGAATCCCATCGACGGCGGCGGAGACCTGCGACGATGGCGCACATGCAGAGACAACGACGATTCGGAGACCAAGGGCGGCAGTGCTGGGGCGTGTGCTCGTGCGGTTTGAAGGATTTTTCAACCATATGGGTACCTAGAGTATATATACCTAGACGCTGTTAGTGACACCGAATGGAATGTCTCTGTGGCACCGAGATGCAAAACTGCGTGCAGTTACTGCAACTTGGTGAGACCAAGTCATTCTAATTGGTAGCACCGAGGTGAAAACCTAGATCAATCTAGTGGTTTCGGTGAGTTGGTCTGACCGAAATTCACAAGAAGGTTTTGGAAGTCAACCCTTGACGGATCAGTGGCTCCGAGTGCTCCTTACCCGGAGGGTCCGAAAAATACTTGTTCAAATTTCTGCAATATAGCATGAATAGAGTTTGAGAAGAGAAAAGGCATAGATAGCTAGAGGAGGTTCTTAGGCATTCTTGTCCATCCATTTGGCCAATAAAAATGAAACAATCAAAACAACAAATCGATGTCCTCGAATGGAGAAATTATGCAACGAACATGCTCACAAAATAAGATAGCAAATTAAACATGTGTCAAAGCATGCACAAACACTTCTAGCAAAGATCTATTAGGACTGGTTTTTCAATAAAATATTTATTGAAAAATCAACCATTTTATCAGACGAGCATAGGAAAATCCTTCTTACTGGTAGACAAATCCTTGATACAGAAATCCAGAAGTACTAAATATTATACAGGGTTGAGCTGAGGTTGCTCAACAATTTATTACAAGCACGCTGATATTACACATAAAGGCGGATATGACACAAAGGGTATGGTGGCATAACTATTGACTCGTAATAAAAGTGGTGGTGGATATGTCACAGTGAAGTGGGTGACGTGACTCCAAAATCTTACAGCCCATCAAGCGCCGGAGTGAGGCTTGATGATTTTATTAGGGTAACGGAAGCATATATGATACAAGTGACCAACTCCAGGATCGCACGGGACTGACTGGGACTCCTCTAGGCGTCGGACTCGCTATCGTACTCTTCATCCATAAGATCGCCTTCGTCAACATCTGGCCAAATCAACAATCCAGGTGAGTACTTTGAATGTACTCGCAAGACAGTTTGGACATAAGATATAACAAATGCAACATGATGCACAAGAACAGACTAGTAATGCACACTAAGATAATAAATTTGTACTGCATGTTAAATAAAAAGGAAGTCAAGTGGTAGTCCTCCCGAAATCCCAATAAAATAACTGAAGACCGATCGGGTGTCTAAAGTGACGCCTCGAAAGGAAAAATAAATTAACATGCCGCAGTCGGGCGTCAGAGCGACACCACATAAAGGGCTTATATTAAAACGTAAATGACAGCACATGCCGTAGTCGGACATCTAAGCGACATCTCGAAAAGGGCTTATAATGAAAGTAAATAACAGGGATGCCATAGTCGGACGTCTGAGCGACATCACATAAAGGGCTTATATCGAAGGTAAATAATAATAATGCCATGGTCGGATGTCTGAGCGACATCACATAAAGGGCTTATATCAAAAGTAAATAACAAGAATGCCATAGTCGGACGTCTGAGCGACATCACACAAAGGGCTTATATCAAAAGTAAATAATAATAATGCCAAAGTCGGACGTCTGAGCGACATCACATAAAGGGCTTATATCAAAAGTAAATAACAATAATGCCACAGTCGGACGTCCGAGCGGCATCACATAAAGGGCTTATATCAAATCATTCAAACTCAAGTAGCTCATGGAGGTAACATCATCCCACGAAACTACTCGGTACATGATAATAAATGGGTTAGTCCATCCACAGGAATAACATTCAGCCGGGTTTACCACTCTCAATTTCACGCTTATACTCCGGAGACTGTCACTGAGACTGACACTGACACTGAGATTGATACTGAGATTGACACTAATATGTTGATCAAAGTCCTTGACCATGGACATGGTTACTCGAATGGTTTTGACTCTGCAGAGTTTGTACTCTTTAACCACAGCCAACGGTTTTCGGTAGTCACAAAGGACTAGTTCCGTTTACGGTATTTTATGAAAAACACATCTAACCAGTACACGCCCATTCCACATTCCGCTGCCAGGAATCACCCTAGGCAACGTTCAAGAATAACTTTAAGACGGGGAGGCTACAACCTCGAATAGCATGGGATCAAATTTATATCGCATGTTCTAAGGGGTGCCCCCCTCTGGGTCCCAACCGGAAACACCCATGCCCCCTGACCGAATGACGGGCTTTAATCCAGGGCCATGGAACCCTCATCACGACCCCTCTATTTGGTGTGTACAAGGAAAGAGGTTTGCAACTGACTAAACCGCATTCTTTGCAGAAGACATGTGGCAGCACAAAAAAAGGGGACGAACGGGAATAAGACTTGGTCCACATTAATACTGGAGTTAAACGGTTGACATAAAACTGGCATGCTTCAACAATACCAGCTTGCAACCTATCATGCCACCACATGATCAGGTTATCTCACCATCTTATGGACACATCAAATTTCGAAGCTTACTTGCAGCTTACTTTGCATGAAATATAATATTCACAAATGCTTATATAAACATGTCATGAGAAAACCACTAAAGCAGTCATGAAAAACACTCATCATATCAAAGGTTCAAACATGCTTGCCTAGTTCGGAGTAGTCGGAGTCTAGCTTGGCGAAGTTTGCGGCTTCGTCACCTCCGTCGGTATCTATGTTATATAAAAAATCGGATACTACCGTAAATACCATGTGTGCATAAAAATTGTTCCAAATATTTTTCAAATAAACATGATACTTTCCAGGGGCTAGTTTAAAAAAACAGAAAACGTTTCGGTTAGAAATACGCCGACCCAAAGGGAAAATGTACTTTGCCCGAAGGCACTTTTAGAAAATGTTTTGAAAAAAAGAGGAGAGCTGACGAGGGGGGTCCCACCCGTCAGGTTTGAAATCTCACCGTCGATCGAAGCAAACGATGATCGCCGGCGACGATCAACGGCGATCCAGAGGAGGGCAAGGGTATGGTTGCACTCACGGGACAGTTCCGCGTCGGTGGGTGGTGGACTTGGTCGTCGGCGAGCACCACGCCGACGGCGGCTTCCACTCCGGCGGACAGCGGTTCGGTCGAGGATGGATCCCTCCTAAGAGAGCTGCAAACGCCAAATCGGAGCGTGGGTTAGGGGAGTGGGTGCAATAGGAGGCTACTGGCACAATCTGGGGAGCGGGGCTGTACTCACCAGCGAGGATCTTGCCGAAGCCCTAAGCGGATCGGGCGGCCGGAGTCGGGGAAGACGGCCTCCTCGAGGTCCTCCTAGCGGCTGGGCGCGGTTCTGGTGAGGTGGAGGAGTGGTGCTGGGTCGAGAGCGAGCTCGGGGCCTCCATTTATAGCCGGCCCGAGGCGGTTGCCGAGAACGGGATCACTCCGGCGAGTGATTACGGCGAGGCAGAGGTTCGACGGGAGGTTAAGGTGACTGGGCAGCTTCGTATTGGTTCACTGGTACCATTCAATGGCTAACCTGGTCGGATTTGGCCTGCTCCCGGGTTTCGACGGAATGGAGCTCACAGGCTCGTCGGCGGCAGGGAGCGCGCTCTGCGCCTCTCAGGCCACGACAAAGGTTTTGCAGCATGCACAGAGAAGGGGACGACCACCCGGAGGCTCCTAGTGGTGCGGGCGGTGCTAGACGGTGCCGTTTGGCAGGGCTGGCCCCTGCTGGCCGCCACGGGCGGTTCTGCCACCGCGGAAGACGCCGGAGCTGACGCGACACATCGCCACCGACGCCCGCGACCGGCCAAACAACCATGCGCCGCACTTGATAAGAAGGAGGATCAGTGAGCAATGAGCCAACGAGAGCACTGGCGAGATTGACGCTGCCAACTGACGAAAACGACACTGTCTCTGAACTGAAACACTGAATTTCAGAATTTGAACAGAAACAGTGCACACCAGCTGTTCGACGAAATGATTTAGGCATGTGGAAAATTTTTCTTGAGCTGAACCTTGGTGAGGTGATCTCTTGATGCATCTGGAGACTGCCTGAATTATCTTAGAATTTTTGGAAAATAAAAAGAATGAAATTCACCAAAAATGGCAAATCTGGTCCAAACTTGCAGCAAGCCAATTTTGAAAAATTTGAACTGTGGACTAGCAGATCTTGATGGATCTAGGTTGAGGGCAGTAAGGACTATCCATGGGAATTT
Source organism: Triticum dicoccoides (assembly GCF_002162155.2). Taxonomy (NCBI): domain Eukaryota; kingdom Viridiplantae; phylum Streptophyta; class Magnoliopsida; order Poales; family Poaceae; genus Triticum; species Triticum dicoccoides. The sequence goes on along the minus strand of NC_041385.1, from coordinate 501,686,303 downwards.
ATTTGGAGCCAAAACTCAAAGGAAATCTAGTAGTTCCTTTGTAAATCACTAAGGTCCAAATAAATGGCAGAAAAAGATTTTGAGGTTAAAATAAATAGAATTAAAATCTAGGGGAGGTTGAACTTTGCTGGACTTGATGCTTGGCTTGACCCAAAGTGGGGATGAGGGTTTAGGAAGAAAATATTTCTACATAGGTCATGGCAAGAGAGTGATCTTTGATTGGAGAGGGATAAATCCAAAAGAAAATTATAGGAATACTTTTTAATAAAAGAATTAGTAAAACAACCCAAGAGTATTTGTGTTGAACCAACACATGTTGAAAAACCCTCAAGACCAAAAATCAATATTGAGAAGGACTCAAAAAAAATATTTGTCATAATTTTTTTTGAGAAGGAGAGTCCCTCTTTTAGAGAAATTCAACTAACCTCCCTTAAATCAAATAAAGAATTTAAATCAAACCAATTTTTTTGGAGTGTTACAACACCTACCCCCTTAGGAAAAATCTCGTCCCCGAGATATCAGCTGATCCTCAAATAGGTGTGGGTACTCTATCCGAAGGAAATCCTCTCTTTCCCATGTTGCTTCATCCTCGGTGTGATTGCTCTACTGAACCTTCAAGAACCTAATTGTTTTCTGACGGGTCCTCCTTTCGGACTCCTCCAATATTTTTATTGGACGTTCCGCGTAGGTGATGTCTGGTTGCATGTCAATGTTCTCGTGAGATACATGCTTTTCTGGGTTGCTTACACATTTCCTCTACTGTGAGACATGGAACACGTCATTGACGTCTGACAGTTCTTCAGGTAGGTCTAGCTGGTAGGCCACTGTGCCTCTTCGTGCAATCACACATAAGGGTCCAATAAACCGTGGTGCTAGCTTTCCTTTAACTTTGAACCGTTGCAGGCCCCTCATAGGAGATACTCGTAGATACACATATTCATCGGGTTCAAAGCTGACTTCACGATGTTTTTGGTCGTAATAAGTCTTCTGTCGGCTCTGGGCTGTCTTGAGTCGATTCCTGATTAGCCTAACTTTTTCCTCAGCTTCCCTGAGCATGTCGGGACCGAAGATACGACTGTCTCCTGTTTTTGACCAATTTAATGGGGTACGACATCTTCGCTCGTACAAGGCTTCAAAAGGTGCCATTTGTAGACTGGCCTGGTAACTGTTGTTGTATGCGAACTCGGCATACGGCAAGCTTTCTTCCCAACTGGTTCCATAGGTGAGAACACATGGTCTTAGCATGTCCTCTAGTATTTGGTTCACACGTTCAGTTTGTCCTCTAGTCTGGGGGTGGTATGCTGTACTGAATACTAGTTGAGTTCCCAGAGCTTGTTGTAAATGATCCCAAAATCTAGAGATAAATGGAGTGCCTCTGTCGGATATTATAGTCTTTGGAATTCCATGCAGACAAACTATACGAGAGAGATAAAGTTTGGCAAGCTTCGGAGTGGTGTGGGTTGTCTTTACTGGGATGAAATGTGCCACCTTAGTTAATCTATCGGTGATGACCCATATGGCATCATTTTCGTGTCTTGTACGAGGTAGTCCGATAATGAAATCCATTCCAATTTCATCCCATTTCCACTCAGGTATCCTGTTTGGCTGTAATAGTCCTGCTGGTTTTTGGTGCTCGGCTTTAATGCCCTGACATGAATCACAACATGCAACGAATGTGGCTATATCCCTCTTCATACCGTGCCACCAATTTTTTTCCTGAATGTCCTTGTACATTTGGTTCCTCCAGGGTGGATTGAATATGGAGCGGTGTGGCCTTCGGCTAGAATTTGCCGTTTGAGGTCCTCTATATTTGGTACGCAAAGTCTGTCTCCGTACCATAATATTCCCTCATCGTCTATGACAAATTCCGAGGCCTTGCCCAGACTCACTTTTCTTTTTATGCCTTCGATGCTGGGGTGTCCATGCTGAGCCTTCTTAATCTGTTCCATTAGGGTGGGCTGTATTTCCAAATTTGACACATTGCCTTCAGTGACCATCACCAAGTTGAGTTTGGCAAACTCCTGCTGAAATTCAGGTCTCAAGTTCTGTAAACTGTCATTGCCCGAGCTGGGGTTTCGACTAAGAGCATCTGCCACTATATTCGCCTTTCCTGGATGGTAGTGAATGCCAACATCATAATCTTTCACTAATTCCAACTAGCGCCGTTGTCGCAAATTGAGTTCGGATTGTGTGAAAATATATTTGAGGCTTTTATGGTCCGTATATATTTCACAATGATTCCCAAGCAAAAAGTGCCTCCACTCTTTGAGTGCATGAATGACTGCTGTCAATTCCTAGTCTTGAGTAGGATAAATTTTTTCATGCTTTCGTAGTTGCCTGGAAGCGTGTGCGACTACTTTGCCTTCTTGCATTAGTATGCATCCGAGGCCCTTCCGTGATGCGTCACAATATACCTCAAAACTTTTGTGTATGTCTGGTACAACCAATACTGGTGCTGTTGTTCATTTCCTTTTGAGTTCTTGGAAACTTTTCTCGCAAGCTTCAGTCCATACAAATTCTTATCCTTCTTGAGTAACTGTGTCATTGCTTTTGCTATGGTGGAGAACCCCTAAATAAACCTTCGGTAATATCCAGCCATTCCCAGGAAACTTCATACATCTGTTACGTTGACTGGTGGTTTCCAGCCAAGTACGGCCTTGACTTTTTCTGGGTCCACAGCAACACCTTCTTGGGTCAATACGTGGCCCAGAAAACCAACCTGTCTTTACCAAAATTCACATTTGCTGAATTTGGCGTATAATTGATGTTTCCTTAATTCTCCCAGTACAATTCTGAGATGTTCAGCATGTTCTTCTGGTGTCTTAGAGTATACCAGAATATCATCAATGAACACCACAACAAATTTGTCCATAAATTTCATAAACACTTTATTCATGAGGTGGACAAAATATGCGGGGGCGTTTGTCAGTCCAAACGGCATTACCATAAATTCATATAATCCGTATCTGGAGGTGAATGCTGTCTTAGGGATATCTTCTGTCTGTACCTTTAATTGATGATACCCCGACCTTAAATCAATTTTTGAGAAAACCTTGGCTTGTGCAAGCTGGTCAAATAAATCATTTATTCATGGCATCGGATATTTGTTTTTGATGGTGACCATGTTGAGTGCTCGATAGTCTATACATAATCTCAGTGTCCCATCCTTTTTCTTGGCAAATAATTCTGGTGAACCCCAAGGTGAGGAGCTGGCTCGTATAAATCCTTTGTCCAGTAATTCTTTTATTTGCTTCTTTAATTCTACCAACTCGGAGGGTGCCATTCTATAGGGTTTGTTGTAAGTGGGGGTGGTTCCAGGTGCTAGTTCAATGATGAACTCTATTTCCCGGTCTGGTGGCATGCCTGGTAGTTCTTCGGGAAATACGTCAAGGAACTCACACACCACTAGAACTTTTCTTAACTCTGAAATGTCCACCTTGTTCAACCTTGGTTGCCGTGATATTGGTCTTTCTTGGGCTGCAACTTTTATCATCTTCCCGTGATGATGAGTAAGAATTACAGTCCGATTGAAGTAGTCGATAAATCCCTTGTTGGTGGTTAACCAGTCCATTCCTAGGATAACATTCAGTCCCTTATTTTCCAATACAATGAGGTTTGTGTTGGGGAACGTAGCATAAATTCAAAATTTTCCTACGTGTCACCAAGATCTATCTATGGAGAAACCAGCAACGAGGGGAAGGAGAGTGCATCTACATACCCTTGTAGATCGCTAAGCGGAAGCGTTCAAGAGAACGGGGTTGAAGGAGTCGTACTCGTCGTGATCCAAATCACCGGAGATCCTAGTGTCGAACGGACGACACCTCCGCGTTCAACACACGTACAACCCGGTGACGTCTCCCATGCCTTGATCCAGCAAGGAGAGAGGGAGAGGTTGAGGAAGACTCCGTCCAGCAGCAGCACAACGGCGTGGTGGTGGTGGAGGAGCGTGGTGATCAAGCAGGGCTTCGCCAAGCACCGCAAGATATGAGGAGTACTTGGGAGAGGGGAAGGGCTGCGCCAGAACTTGTGGTGCGGCTGCCCTCCCACCCCCACATATATATAGGGGCAAGGGAGAGGGGGTCCGGCCCCCTCAGATCCAATCCGAGGAGGGGGCGACGGCCAAGGGGGGGAGGAGTGCCTCCCAAGTCAAGTGGAGGCCCTCCCCCCTTAGGGTTTTCCCCCTCCCATGTGCATGGGCCTTGGGGGGCTAGTGCCCCTGGCCCATTAAGGCTAGGGCGCCCCCCTACAGCCCATGTTGCTGTATTGGACGTGGTGGAACAATTTTCGGACCTCCGGAATCCTCCGGAACCTTCTGGAAGCTTCCCGGTACAATACCGAAAAAACCCGAACTTTTTCCAGAACCCGAACAACAACTTTCCATATATAAATCTTTACCTCCGGACCATTCCGGAGCTCCTCATGACGTCTGGGATCTCATCCGGGACTCCGAACAACATTCGGTAACCACATACAAACTTCCTTTATAACCCTAGCGTCATCGAACCTTAAGTGTGTAGACCCTACGGGTTCAGGAACCATGCAGACATGACCGAGACGTTCTCCGGTCAATAACCAACAGTGGGATCTGGATACCCATGTTGGCTCCCACATGTTCCACGATGATCTCATCGGATGAACCACGATGTCAAGGACTCAATCAATCCCGTATACAATTCCCTTTGTCTAGCGGTATTGTACTTGCCCGAGATTCGATCGTCGGTATGCCGATACCTTGTTCAATCTCGTTACTGGCAAGTCTCTTTACTCGTTCCGTAACACATCATCCCGTGATCAACCCCTTGGTCACATTGTGCACATTATGATGATGTCCTACCGAGTGGGCCCAGAGATACCTCTCCGTTTACACGGAGTGACAAATCCCAGTCTCGATTCGTGCCAACCCAACAGACACTTTTGGAGATACCTGTAGTGCACCTTTATAGCCACCCAGTTACGTTGTGACGTTTGGTACACCCAAATAATTCCTACGGTATCCGGGAGTTGCACAATCTCATGGTCTAAGGAAATGATACTTGACATTAGAAAAGCTTTAGCATACGAACTACGATCTTTGTGCTAGGCTTAGGATTGGGTCTTGTCCATCACATCATTCTCCTAATGATGTGATCCTGTTATCAATGACATCCAATGTCCATGGTCAAGAAACCGTAACCATCTGTTGATCAACGAGCTAGTCAACTAGAGGCTTAGGGACATGGTGTTGTCTATGTACCCACACATGTATCTGAGTTTCCTATCAATACAATTATAGCATGGATAATAAACGATTATCATGAACAAGGAAATATAATAATAACTAATTTATTATTGCCTCTAGGGCATATTTCCAACAGTCTCCCACTTGCACTAGAGTCAATAATCTAGTTCACATCGCCATGTGGTTAACACTCACAGGTCACATCACCATGTGATCAACATCCAAAGAGTTTATTAGTTCACATCATCATGTGATTAAGACTCAATGAGTTCTGGGGTTTGATCATGTTTTGCTTGTGAGAGAGGTTTTTAGTCAACGGGTCTGCAACATTCAGATCCATATGTACTTCACAAATCTCTAGGTCATATTGTAAATGCTGCTACCACGCTCCACTTGGAACTATTCCAAATGGTTGCTCCACTATATGTATCCGGTTTGCTACTCAGAGTCATTCGGATAGGTGTTAAAGCTTGCATCGACGTAACCCTTTACATCGAACTCTTTATCACCTCCATAATCGAGAAACATATCCTTATTCCTCTAAGTATAATTTTGACCGCTATCTGGTGATCCACTCCTTGATCACCTTTGTACCCTCTTGCCAGATATGTAGCAAGGCACACAACAGGTGCGGTACACAGCATAGCATACTATAGAGCCTACGTCTAAAGCATAGGGGACGACCTTCATCCTTTCTCTCTTTTCTGCCGTGGTCGAGCTTTAAGTCTTAACTTCATACCTTACATCTCAGGCAAGAACTCCTTCTTTGACTGATCCATCTTGAACACCTTCAAGATCATGTCAAGGTATATGCTCATTTGAAAGTGCCATTAAGCGGTTTTTGATCTATCCTCATAAATCTTGATGCTCAATGTTCAAGTAGCTTAATCCAGGTTTTCTATTGAAAAAACACCTTCCAAATAACCCTATATGCTTTCCAGAAACTCTACATCATTTTTGATCAACAATATGTCAACAACATATACTCATCAGAAATTCTATAGTGCTCCCACTCACTTCTTTGGAAATACAAGTTTCTCATAAACTTTGTATAAACCTAAAATCTTTGATCATCTTATCAAAGTGCACATTCCAACTCCGAGATGCTTACTCCAGTCCATGGAAGGATCGCTGGAGCTAGCATACCTTTTAGCATCCTTAGGATCGACAAAACCTTTCTGATTGTATCACATACAACTTTTCCTTACAAAAACTGGTAGGGAAACTCGTTTTGTCATCCATCTGCTAGATTTCACAAATGCAGCTAATGCTAACATGATTCCGATGGACTTAAGCATCGCTACAGATGAGAAAATCTCATCATAGTCAACTCCTTGAACTTGTGAAAAACTCTTCGCCACAAGTCGAGCTTCATAGACGGTGACATTACCGTCCACGTCCGTCTTCTTCTTAAAGATCCATTTATCTAAATGGCTTGCCGATCATCGGGCAAGTCCACCAAAGTCCATGCTTTGTTCTGATACCTGGATCCTATCTCGGATTTCATGACTTCTAACCATTTGTCGGAATTTGGGCCCACCATCGCTTCTCCATAGTTCGTAGGTTCATTGTTGTCTAGCAACATGACCTTCAAGATAGGATTACTGTACCACTCCGAAGTAGTATGCGTCCTTGTCGTCCTACGAGGTTCGGTAGTGACTTGATCTGAAGCTTCATTGTCACTATCATAAGCTTCCACTTCAATGTGTGTAGGTGCCACAGGAACAACTTCCTGTGCCCTGCTACACACTGGTTGAAGTGATGGTTTAATAACCTTATCAAGTCTCCACCATCCTCCCACTCAATTCTTTTGAGAGAAACTTTTCCTCGAGAAAGGACCCGTTTCTAGAAACAATCACTTTTGCTTCTGAATCTGAATTAGGAGGTATACCCAACTGTTTTGGATGTCCTATGAAGATGCATTTTATCCGCTTTGGGTTTGAGCTTATCAACCTAAAACTTTTTTTCACATAAGCATCGCAGCCCCAAACCTTTAAGAAACGACAACTTAGGTTTCTCTAAACCATAGTTCTCACGGTGTCATCTCAACGGAATTACATGGTGCCCTATTAAAGTGAGTGCGGTTGTCTCTAATGCCTAGCCCATGAACGATAGTGGTAATTCGATAAGAGACATCATGGTACGCACCATATTCAATAGGGTGCAACTATGATGTTCGGACACACCATCACACTATGGTGTTCCAGGCGGTATTAATTGTGAAACAATTTCCACAATGTCTTAATTGCGTGCCAAAGCTCGTAACTCAGATACTCATCTTTATGATCATATCATAGACATTTTATCCTCTTGTCACAATGATCTTCAACTTCACTCTGAAATTACTTGAACCATTCAATAATTCAGACTTGTGTTTCATCAAGTAAATATACTCAACATCTACTTGAATCATCTGTGAAGTAAGAACATAACGATATTCACTGCATGCCTCAGCACTCATTGGACCGCACACATCAAAATGTGTTACTTCCAACAAGTTGCTATCTTGTTCCATCTTACTGAAAACGAGGCTTTTCAGTCAGCTTGCCCATGTGGTATGATTTGCATATCTTAAGTGATTCAAAATCAAGTGAGTCCAAACGATCCATCTGCATGGAGTTTCTTCATGCGTATACACCAATAGACATGGTTCGCATGTCTCAAACTTTTCAAAAAACGAGTGAGTCCAAAGATCCATCAACATGGAGCTTCTTCATGCGTTTTATACCAATATGACTTACATGGAAGTGCCACAAGTAAGTGGTACTATCACTACTATCTTATATCTTTTGGCATGAACATGTGTTTCACTACGATCGAGATTCAATAAACCATTCATTTTAGGTGCAAGACCATTGAAGGTATTATTCAAATAAACAGAGTAACCATTATTCTCCTTAAATGAATAACCGTATTGCGATAGACATAATCCAATCATGTCTATGCTCAACGCAAACACCAAATAACAATTATTCAGGTTTAATACTAATCTTGATGGTAGAGAGAGCGTGCGATGTTTGATCACATCAAACTTGGAGACACTTCCAACACATATCGTCAGCTCACCTTTAGCTAGTCTCCGTTTATTCTGTAGCTCTTTTATTTCGAGTTACTAACACTTAGCAACCGAACCGGTATCTTAATACCCTGATGCTACTAGGAGTACTAGTAAAGTACACATTAACATAATGTATATCCAATATACTTCTATCGACCTTGCCAGCCTTCTCATCTACCAAGTATCTAGGGTAATGCTGCTCCAGTGGCTGATCTCCTTATTACAGAAGCACTTAGTCTCGGGTTTGGGTTCAACCTTGGGTTTCTTCACTAGAGCAGCAGCTGATTTGCCGTTTCATGAAGTATCCCTTCTTGCCCTTGCCCTTCTTGAAACTAGTGGTTTGACCAACCATCAACAATTGATGCTCCTTCTTGATTTCTACTTTCGCGGTGTCAAACATCGCGAATACCTCAAGGATCATCATATCTATCCCTGATATGTTATAGTTCATCATGAAGCTCTAGCAGCTTGGTGGCAATGACTTTGGAGAAACATCACTATCTCATCTGGAAGATCAACTCCCACTCGATTCAAGTGATTGTTGCACTCAGACAATCTGAGCACAAGCTCAACGATTGAGCTTTTCTCCCTTAGTTTGCCGGCTAAGAAAATCGTCGGAGGTCTTATACCTCTTGACGTGGGCACGAGCCTGAAATCCCAATTTCAGCCCTCGAAACATCTCATATGTTCTGCGACGTTTCGAAAACGTCTTTGGTGCCTCTACTCTAAACCATTTAACTGAACTATCACATAGTTATAAAAACGTGTATGTACGATGTTCGCAACATCCACAGATGATGTTTGGGGTTCTGCACACTGAGCGGTGCATTAAGGACATAAGCTTTCTACTGATCGCATAATCGCTACTATCAACTTTCAACTATATTTTCTCTAGGAACATATCTAAAACAGTAGAACTAAACCGCGAGCTATGACATAATTTGCAAAGGGTCTTTTGACTATGTTCAGGATAATTAAGTTCATCTTATGAACTCCCCCTCAAATAGACATCCCTCTAGTCATCTAAGTGATTACATGATCCGAGTCAACTAGGCCGTGTCCGATCATCACGTGAGACGGACTAGTCATCATCGGTGAACATCTTCATGTTGATCGTATCCACCATACGACTCATGCTCGACCTTTCGGTCTCTTGTGTTCCGAGGCCATGTCTGTACATGCTAGACTCGTCAAGTCAACCTAAGTCTTTCGCGTGTGTAAATCTGGCTTACACTCGTTGTATGTGAACGTAAGAATCTATCACACCCGATCATCATGTGGTGCTTCGAAACGACGAACTTTCACAACGGTGCACAGTTAGGGGGAACACTTTCTTGAAATTTTAATGAGGGATCATCTTATTTACTACCGTCGTTCGAAGCAAATAAGATGCATAAACATGATAAACATCACATGCAATCAAATAGTGACATGATATGGCCAATATCACATTGCTCCTTTTGATCTCCATCTTTGGGGCTCCATGATCATCATCGTCACCGGCATGACACCATGATCTCCATCATCATGATCTACATCATCGTGTCTTCATGAAGTTGTCTCGCCAACTATTACTTCTACTACTATGGCTACCGGTTAGCAATAAAGTAAAGTAATTACATGGCGTTGTTCAATGACACGCAGGTCATACAATAAATAAAGACAACTCCTATGGCTCCTGCCAGTTGTCATACTCATCGACATGCAAGTCGTGATTCCTATTACAAGAACATGATCAATCTCATACATCACATAGCATTCATCACATTCTTCTTGGCCATATCACATCACATAGCATACCCTGCAAAAACAAGTTAGACATCCTCTAATTGTTGTTTGCATGTTTTACGTGGCTGCTATGGATTTCTAGCAAGAACGTTTCTTACCTACGCAAAACCACAATGTGATATGCCAATTGCTATTTACCCTTCATAAGGACCCTTTTCATCGAATCCGTTTCGACTAAAGTGGGAGAGACTGGCACCCGCTAGCCACCTTATGCACCAAGTGCATGTCAGTCGGTGGAACCTGTCTCACGTAAGTGTACGTGTAAGGTCGGTCCGGGCCGCTTCATCCCACAATACCGTCGAAACAAGATTGGACTAGTAACAGTAAGCATATTGAACAAAATCAACACCCACAACTACTTTGTGTTCTACTCGTGCAAAGAATCTACGCATAGACCTAGCTCATGATGCCACTGTTGGGGAACGTAGCACAAATTCAAAATTTTCCTACGTGTCACCAAGATCTATCTATGGAGAAACCAGCAACGAGGGGAAGGAGAGTGCATCTACATACCCTTGTAGATCGCTAAGCGGAAGCGTTCAAGAGAACGGGGTTGAAGGAGTCGTACTCGTCGTGATCCAAATCACCGGAGATCCTAGTGCCGAACGGACGGCACCTCCACGTTCAACACACGTACAGCCCGGTGACGTCTCCCATGCCTTGATCCAGCAAGGAGAGAGGGAGAGGTTGAGGAAGACTCCATCCAGCAGCAGCACAACGGCGTGGTGGTGGTGGTGGAGGAGCATGGTGATCAAGCAAGGCTTCGCCAAGCACCACAAGATATGAGGAGTACTTGGGAGAGGGGAAGGGCTGCGCCAGAACTTGTGGTGCGGCTGCCCTCCCACCCCCACATATATATAGGGGCAAACGAGAGGGGGTCCGCCCCCCTCAGATCCAATCCGAGGAGGGGGCGGCAGCCAAGGGGGGGAGGAGTGCCTCCCAAGTCAAGTGGAGGCCCTCCCCCCTTAGGGTTTTCCCCCTCCCATGCGCATGGGCCTTGGGGGGCTGGTGCCCCTGGCCCATTAAGGCTAGGGCGCCCCCCCTACAGCCCATGCTGCTGTATTGGACGTGGTGGAACAATTTCCGGACCTCCGGACCCCTCCGGAATCCTCCGAAACCTTCTGGAAGCTTCCCGGTACAATACCGAAAAAACCCGAACTTTTTCCGGAACCCGAACAACAACTTTCCATATATAAATATTTACCTCCGGACCATTCCGGAGCTCCTCGTGATGTCCAGAATCTCATCCGGGACTCCGAACAACATTCAGTAACCACATACAAACTTCCTTTATAACCCTAGCGTCATCGAACCTTAAGTGTGTAGACCCTACGGGTTCAGGAACCATGCAGACATGACCGAGACGTTCTCCGGTCAATAACCAACAGCGGGATCTGGATACCCATGTTGGCTCCCACATGTTCCACGATGATCTCATCGAATGAACCACGATGTCAAGGACTCAATCAATCCCGTATACAATTCCCTTTGTCTAGCGGTATTGTACTTGCCCGAGATTCGATCGTCGGTATGCCGATACCTTGTTCAATCTCGTTACTGGCAAGTCTCTTTACTCGTTCCGTAACACATCATCCCGTGATCAACCCCTTGGTCACATTGTGCACATTATGATGATGTCCTACCGAGTGGGCCCAGAGATACCTCTCCGTTTACACGGAGTGACAAATCCCAGTCTCGATTCGTGCCAACCCAACAGACACTTTCGGAGATACCTGTAGTGCACCTTTATAGCCACCCAGTTATGCTGTGACATTTGGTACACCCAAAGAATTCCTACGGTATCCGGGAGTTGCACAATTTTATGGTCTAAGGAAATGATACTTGACATTAGAAAAGCTTTAGCATACGAACTACGATCTTTGTGCTAGGCTTAGGATTGGGTCTTGTCCATCACATCATTCTCCTAATGATGTGATCCCGTTATCAATGACATCCAATGTCCATGGTCAGGAAACCGTAACCATCTGTTGATCAACGAGCTAGTCAACTAGAGGCTTACTAGGGACATGGTGTTGTCTATGTACCCACACATGTATCTGAGTTTCCTATCAATACAATTATAGCATGGATAATAAACGATTATCATGAACAAGGAAATATAATAATAACTAATTTATTATTGCCTCTAGGGCATATTTCCAACAGTTTGCCTGGAACTTTAGTCCCTCAATCTCAATAACCACACCTTGGCAGTAACTCTGAGTGATTTGCTTAATCTCGGGGGACTTGATGGTCATGGATTTTTCCAAGGGAAGCATCGAAAAATCATGTTGTAAAGCAAATTTCTTTGAAATGAACGAGTGAGAAGCTCCAGAATCAAACAAAACCGTGGCAGGTATTGTGTTGACAGGGAACATACCGAGTACGATATCCGGGGCATTCTATGCTTCCTCCTTGGTCACATGGTTCAAGTGACCCTTCTTGTGATTGTTATTGGGGTTGAAGTTGTTACGCTTGGGTGTTGAATTATTTCCACTGTTGTTCGGCTTGGGGGCCGAGTTTCTTGGCTTTGGGCACTATTTGGCATAGTGTCCTTCCTCTCCACAAGCGTAGCAAGTCACACCTGGGTGATATGTAAAATCCTTGTCTCTTGCATGAAATTTTTTGTTTGTGCGTGGAACAATGGTTGTGGATTTGTTCGCTCCAATTTTCTAAAAATCAGTCTTGTTCCGGTTGTTGCGAGCATGAGTAGTCTTGTCCCTTTTGCGCTTGCAAAAATCCTCCAAGCTGCGGCGCTCATTTTCCAACGTAATAGCCTTGTCCACAAGTGTTTTGAAATCCGGAAAGATGTGTACGACCAGCTGGCATTTAAGTGCTAGTGCCAGACCGTCCAGAAATTTTTCCATCTTTTTATTTTTAGTCATATGCTCTTCATTGGCATAACGAGATAATTGAGTAAACTGACTATTGTACTCAGTCACTGTCACGCTTCTCTGCTTGAGGTCATCAAACTCCCTTTTCTTGATCCTCATGATGCTTCTGGGAATGTGCACCCCACGAAAACCTTCTTTAAATTCTTCCCAGGTGATGTTATTTTCATTGGGGTGCATGTGTAGGAAATTTTCCCACCATGATGCAGCTGCTCCAGTGAGGTAGTGAGGTGCATAAAGTACCGTCTCACGGTCCGAACATTGTGCGATAATTAACTTCCTTTCAATGTCTCAAAGCCAATCATCGGCCTCAAGTGGTCTATCAGTGTGAGAGAACATTGGGGGACGTGTCTTTTGTACTCCAGACAATTTGGAATGCTGATGATATGGTTCACGGTGATTTCCCATATTGATAACATGGTTCATCATTTCTTGATGCTGCTGCTGGCTTTGCTCATAAAGGCGGCATACTTGAGAAAATGCTGCTTCTCTGCCTTGCTAACTTGACTGCCCCTTTGTGAAATTGTTACTTGTCTGGGTACCATAATTTTCTTCCGGGGGACTTGGCATGGAACAAGTCCAGGGACGAAGCATTTTCCACTCTGGGGTATTTTGCATAACTCATGAGAAAAACCAAGTGGCAAAATTAAATAATATTGCAAAGGCGGAGCTCCAAGATTTTTTTAAGAAAATACTTGATTGCGCATGGAGAAGGACCGCTCAGTACATATCTTACACGCAAGCCGTAATTATACAATACATCACTCAGGATGTGCGTACACATTCCTGACATGTTATTTAGGCTAGTACACTTCTTTGAGTTCCTACATGATGCGCACACAAACTACTTCTCACCAAACCTATATACATATAAACATATCATACAAGCTGGTACATCGAACGGCTGCTAGGCGCACTCAGTCGGAGATGGTAAAAACTTCCCTCGGACTGCTGAGGGTAAGACCCAGTGATGCTGGAGACTCAACCTCTTCCTCACTAATAGGCTCCAGGTGCGAAGTACTGGGTTGAGGGGCTGGTGCGGGCGCGGCAGGTGGTGCAACACTGACTGGAGTAGGAGCAATGACTTGGTCAAACTCTTCAGTGGTAGGCAGGCGGCAAGCATTGGCAAAGATGGCAGGTGCATAGGATGCTGAGGACGAGACGTAAGTCAGTGGTGGTGCTATATGGAGGAGCTCCCTCCTATTGGAGGAATAGCCCTGAACTAAGTCCATACGAGCAGCCACAAAGTCGTCCACAAGGTTATCAAAGGCTGCCTCAAGAGCTTTGAGATACTCAACCAACATTTCAATAGCCTCATCTCTCTCCCCCTAGCGCAAGCGAACGCATAGTGACATGTGTACGATACGTGGCATGGGAGGTAGCGGTAGCGACGAGCCTTCGTCAAAGGGAGGGCATCCCGGAGACGAGCTATCGCCTCACGGGCAGCCATCTGCATGGCATGCCTCTCCATAGGCATGGCCCTTCCCACAAATCAGAAGCGGCGTGATTCAGAACGTCCTCCCTTGAATTGCACCGCGGCCTGGTGCATGGACACGCTGTCGCTGATCTTGTGTTGGTAGAGTGTGAACTCCGGACGAGCTGATGGCCCGATCACGACCTTGGTGATGGAGACGAGAAGATTGATAAATCCCCCAGGTACATTGGCGAACACCTGTGACTCACAGTCGCTGCCAGCCATCTACAAAGGTAGACAAAAATTCTGAGTAGTCAAACCATAAAGTTATGATGACTAACAGAAAAATGCAACATTTGCAAAAAGTTAAAATAACACTTATTATGCTAATAACCGATTAGCGATCGCACCTAGTGGCTTCCTACAGTCAGCCTGGCTCTGATACCAAGGTTGTCAGGACCGGTTTTCCAATAAATATTTCTTGAAAAATCGACCATTTTAGACTAGCATAGGAAAATCCTTCTTACTGGTAGACAAATCCTTGATACAGAAATCCAGAAGTACTAAATATTATACAGGGTTGAGCTGAGGTTGCTCAACAATTTATTACAAGCACGCCGATATGACACATAAAGGCGGATATGACACAAAGGGTATGGTGGCATAACTATTGACTCATAATAAAAGTGGTGGTGGATATGTCACAGTAAAGTGGGTGATGTGACTCCAAAAATCATACACCTCATCAAGCGCCGGAGTGAGGCTTGATGATTTTATTAGGGTAGCGGAAGCATATATGATACAAGTGACCAACTCCAGGATCGCATGGGACTGACTGGGACTCCTCTAGGCGTCGGACTCGCTATCGTACTCTTCATCCATAAGATCGCCTTCGTCAACATCTGGCCAAAGCAACAAGCCAGATGAGTACTTCGAATGTACTCGCAAGACAGTTTGGACATAAGATATAACAAATGCAACATGATGCACAAGAACAGACTAGTAATGCGCACTAAGATAATAAATTTGTACTGCATGTTAAATAAAAAGGAAGTCAGGCGGTAGTCCTCCCGAAATCCCAATAATATAACTGAAGACCGATCGGGTGTCTGAAGCGACGCCTCGAAAGGAAAAATAAATTAACATGCCGCATTTGGGCGTCAGAGCAACACCACATAGAGGGCTTATATTAAAACGTAAATGACAGCACATGCCACAGTCGGACGTCTAAGCGACATCTTGAAAAGGGCTTATAATGAAAGTAAATAACAGGGATGCCATAGTCGGACGTCTGAGCGACATCACATAAAGGGCTTATATCGAAGGTAAATAATAATAATGCCACGGTCGGACGTCTGAGCGACATCACATAAAGGGCTTATATCAAAAGTAAATAACAAGAATGCCACAGTCAGACGTCTGAGCGACATCATATAAAGGGCTTATATCAAAAGTAAATAACAATAATGCCATAGTCGGACGTCTGAGCAACATCACATAAAGGGCTTATATCAAAAGTAAATAACAATAATGCCACAGTCGGACGTCTGAGCGACATCACATAAAGGGCTTATATCAAATCATTCGAATTCAAGTAGCTCATGGAGGTAACATCATCCCACGAAACTACTCGGTACATGATAATAAATGTGTTAGTCCATCCACAGGAATAACATTCAGCCGAGTTTACCACTCTCAATTTCACGCTTATACTCCGAAGACTGTCACTGAGACTGACAGTGAGATTGATACTGAGATTGACACTAATATGTTGATCAAAGTCCTTGACCATGGGCATGGTTACTCGAATGGTTTTGACTATGCAGAGTTTGTACTCTTTAACCACAGCCAACGGTTTTCGGTAGTCACAAAGGACTAGTTCCGTTTACGGTATTTTAGGAGAAACACATCTAACCAGTACACACCCATTCCACATTCCGCTGCCAGGAATCACCCTAGGCAACATTCAAGAAAAACTTTAAGACGGGGAGGCTACAACCTCGAATAGCATGGGATCAAATTTATATCGCGCGCTCTAAGGGGTGCCCCCCTCTCGGTCCCAATCGGAAACACCCATGCCACCTGACCGGATGACGGGCTTTAATCCAGGGCCACGGAACCCTTATCAGGACCCCTCTATTTGGTGTGTACAAGGAAAGAGGTTTGCAACTGACTAAACCGCATTCTTTGCAGAAGACATGTGGCGGCACAAAAAAAGGGGATGAACGAGAATAAGACTTGGTCCACATTAATACTGGAGTTAAACGGTTGACATAAAATTGGCATGCTTCAACAATACCAGCTTGCAACCACATGATCAGGTTATCTCACCATCTTATGGACACATCAAATTTCGAAGCTTACTTGCAGCTTACTTTGCATGAAATATAACATTCACAAATGCTTATATAAACATGTCATGAGAAAACCACTAAAGCAGTCATGAAAAACACTCATCATATCAAAGGTTCAAACATGCTTGCCTGGTTCGGAGTAGTCAGAGTCTAGCTCGGCGAAGTTTGCGGCTCCGTCACCTTCGTCGGTATCTATGTTATATAAAAAAATCGGATACTACCGTAAATACCGTGCGTGCATAAAAATTGTTCCAAATATTTTTCAAATAAATATGATAAAAACTAGATAGAAAAATAAAGGGACCGAAAAAGAATCAGCTCAAAACCATCTTTTGTTTAAAAGTTATAAAGGTTTTAGTCCAGGGACTAATCTGTGATGAAACAGATACTTTCCAGAGGCTAGTTTAGAAAAACAGAAAACATTTTGGTTAGAAATACGCCGACCCAAAGGGAAACGTACTTTGCCCGAAGGCGCTTTCAGAAAATGTTTCAAAAAAAGAGGAGAGCTGACGAGGGGGTCCCACCCGTCAGGTTTGAAATCTCACCGTCGACCAAAGCAAACGATGATCGCCGGTGACGATCGACGGCGATCCAAAGGAGGGCAAGGGTATGGTTGCACTCACGGGACAGTTCCGCGTCGGTGGGTGGTGGACTTGGTCATCGGCGAGCACCACGCCGACGACGGCTTCCACTCTGACGGACGGCGGTTCGGTCGAGGATGGATCCCTCCGAATAGAGCTGCAAACGCCAAATCGGAGCGCAGGTTAGGGGAGTGGGTGCAATAGGAGGCTACTAGCACAGTCTGGGGAGCGGAGGTGTACTCACTAGTGAGGATTTTGCCAGAGCCCGAAGCAGATCGGGGCGGCCGGAGTCGGGGAAGAAGGTCTCCTCGAGGTCCTCCTAGCGGCTGGGTGCGGTTCTGGTGAGGTGGAGGAGTGGTGCTGGGTCGAGAGTGAGCTCCGGGCCTCCATTTATAGCCGGCCCGAGGCGGTTGCCGAGAACGGGATCACTCCAGCGAGTGATTACGGCGAGGCAGAGGTTGGACGGGAGGTTAAGGTGACTGGGCAGCTTCATATTGGTTCACTGGTACCATTCAACGGCTAACCTGGTCGGATTTGGCCTGCTCCCGCGGTTTCGACGGAGCGGAGCTCACGGGCTCATCGGCGGAGGGAGCGCGCTTTGCGCCTCTCAGGCCACGGCGACGGTTTTGCAGCATGCACAGAGAAGGGGACGGCCATGTGGAGGTTCCTGGTGGTGCGGGCGGTGCTGGACGGCGCCGTTTGGCAGGGCTGGCCCCTGCTGGCCGCCACGGGCGGTTCTGCCACCGCGGAAGATGCCGGAGCTGATGCGACACATCGCCACCGACACCCGCGACCGGCCAAACAACCGTGTGGTGCACTTGATAAGAAGGAGGAGCAGTGAGCAACGAGCCAACGAGAGCACTGGCGAGATTGACGCTGCCAACTGACAAAAATGACACTGTCTCTGAACTGAAACACGGAATTTCAGAATTTGAACAGAAACAGTGCACACCATCTGTTCGACGAAATGATTTAGGCATGTGGAAAATTTTTCTTGAGCTGAACCTTGGTGAGGTGATCTCTTGATGCATCTGGAGACTGCCTGAATTATCTCAGAATTTTTGGAAAATAAAAAGAATGAAATTCACCAAAAATGGCAAATCTGGTCCAAACTTGCAGCAAGCCAATTTTGAAAAATTTGAACTATGGACTAGCAGATCTTGATGGATCTAGGTTGAGGGCACTAAGGACTAGCCAGGGGAATTTATTTGGAGCCAAAACTCAAAGGAAATCTAGTAGTTACTTTGTAAATCACTAAGGTCCAAATAAATGGCAGAAAAAGATTTTGAGGTTAAAATAAATAGAATTAAAATCTAGGGGAGGTTGAACTTTGCTAGACTTGATGCTTGGCTTGACCCAAAGTGGGGATGAGGGTTTAGGAAGAAAATATTTCTACATAGGTCATGGCAAGAGAGTGATCTTTGATTGGAGATGGATAAATCGAAAAGAAAATTATAGGAATACTTTTTAATAAAAGAATTAGCAAAACAACCCAAGAGTATTTGTGTTGAACCAACGCATGTTTAAAAACCCTCAAGACCAAAAATTAATATTGAGAAGGGCTCAAAAAAATATTTGTCATAATTTTTTTTTGAGAAGGAGAGTCCCTCTTTTAGAGAAATTCAAATAACCTCCCTTAAATCAAATAAAGAATTTAAATCAAACCAATTTTTTTTGGATCGTTACAAGATCACATTGAGTCCATAGGAAAGCCAATACTATTAGGTATATTGCTCCAAAGCCCTCAACCACTTTCTCCATCCAAATATGTCCAAAACCTAAAATCAAACTCAGCCCCACCGATTCTTTCTATCCGACGCTACCGAGTTCATATGACATAGCCACAGCCAGAAACCCTAATAGTTCGGTCACACCAATACGGATCTCGGTCTCACCGACATGGCCTTGCAAACTCCTGTGACTTGTTGCATTTATTTCAGTCTCACCAAAATTGCAATCGGTCTCACCGAGTTGGCTTGACACCCACTCTGTTGCTTATTGCTTCACTTTGATCTCAACAAGTTGATGCAATCGGCGCCACCGAGTTGATATCTGCCCTAAGCCCTAGAACATCGGTCCCACCGAGTTGTTCCAGTCGGTCCCGTTGAGATTCCTAACGTTCACATTTTGATCTAATCGGTCACACCGAGTTTAGCTATTCCATCTCACCGAGTTTGGTCAAATGTGTGTAACGGTTGGATTTTTTGTGGAGGCTATATATACCCCTGTACCCCCTTCTCCATTTGTGAGAGAGCCATCAGAACATGCCTACACTTCCACTACTCATTTTTTGATAGAGAACCACCTACTCATGTGTTGAAATCAAGACATTCCATTCGTACCACAAGAATCTTGATTTCTAGCCTTCCCCAACTTGCTTTCGACTCAAATCATCTTTCCACCATAGCCAAATCTGTTAGAGAGAGTTGAGTGAGCACAAGAGCAAGGAGTTCATCATCAACACGCCCTCTAGTACCTGACTTGTGCTAGTTGCTAAAATCTGCCCAGAACTAAAATTGGGAGAATGATAGATTTTAATTTGGTCAAGTAGTCTAATCACCCCACCTCTAGACCTACTTTCGATCCTACAATGGTATCAGAGCTTTGGTCTCCATTAGCCTTGATTTCCATAACTTTGGTGATTAGCCTTGGTTTCACAACCTAGGAGAGTATGGCATCTAGCGAGGGAAATTACCACCGTAGAGGCCCTTACTTTGATGGTACAAATTTTTGTAGTTGAAAGCATAAGATGAAAATGCATATTCTTGGTCATAACCCTGCCGTTTGGGCTGTTGTTTGTACTGGCTTGCAAGGTGAATACTTTGAAGATGGTAAAGAACCATATTGTCGTGAAGCCACCGCGGATGAATTGAAGATGTTGCAATGGAATGCTCAAGCTTGTGATACTCTCTTTAACGGATTGTGCCCCGAAGAATTCAAAAAAAAATCAGTTGCCTTGAGAATGCAAAGTAAATTTGAGATACTTTGGTTGATATGCATGAAGGTATCGAGTCTGTCATGGAATCGAAGATGGATGTGCTTCAAAGTCAACTTGACAAGTTCAGAATGAAGGATGGTGAAGGAGTCACCAAAATGTACTCTAGGTTTGCTCTCATCACAAATGAGATTGTCGGCTTAGGAAGTGAAGAGATGACTGAAAAATTCATCATCAAGAAGCTTCTATTGATGCTCGTACAACATCAAGTGACAAGCTAGTCTCCAATGAAGAATTAAGCTTAATGGTGAATAATTTCAACAAATTCTACAAGAACAGAAGCAAAGAGAGAAGTTCCAAGTCAAGGTCCTACAATGACAAAAGATCTTCTAGTCGTGATCATAATTGCTATAATTGTGGAAGACCTGTACACTACTCAGATGAGTGTACGTCTCCCTACAAGAAAAGAGAAGACTCACCTAAAAGGAGGAGTAGAAGAGATGAATCACCTCCAAGAGAGAGAAGGAGTAGAGATGATCGTTATGAACAAATAACCCCTCGTAGAAGCAAGGATTTGGAAACAAAGGACAAGTCATCAAAGAGCTACACAAGACGAAGACATCAAGCTCTTGTTGGTGAATGGGTTTTCGGTTCCAACTCCGACAACTACTTCGAGAGAAGCTATCACTCCCACCCCGAATATACTCAAGATGAAGGTGCTGTCGGTCTTGCACTAGTGTCAACCAACTCCTATGACATATTTGACTCACCAAATGAAGGAATTGGAAGATTCTTCATGGCTAAAGGCCCCAAGGTATCACACCACGAGTATCTTGATTTCAATAGTGATGAAGATGATTTTCTAGGAGATGACGATTTACTTGTTGATAAAACTAGTGATGAAAAGTATGATGAACTTGCTAGTAATCATGCTAATCAACATGAAACGAATGACAATGATAAGAACGAGATTGAGCGTCTAACTAAAGAACTAAACACTCTCAAGTTCGCTCATGAAACAACTCTAGAGGATCATAGAGAGCTCCTAAGAACTCATGAGAAGCTACGCTTCGAGAAGCTAAATTTAGAGCAAGAGCATGGGTTTCTAAAAGCTACTGTCGGTGTCAAAACCGGCGGATCTCGGGTAGGGGGTCCCGAACTGTGCGTCTAGGCGGATGGTAACATGAGACAAGGGACACGATGTTTTACCCAGGTTTGGGCCCTCTCGATGGAGGTAAAACCCTATGTCCTGCTTGATTAATATTGATGATATGGGTAGTACAAGAGTAGATCTACCACGAGATCAAGGAGGCTAAACCCTAGAAGCTAGCCTATGGTATGATTGTTGTTCATCCTACGGACTAAAACCCTCTGGTTTATATAGACACCGGAGAGGGCTAGGGTTACACAGAGTCGGTTGCAATGGTAGGAGATCTACATATCCGTATCACCAAGCTTGCCTTCCACGCCAAGGAAAGTCCCATCCGGACACGGGATGAAGTCTTCAATCTTGTATCTTCATAGTCTTGGAGTCCGGCCGATGATGATAGTTCGGCTATCCGGACACCCCCTAGTCCAGGACTCCCTTAGTATCCCCTGAACTAGGCTTCAATGACGACGAGTCCGGCGCGCATATTGTCTTCGACATTTCAAGGCGGGTTCCTCCTCCGAATACTTCATAGAAGATTGTGAACACCAGAATAGTGTCCGGCTCTGCAAAATAAATTCCGCATACCACCGTAGAGAGAATGATATTTACATAACTCCAATCTGCTGACGTATTTCGTAGCATGACATCACGCCACAACCAAGCCTTTACTCGAATTGTTTTTATCGTTCCACCTCAGCACGTTTAGCGAAGCGGTTTCCTTGGCACGTATTGTCGAAGCAGAGATCGTGTTCCCCTTATTCCGGGATTCTCATCAATACGGGCGTGGGTAACCCAACCGCGCTTGTTGGCTTGCCCCCTCCATCGGAGGCGAGTCCCAAATGGTCACGGGGACGGCTCTTGGTATTCAACCTCTTTATAATGAGACCAAGTCCTGTTCCTTTTCTTCAATCTTCAATCGAATCCGCCCCTCGCCCCGAGTTCCAACACCCAAGGTTCCAGATTCAGGCGCTTCAGACCTTCGACAATGTCCAGCTCCGACCTCCAGGGCCGGTGGATGCCCTCTTCCGTCATGGAAGAAGATGTGCTAAAGCTAAGAGATGCCAGGTACCTAACTGGCGAAATTTTGCATAGGCTACCCGTACAAGGGCAAGTTATTCCCACTCCTGAGCCTGGTGAGAGCGTGGTATTTGTGCCTCACTTCCGTCGGGGTTTAGGCTTCCCGATGGATCCCTTCGTGAGGGGGCTCATGTTTTATTATGGGCTGGAGTTCCATGACTTGGCTCCGGAGTCCATCCTCCACATCTCATCTTTCATCGTTGTCTGCGAAGCCTTCCTCCGCACTACCCCTCACTTCGGATTGTGGCTCAAGACCTTCAACATGGAGCCGAAGATGACCGAGGGGCGACAGACAGAGTGCAGAGGGGCTGTCATAAGCAAGAGGGCCGATGCTCCATGGCCCGAGGGCTTCTTTCAAGGGGAGCTTGGTTTGTGGCAACCTGAGTGGTTCTACATCACCGCTCCCAGGGGCACCAGATGGGCAGCGCCGCTTGCCTTTCGCTCGGGCCCTCCACAACGGCTGGCATCATGGGTCAACAAAGGGCTTGACTGGGGGCCATCCAAGGACGTGTCATTATTGCAGGGCCGTATTCGAGACCTTCAAGAGAGGGAGATCAATCTGGTTGTGGTGGCGCAGGTCATGCTGATTCGGCGCCTTCTGCCCTGCAAACGCCGCCCCCTCCGCCTGTGGGAATTCAATCCGGAGGGACCGCGAGCTCTCCAACACTTCATGGGTGTGACGCCCGTGGAGATGTATAAACTGTTCTTCGGATCACAAGAGGTGTGTCAGAATCTAACCGAGGACGCAGGCCTGAGCTGCAATCGCCCGGATACTCAAGTAAGTAGTCCTGTGCCCGGACATGCTGTCCATACCTTTATTAAAAACTTGCCTTTTAACCAGATATCCCTTGAACAGGAGTGGATAGCAAAAGCAAAACTAATACGGTGTCCGGCCCCCCTCCCTGAGATCATGCCGGATCCGGTGTTAATCAAGATGCTGGAGGTTGCGCCTTCGGAAGAGGGCGAGGGGGTAAACAGGGAAACTACCGCCTCCACTAGGGAGGCTCTTAAGAAAGTGGGGATCGAGAATCCCTCCTTCCAGGGGGAGAAGAGGACCGCTTCTGAAGATCCGAAGGTCAAGGCCTCAAAGCGGGGGAAGAAATCTTCAGCAGAGGGCCTTGCGCCAGGAGAAGCCCCAGCCGCATTGTTTCCCCAAGGGAATCAGCCCTCCAGCGAGCCGTAGGTAGAAAGGGGAGTTTTGTAATAAGGGACATCCCTGTTTTTTATTTCTGAAGATAACCGAAGTTTTACCTTGTAGTTCGGACCTCAGCCCTTCTCAGCAGAGCTCCTCTTCGAGGGATCTTCGTCCGGAGATGATGGAGAGCGAAACGCCTCCTTCTACCGCACCATCATGCGGGGCGGACGATCCTGAGGTATCGTCGCGGAGGGTCTCCCCGAGTCCGCGGGGCCGGAGAGTTCGACACCAACTGGTGTACGGCCGGAGGAGCTGAAGGATCTGCTTGGGCGGGCGTCTATCTCAGAAGATCACCATACGTTGATGAGTATGGTGATTGAAAGGATTTCATTCGCTGAGAGCGGGTTGCATGAGGCCGTCAGAAGTTTACTGACGGGGTTTGAGGTACGCAAAAAATGTTATACCTTTTGACAGTTTTGCGCATAGAATGCGCCCTGTATAGATAGTAGCCCCTGAGACTCGGTACGTTGTCGAAGGTGACAGCGTGCCGAGGATCATAATCTCAGTTGTAAGATGTCGCCTTTCCTATATAGGTGGCGGAGCGTTTGGTGGCCAGCCGGACTGATGGATGTGCCGAACTGAAGCGACAACTTGACATTGCGGATGCGGACATCGCGCTGGTCAATAAGCGACTTGACGAGTCACAAGGTATGCGGCTTCTCCGCGGACGCCTTGTAAGGGAGATTGACGTTCGTGCCTTACAACGTGTATGCTTAATGCAGATGGCGCCACTGCTATGGAGGACCTTCGGGCGGAGCTTGCCCGAGCCAAGGAGCAAGCCAGAAAAAGTAATGCGGCTGCCTTAAAGGCGGCCGAAGAGCTAAAAGCCGAACATGCTGCTCACTGCCGAAGCAGGGAGGAAATGGCCGAAATGGCCATGAAGCTGAAGGATGCTACCGACCGCTATGAGGTTCTTGAAAGAGAACGCCGAGCGGAGCAGGAGGACCTGAAGAAGGCCACCGCCGAAGCCAAGGATATTCGCTTCGCGATGAGGGCTACTAAGGAGGAGCTACGTCAGGCCGGGGATATTGCGGCTGGAAAGCCTTTTGTGCTGCGTAGGAAGTTCACGGACCCGAAGTATGCTCAGTTGGGTCAGTTGTGGGGTGCGGAGGATGCTTATCTGAATTTGGCAGCAAGTGCTGCAGACGCGGTCGCACACTTCCGGGGCCAAAAGGATCACGGAATGGAAGAGCTTTATTGGTTGCAATTCCATAGTCCGGAGCGTCCACTTCCGTTAACCGGTCGGCTAGCCGAGTGGGCTGGGCTGAATAGGTTGTCCGGGCTTGCCATGAAAGATGTCGTGGCTCATTTGTGGCCGGAAAGGCCCGAGCCGAAGAGTTATTTTGGCTTGTTGCAGCAGTTCCTTGATGCGGTGCCGCATATCAAGGTGATGAAGCGGTCGGCATGCATAGAGGGTGCACGGATGGCTCTCGCTCGTGTCAAAACATACTGGGCGGAGATGGAGGCCACCGACATTGCATCCCAGGACTCAGACAAAAGCCGATTACCAGCCGAGCACTATTTTGAGGAAGTCCTGCAGGGCGCTCGTTTAATAGAGTCGCAATGGTCGAAAAATGTTATGTTCAAATGACATGTATGGTTTGTGAAACCATGTTTTAAATATAATATAAGGCCTTTTATACTTGGGCATTCAAGTGTTGAAATACCTCCTGTGTGGCCGTTAACGTATATGTGTATATAACCTGAAAGATGGCAGTCTTCGGCTTCAGCCCCCACACACATAGTGCGGGGGTGTTTGCAAAAAAAGGCGCATTTTCACACTTAATCCAACGTCTTGGTCCTCTGAAGGAGGTGATAGCGTAGCAAACTAGGCATCCGGACTATAATGCTTTATCACTTTCACTTAGCCATAGGAGTTCGATGGTGGGGCTACTATATAGCCCCTAGGTGCACTGCGCTCTCCGAATTTCGGGGCGCATACGTGCCTGACCGGGAAACGGTCCTTCGTTAAAGTGGAGGAATTCTAAACATTCCGGTGGTCGATCGAGTGGTTGACTAGTCGCTCGCTATATCATGACAGTCAGTTTTCGGCTTTCTCTACTGAGGTGCTCACCTGGACGAACCGGGGCACAATCGCAGTAGTTCTCCTGGTGCCGCGTTAGCCGATAGAGCAGAACGTAAGGCAGCAAAACACAGGAGCCGAGCAAACCCAACATTTGACCAAAGACATGATTCGGAGCTGATGCATATAAGGCCTAACTCGAGACGCGGAACACTCCCTAAGGTATTCGGTCTTTATGAAAATGGGCAGAACAATGCCCTAAGCCCCTAGTGTCCAGATACACGCAAAAATTTCTGACGTGGCCGATGCCAAAATGCCAGATTCCTCCTTGGTTATAGCAAAAAACTGGGGGATGTGTATCAACAAGAGACAGTAAAAAAGGTTTACGCAGGGTCTTAATCTGAAAAGAATCCTTGTAACGGGTCCCTACTGCACGTCTGCGCCTGTGTCTCCGTTGTGCCATATCCTGGACGAGTGTCGCACGGTGTTCATCTGTAAAAAGAGGAGAACTTAGTTGAAAAAGAGGCCGTGCGAAAGATGTTTTTTGAAATAAACAGAGTATGATTCAGAGAATGAATAGAATTGAGATTTATTGTCTCTTTTTGTGCATGCATGAAGCCCCTTATAAAGGGGCACGCGGCTAGTAAGCCCCTTGTTTATTGATACCGGACTCGCCTAACCGTGTCCGGGGTCGTGGATGACCTGTTTAGGGGCTTTGATCAGCGAAGCCGGATTAGTGTGTGGCTATCAAGGCAGTCTCACGTTCTTCCGTAGTCGAGGGACACTCGAAATTGCCCTTTAATGAGATGATGCCACGTGGACCGGGAATTTTGAGTGTAAGAGACGTGTAATGCGGTATTGCGTTAAAGCGGGCGAAAGCTTCGTGTCCCAATAGTGCTTGATGGCTACTTTTAAATGGGGCGATATGGAAGACTAGCTTTTCGTGACGGGATTTGTTGGATGAACCGAACACAACTTCTAGTAATAAGGAGCCCGTACAATTGGCATAAGGGCCTGGCGTTACTCCTTTAAAGGAAGTGTTGCTATGGCGAATTTTGGTAGGGTCTATCCCCATTCTGCGGATTGAGTCCTGGTATAGCAGGTTTATATCGCTGCCACCATCCATTAGGACTTGTGTAAACTGTAGCCCGTCGATTATAGGATCCAATATCAAAGCAGTCCATCCTGCGTTTCGAATACCTCTGGAGTAATCCTGATGGTCGAAAGTAATTGGTTGTGACATCCAGTTTCGGGACTCCGTTGGGGTGGACCGTGCGGCGCGTACTTTAGTGGGTGCTGCCCTATTTTTCCTTGTTATCACTTGAAGTGAATTCACTGTTTTGACTTCTTGTGGAAAAGTCTTTTGTTTCCCGGTGCTCTGCCTTAGGGGTTTGTCGTCGTCCTCACTTGGTGCGTCGAGCCCCTTGTGTTCGGCGTTAAGCCGTCCGGACTGCTTGAAGACCCAACACTCTCTGTGGGTATGGTTTGCAGGCCTCCCGGGGGTACTGTGGATTTGGCATATCTTGTCCAAGATTTTGTTTAAGTTGGATAGCTCATCGCTGTTCTCCTTGAGTGGCAGTTTTTTGTTGTTCTGCCGAGAGCTTTTGAATCCGGCATTGACTGCCGTGCTCTTTGGACCATTTCCTTTAATCCGGCGCTGGTCCTTGTTGCGCTGTGGTTTCCCATTTCCATCTCTGACCTCAGATGTACTTGGGTCGCTGGTGCTGCATCTTGCCAGCCAGCTATCCTCTCCCGCGCAAAAGCGGGTCATGAGGCTTGTTAGTGCGGCCATTGTTCTTGGCTTTTCCTGGCCGAGGTGTTTGGCGAGCCATTCGTCTCGGACGTTGTGCTTGAAAGCTGCTAAGGCTTCGGCATCCGGACAGTCGACTATCTGGTTCTTTTTGGTGAGGAACCTGTTCCAGAATTTGCGGGCCGACTCTCTGGTCTGTTGAGTTATGTGACTTAAATCGTCTACATCCGGAGGGCGGACGTAAGTCCCCTGAAAATTTGCCCGAAATGCGTCCTCGAGCACTCCCCAACTTCCAATGGTATTTTCTGGGAGGCCTTTGAGCCAGTGCCGGGCTGGCCCTTTGGCCCAACTTCCAATGATGATCTTTGAAAGAAGAGTTCTTCTTACCTTTCCAAGCATTTACTCTTGTCTACTTATATGCCACAAGTAAAATCTAGGAATAAGAGCAAGAAAGATTCTTCCTCTAGTAGTAACAATAACCATGCTAATCCAATTTTGTTGCTTCTAGTAGTTCTCTTGACTCCACTAATGATTCTCTTAGCCTAGTTACACTTGAGCAAGAAAATAGCTTATTGAAGGGAATTATAGAGAAAGGTGTTTACAACAGCCTTGCCGGGAGTAAGCAATTTGAGGAAATTGTACGCAAGCAAGGAAGGCACCGGAAGAATCAAGGTGTTGGTTTTGAACGAAAGTTCAATGCCATGGAGTGGAGTGGGATGAAGATCAATACCCCAAGACGAAGTTTGTTCCTCAACGAGAGAAGTATGACCCCACTTCTTTTGAGGGAACACAAGCTCAACATGATCTTCCACCACAAGACACTACAAAAAAAAGACACATTCGTGACATTTTGGGCCGAACAAAATTTTTTCTGTCATACTTATGACACTTCTATGACGATAATTGTGACAAAACCCGGTACCATCATAGATGTGGTGGGATTCTACTATGAGAAAAAATCATGACAGAAAATGGGCTTTTCGTCCTGGGCGGGCTGGAGACGCAGCTGCATGAGATTCTTTGGGCCGTCCATGACGAAAAAACCGTGGTAGAAGCGAGGGCGAGGAAAATATCGGGGTGTTCCTGGTTACGGTGGGTGGTCGGGGCCGAGCGATGCACGTTTCTCTCGTACACGTACGCGTGTGGGTGCGAGGCGTTGGGCTGTAACTGAACCCGAGCGAGGCATTCGCCTATACTGAACCCGAGCGATTGCACTGCAGGCTGCGCGTTACTGAACCCGAGCGATCGATCGATGGCTGTTAACTGAACCCGATCGAGCGATTACCTTCGCTACTGCTACTAACTGAAGCCGATCGATGCTGCCTCTGGATGAACAGTGAGTGTTGGGGGGGGGGGTCGATGAACAGGACCCCGTGGTGTTGCCTCTGGATGAATAGGACCCCGATCGATCAAGCCGGTTGGGGCTGGATGAACAGGACCCCGTGGAGGGCTGGATGAACAGGACGACCCGTGGAGGGGTGGATGAACAGTAGCCCATGGAGGGGTGGTTGAACAGGAGCCCGTGGAGAGGGCTGGTTGAACAGTAGCCGGTGGAGTAGCGCGCGGTGGAGGCTGGATGAGCAGGAGCACATGGATGAACAGTCGCAGGTGGAGGTTGGAGGAGGTCGATGGTGGATGAACAGTAGCCCGTGGAGGCTGGAGGAGCTCAATGGTGGGGATGAACAGTATCCCGTGGAGTCCCGTTTTGCGGTACGCCACACCCCTCCTGATGAACAGGACCCCCATTTCGCCGTAGCGCTCCAACACAAGTCCGTTTCCTCCGTTTTGCGGTACACCACACCCCTCCCGATCAACAGGACCCCGTTTCGACCGTAGGAGATCCAACACAAGTCCATTTCCTTTGTTTTGCGGTACGCCAGACCCCTCCCGATGAACAGGATCCTGTTTTGAATGTGGCCGGTCGAACATAAGGCCGTTTCCTCTGTTATGCGGTATGCCAGGGCTCATTTCCATCGCCTGTTCCGTCCAAGCCCTCCCGATGAACACGATGACGCATTCCATTCCGACCCAGCCGGTTGGCTCCCCATGAACACGACGACGACGATGTTTCTTCGTTCCAACCCAGCCATGTACACGAGCCCTGGCCGTACGTATGCGCGAGTAGGCATTCGAGACCCCCCGTATGTACATATATGGCTGTATTTACTTTCTTGCACCCTGTCCGTTGTACGCAATACATGTACATGCTACGTGTGCGCCTCTACTACGACACATGTACGCCTCTACATCCACTAGTATGTACGTACACATTCGCGACCAGAATGACAATGCTACTTACACTTCGACCAGGTGGGTCCCGACTGTCAGGCACTTCCTGGCGTGTGAAGATGTAGCTGGTGGGTCACAGCAGTCAGGGGGGTGAATCGTTTTTTTACCCGGACGCACTTCCTTGCATGCGAAGATGTAGCTGGTGGGTCCCAACAGTCAGGGAGGAAACCTTTTTTTTCATGAAATACGGTGGCCCGTCTGGTGGGTCCCTGCTGTCAGGTGGAGGAATAATTATTTTGCGCGTAATAAGGAGGCACTTCCTTGCCGCCATGGACCCAGCTGGCAGTCTCTCCACGTATAGTACTCTTCCGATGGAAGTCGTTCCTTGACCACGTTGACCACGCTGCGCCGAGAGCACCAGGGCGGTGGACGACAGCGAGGCCTAGGAAGGGGATGGCGCGGAGCCAGGGAAGACGCGACAGTGGAAGCCCGCGCGGAGAGGAGTACGAGGGTTCACTGGTTCGGCTGCGGTGCGAGGCTGTCAGCGCAGAATAACGAGGGGTGTGGGTGAGTAGAGGGATGGCCTGGCCAGCGGTGGGAGTAGTAGGGGCGGTGAGGCCTCCGCGGCAGCACAGCCGGCCACGAGAGGCAGGAGCAGGCGGCACGACCGGCGCTGCTTTGGGCGGCTGGAGCAAGAAGACCAGAGCTTGAAGAAGCACTACGGCCGTTAGATGGACATCGTACGGTCACTGGAGCTAGAATCATTCATATATTGACTAAGTTGACAAAGCTCTCCGTCCCTGTCAACTTAGTAGTCCCACAAGTCAGCCCCCATTATGATGGGTCCCAGCTGGCAGGGGGTTATTCATTTTTTTTGTGCGCAATAAGAAGGCACTTCTTTGCATGCGAAGATATAGTTGGTGGGTCCGACCTGGCAGCGGAGGGAATTTTTTCACGAAATACAGAGGCCCTTCCGGCGGGTCCCAGATGTCAGGTGGAGGAATCATTATTTTGCACGTAATAAGGAGGCATTTCCTTGTGTGCGACTGTGGATCCAGCTGTCAGCCTCTCCACGTACAGTCCAGTTCCGATGGATGTCGTTCGTTGACCACGTTGACCACGCCCCGCCGAGAGCACCAAGGCGGTGGACGACGACAAGGCCTACGAAGGGAACGACACGGTGCTGGGAAGACACGGCAGTGGCTGGCCACGCGGTGGAGAGTACGAGGGTTGACTGGTTCGGCTGCCGTTGCCGGAAAATAACAGGAGGTGTGGGTGAGTAGAGGGATAGACATGCCAGGGATGCGAGTAAGATGGGGCCGTGAGGCCTGCCCGGTAACACAGCCGACCACGGGAGGCGGGAGCAGGCGGTTCCGACGGTGCTGGTTTGGGCGGCTGGGGCAGGAAGATCACAGACTGAAGAAGCACGATTGCCGTTAGATTGACATCTAACGGTCTGACGCTGGTAGAGTCAATTGTTGACTAAGTTTCTTTTTTGAGAAACCTTATGTACGCATGAAGTTAGTAGGCCCACAAGTCAGCCTCCAAATCGATGACAGACAACATAGAGCCCATTTGCTATTTGTTAATAATTTGCAGCCCATTTGCTAATTCTTAAGTAATTTATTACAGCCCATTTTCTACCCAGGACCACGGTCAAAAAGTTCAACCTTATTTTGCATATTTCGGTGGAGTCTGAATTGTTGTAATCCCGAAATGATAAACATTTTTTTAAGAACTTATTGATTTGCCAAAAAGAATCTTTTTGTTTCTGTAAGCAAATAAGACGTGGGACAATTCAGTTGGTTTAAGGGAAAGCCAGTGGTAAAAAAATCAGCGTTGGGAGGGAAAACAACAACAAAAATAAGGATGTAAATATGAATAGGGAATTTTATGCATTTTCAATATATTGATACATGTATATGAACTAGTAAAACTATAGGTAGAGATTAGAAAATGGATGTAGGACATGCGTTTCAAGAGGAAAATAGAACTGGGCTGTGTGTTTGATTCAGTAAAAAAACTGCCTGCAGATGTTGTAAGAGAAAATATAACTAACACTGGAGGGCTAGAGGCTAGTAGATACCTGCTGGATCTTTGTGCCCCGTTGTCTTCATGGGCTAGGCCTGTTAAAAACAAAACCAAGCCTGGGCAGTCTACAACCCAGTTGAAACTTGCTCGACCTGAAAAAACAATATACGTGCTCAATAACCGAGAGAATTCTGCAAGTACAGACTAATAACTGGGATGCAACAGGGATATTGTTTTTTCATCATGATAATAAGTGCATACACTTGTTTTGAAAAATTTGGAGAACTGGGAATTCGAACGGCAGGTGCTTATGCTAGCCATCAAATAAAAATCAGGTGCCTGAAAATTTGTTTTGAAACAAATGATTCAGCTTTATATCCCCGTTGACCCTCGGCATGATGGTTGGAAGCAAATGCAAGTTCATACCAAAAGATCGTTAACAACAATACCAACTTGCGGACGACAAGGTAGTACAAGTACCAATACCAAACTAACTTATAATCTTTTTAATCCTGGCCCTAGTGTTCGTCGGGTAGAAAACCTTGCAGAGGACCAGCTCCCGCTCCTTCTCTTGCTCCAGGTCCCCGAGGTGGTACTGGTACATCACCCAGTTGGTCCTCTGCTGGTCGAAGTTCTTGTTGGTGTGCAGCACCAGAACCTTTTTGATGCCCGTCTGCCGGCCATTGACCATCACCCGGCAAGGTATTGCCGGTCTTGTGCCACATCATGTGCATGCCGCACTCCGACTGTATCTTGCGACGCGTCCACATGGCCCTTTTGAATGCCCTGGAATTGCGCTGGAAGAAATGCTTGCTTAGGCCACTTAGTGTAATACCTGCAGTATTGCCGAATACAGGTTTTAGTGTATGTAGTTGGCATTTTCATAACATATTTGGCATGTTGCAGTCACTTGTTTCACTTTTTATTAACTATCAAATTGTAATTGCTTCACCAGGTCCGCGTCTAAAAAGAAAAATAGAGCTATAAACAAAGGAATATGTTTGTGCAAGTAGACGGCCGATTGGTGTCTTACCTGGAAGTTTCTCAGGATGGGTGTAGCATATGTCGTGCTCGCTGTCGATGGTTGGTATGAACAAATCGATGAGAGAGTGAGATCTTGCGCTGTCAGCACTCACTTTGGCCTCAAGGTGCTCAATCAGCTCCTGATCCGTGGGATCGAACTTGACGCCAGCCGGCAGCACCGGCCAATCCTTCTTCGACTTGCATCGGTTAATTCCAGTTATATGGTACTCAATATATGATCAATCGACTATTTTAAGTGAATGATGAAAGATTTCGATAGATAAGTGGTACTCCAAATCTGAAGTCCAGAATACCCGAACACGCCGCTGGGATTCTTGTGTCACCTCTCGCGCAACGTGTTGTCACGTCAATTCAATGTGTGGACATGATGAATAATTTGACCAACGCATACTAGTACTGCTACTGTACTACTTATATATAGCATCTCCATCATCATTATTAGTACATCCTACGCAAGAGAGTTAGGATGCACTTGATCCTAGGAAGGTATCTATCCTTCAAACAAGAGGAGTGCTTCAAACTAACAATGTTACATAGTATCCAACAAAAGAGGGTCGTGCTACAGCAGCAGAATAAATGGCTCAGTCTAGATATCAGTACGAATCAAGTTGTGCATATTTGCTGTTGGCATGAACCACATCGCCGCATGTCGGGTTTGCAAAAGCCATCCATCGGATGGAAGCTTGATGCCTTTCACACACTGAAGATTATCTGGCAACAAGCTGTGTTGACGAATCTCTGGATATGGTGATTCATGAAACCCATGGTATGATGTGTAAACACAGCCCCCCTGGCGAATGGAAGTTGCATAGCATGGTAATCATCGCCGGTGATATGATTGATGATTGGTTGGATGATCGGATAGTTGAGCCCGAGGAACATGGAGTGGTTGCCGAGGTTGTAAACCCGCCTCCAGTTGAATACGCCTGGCCCAACGAAGCTGGGATCTTTCTCGAACATGAAGCAGCCATAGCCATCAATGTCACGAACGCCCCACGCATTGTACTGCATGTGGTTTGATGTAATGGTTTGGTCAATTTGGTACGTGCGAATGAGCATCAAATGACCACCGTCAGCTGGACGAGCGATAAACCACCACCCATCAGCTGGTATGATTCTAGGTCCTGGAATCATGAAGGCCAGCGCATTTGCGTCTGCTGCAACAATTCAAATTGGAGACCAAAAGGACAAAAATAAACAATCATGTTCAGAGTATGTGTGTAATTAAGATTATTATAACAGTGACACATATCATAGACAGAGAATTGCAATGCCGTGGTCATAATCATAGCCCAAGTTAAAGAAATAAGCGAATGGATTTCATATTTTAGCAATATGTCATGGTTCAAACAGCATGTAACAATGAGAGGAAAACAGCTATGACAGAGCCTACTCATACTCTACCATAACACTTACTACTACTGTTCTTATATCAACTCTAAGTAATAACATGCATTGTTATAAAAATCTTGGAAATGAGAGTAACATATAGCAATCATGAAGTTATGCTCATAATATCTATTCTAACAATCATTAGATGCCAATTGTTCTCATATCAACTCTAACAATAACATGTGTGGTCATAAAAATCTAGGAAATGAGAGGAACATATAGAAATGATGTGGTTATAGACATACTATCTATTCTAAATTTGTAACAATGAACAGGCAGTCGTATTCATAAGGTAAAGATGAGATGAGATAGAACAATTACACGACGATGGATTCCACCAGTATAGGCAGCCAATCTGTGCGTCGACCGCATAAACGATGTCATCTTGCACTATAGCATCAGACAGAATTGTTGCCTCAAGAGGATTGACGATGAGCCATAACCATGTATGGCGACCGGATTCCAGATAGACTAATCCCATGTCGAACAAGGCAATGAGCTTGTAATCCATGTAGTCTTCTGATGGTGTGGGCACTTCACAGATTACAACTTTCAGCAAACAGAGGTCGAGCCAAAAGCTTGACGCGTCTCGTGTGTAGTAGGCAGGAGTGTCCGGCGGACCGCGAGGCTCGATGGCGGCGGTATCCAACAATGGAAGGGTGATCTCTCACTGGGTGTAGATATCCACGAGACGCCACGGACTACCGGATTGGTAGATGAGGACGATCCAGTTGGCCTTCATGCCCGCCCAGTAGTGGCCGTGCATGAAGGACACGTGGACGGGTAGTGGTAGCATGTTGAGGGGCACCACGACAACCTCTGTAGGATAGTCAAGTCGGTGTCTGGCCCACCTATGAGGATCGGGCATCAGCAAGCAGGGTGTCTTGAAAAGAGCCGGCTGGTTGCAGACGAGTAGACGATACAAAGACACCAAGCATGCGGCCAGACGGATGGTGCTGAGTAGGTCCATACGATTACAGATCTGCTCCAAGAGAACATTGTGGAGGGAATTCCAATCGCAGCTCTGCTGTCAGTCGGTTCTGCCATTGGGGTTTTCGGTGCCTGTGAGCCAGCGAGGAAGTGGATTCGGGCGGGTGAGTGAAGAAGCTTCTCCTCGTGTGGCCGAGCAGTGAGCGGGGGGATATGGTACGCGCGAGCTACCAAGGAAGATGGCGCGGGCGGGCGAGGAGTGAGCGGGGGTAAATGGTGTGCGACCGACGATGGGGAAGAGAGGAGGAAGAAGAAGAGAGGAGGACAAAGAGTGGAAGACGGGGAAGAAAGTGCATTAAATCTCAATTGTACTAGTACTACTACCAGGATATACTGTCCTTCGGAGTGTAAGTAGTTACACCGATGACATGTGGGTCTACCACAAGAGGGCCCATATGTCAGTTAATGGTGGACAGAGGTGCGTAGGCGCATTTGCGGAAGCGTGCTCTACTGGCAAACATGATGGCAGTACTGGGTAAGGCTGATTTAGTAACACCAACACGCTGGTTCAGCTTATTAATTAAGTGTCCCATCTACTGCAGCGTGTATTGTTACTTCACTGCAAAAACTAGTTGAATAGTTCTCTCTGACCGAGATGGGGACTAATGGATCGCGAAGACTTCCTTTCTACAATATCCCTATGCCTCTACGCTCACTACACTCATTTTTCTCCGTACGTAGTCACTTGTTAAAATCTCTAGAAAGACAAATACTCCGTATTTGGGAATAGAGGGAGGCTTTTACTCTGTATTTGGGAACAGAGGGAGGCTTTTACTCCGTATTTGGGAAGAGAGGGAGTTTCACCATATGGAGGGAACAGAGGAAGCTTGAAATATGAACATGTCAATGGGAGGGAGTAAGCCCCATGCATGCATGCATGCAACATGCAACACTCACACGTACACATGGACACAAGCAACACTCACGCACCCATGCGGCACACAGCACACGACAAAACACACACGCTCACGCTCAAGTGCTCAGCCTACTCCCTACGTTCGTGAAAGAGTATACATTTAGAGATTTACACATTGACCAGGGAATAATTAACGCCCAAAAGTAGGAGACTTAGGCTGCTCATAGTGGGGAGTAACTTAGAGTAGTAACATGCATATGTTACTAGTCTATGTTACTACCTCTATAGTGCATTGTATCATATATTAGTATCATAGGTGGTCTCATTTATTGCCATGCATGACACATAGTAGCATCACATTTATTATGTTACGGTATCTACCTATGTTACTATAACCATCTCTCTCTTCTTTAATTGCCTACCACATAAGCATGTTTGCGAGTCCCAAACGCATGATACTACTTATGTTACCCCCACTATGGCTAGCCTTATGTGTGCATGCGACCATTGAGAGAAGAAGATTAAATGAAGGCCGTTGTGTGCTGTAATTAAGGATAGACATGTAGCCTATACCTAGAGCACAAGTTGATGCATTAGTCAATCAATATTGATTTAGATTAAAGGCTAAATGCATTGGAAGTGTAGATGCACTACACTCTTTGTTTTTTAGCCGATGCACACTCTTTGTTGGAAGACCGAGGGAGTACACGTGCATGCACTCACATACACAGCCAGGGTGGTTCGCTCGCAAGGGTTGGACTCCTGTCGTGCCTGGATAAAGTTTTGTTTAACTGATTTCTTTGCTCTACCAACTGATAGGTGGGACCTAGAAACCAGGTGAAAATTTAACCAGTCAACAAACTGCCACGTCGACTATGTGGCCGGTCAGTAGGGTGCAATACGGTGCAGTACGATGAGCTAGTGATCGTAGAATCACCGCAAAACTATATATAGTGACCATAAAGAGCGTATTGTTACATGCGTTGACTGCCAGTGTATTTTTATCGTTTCATATTAAGCCATATTAACCGGAAAGGACGCAGTATGGACTAGTACTAGTACTGCTTTGATGTGTCCCATCAACTCGCCGAACGAGGAGAAGCTTGCTTACTACGCCTCTCCCTCGCCCACGCGCGCGGTGGTTCGCAGGACGAGGAGAGGGTTTTGACTACAACACCCTCTCCCTCTCCCTCGCCCTCGCCCTCGCGGTGGACGCGCAACAGTTCAATCGGTGTCAGATTGCCAGAAGCATATTGTACCGTAGTATCATCATTGTTGGACCTTCCGAAGAGGCGAAGAGCCAAGTGCAAGGTTCACACGAGTATGAACTGTTGAACCTCCCGAAGAGGCAAAGAGCCAAGCGCAAGGTTTTATAGGAGTTGTCATCCTAGTAGGAGTGTACTACAACTATGGCGAACGATGCTACTGTATGATGCCGCCACGTCACGTATATCCAAAGCTGTGCGACCTTTTTTTCCCAAAGAGCGTGTTGGAGCCCGTGCAACAACCACACAAGTTGCACGTACACATAACATATTTACTAGTAATAGTTTCTAAAGGACAAATGCCAGGATGCCACACAAGTTAATCTCCAATTCATGTGATAAATTTGTGCGCGACTAGTCTACATATATTCACAGTGCTACCGTTCACAATTTACCGTAGTCCACTTACACGTTATAGATGGGCTACATGTCCTGCTCCAGGTTCCAGTCCCAGGTGTTCTTCATGGATGACACGATCCATAGTGGTGGGCAACGGGAATCATTGTCGCAGCTTTCTAGTCCGGTTCCACACGATGGAGACTCATCCAAGCTGAAGCGGCATAAATTAGGGATAGCGTGTCCCAACATGTCGTTCATCCGGTGGTGCGCACTGAAGACACAACCATGCTTCATGAACGGCAGGCCTTCCGTGTCGTGCACGGAAGGTGGCATCCGCTTCACAATGGGGTAGCTGTCCCCAATGAAAACCGAGTACTTTCCAAGAGTGTTCCTTGGCACCCACGTAGCATCACAGGGGTCGAACTCAGCGCCGTTCATCTCGTACACGTGGCATCTCAGATCTGGACACATGGTGACGTACATAGTTAAGGTCCGTGCATAATAATGTTGTGCTCAAATATGGCAGTCAGTAATACTGTGCATCAAATAGTACTACTCTGGTATAGAGGAGGTAAAATAACCGGCTTATTATATACAACCACTCTTGGCTACATTGATGAGATAGTAAGACATGGAAAAACAAAAATGGTGGCAGCTAGTGGGTTCAAGTCTTCAAGTGCCTAGCTAGCTATACGCGTCCTCCAAGGTAAAAAGTACTCCTACTATTACTAGTAAGTACTAGTACAACAATGAAAGAGAAGGCGAGAGGAATAAAAAATGGAATACCTGGGTAGATGGTGACGGTCCGATCATAGTAGATTGTGTGACCATGTTGCACATCAGTAGTACCATGGGTAACGACTGCTAAGATAGTTGACCCCAATGTGCCAAAGTCAGAAACAAGGTTCCAGGTTAGACCGAATTGCGGATGCAAATGCACATCCAGGACCGACGATCTTATTTTGATCGGGGGATGACTGGTCCCTGCAAAATAATGGAGTACCGTTAGGGATGCAAATGATGGTTTGTGCATTCTGTTTGTAATCTCCTGTACCACAGGATGGCAACCAGATGAAACAAGTCCCCTGGCTTGTCACCGCGAAGATGCGGCCTAGATGGCGCACGGCGTCTTCGAACGTGTAGGGGTACAAATCTGCCGCCGCCAACATGCGCCAGCCTCTGCCGTTACTGCCTCTTGCATTGATGGCAATCCTTATGTCGAACACCGCGATGAGATAGTAATGATTGTAGCTGCGTCGCTTTGCCGGCGGGTCCGCAATTGCTATCTTCTTCAATCCCATGTAGGCATCATCATACGTATTCAAGCCCAGCCAGTCCGGAAGACCGATCCCAATGGTGGAGAAGGGGTCTACCGGAACGGCCGCACTATTGTGGATGTAGTGCAAAATGATGCCGATATCCGGGCGGAGGTATGCAAGCCAATCTTTGTTGGCACCGACCCAGACCTATATATAAGATGGTGGGCAGCGGAGAAATTACGGGATGGAAATGGAATAACTAAGTACTACATGATCAAACTCCATTACTGACCTGCTCATCGGACAAAATCCGACTACCTCTCAACGTCGGCAACTCTAGCAGAGTCAACGTGCAACCATGGCCAGGGAGCGGTGGACTGTTCGAAGCATTGTCCCATAGAATAACCTTCTCCTCGAGGACGCATGGAAGACCAACAAGCATGGCCTTTTCCCAAGCCTGTTTAAGCATCGTCTTGAAAAAGTTGGTGTGGGAAGCACCGAGTCTTGTGGCGGTGAGGACGTCGGATCAGCGTGCGATTTCTCCCAGAGGATCATTGTCCAAGGTCTCCTTGCCCCGACGAGGAGGAGAACCGCCTGGTGAATCCATGGGAGTAACGACGAACTGCCTTCTCTTTGGGGGGAGGGGAACTGGCGAGGAGGAGATAAGAGCGTAGTAACCATAGGGCCTCATCCCTTCCAACTTTAGATCGTTCCTTCGCGAAGGGGTGAAGCTATTATTTACTAGTACTAGTACTAGCATTATGGGACGTTATGAGATTGCATTATACTGTAAATAATAGAACTAGTAAGAAATTTTTGGCACTAGGTAGTAGTTTTTGCCATGGATTAAGAAATTTTGGGTATGTTTTTGCTATTTTTTATACATGCCAACTAGTGTCAAAAAACGTCTTACATTATGTGACGGAGGAGTACGTACTCGTACTGTAGCAGTACTAGTACTACTTTTTCTCAACTAGTAGTGCGGTGTAATGTATTTCTAGTCTAGTCTAGTATAGTGCACCAGTTTTGAACTCTTGAATCTCAGGGCCAAGGAGCTACAGTTGGAAGTGGAGGGTACTACTCTTCTCTAGAACCATCGTTGTACTATCAATGCAGGGAAAATACACCTGCGTAGTGGCCTAGTGGGTACTCTTGGTGCTCTATTCAGTCGCTCCTCTCATGTAGTTGGCCTACTCAGCCGCTCCTCTCGCGCACACACTAGCAGCCTGTTTATCAGCGACGGTTACTACGGGTGTCGGTGTCAAAACCGGCGGATCTCGGGTGGGGGTTCCCGAACTGTGCATCTAAGACTAATGGTAACAGGAGGCTGGGGACACGATGTTTACCAAGGTTTGGGCCCTCTCGATGGAGGTAATACCCTGCTTCCTGCTTGATTGATCTTGATGATATGAGTATTACAAGAGTTGATCTACCACGAGATCAGAGAGGCTAAACCCTAGAAGCTAGCCTATGGTATGATTGTTGTTGTGGCGTCCTACAGACTAAACCCTCCGGTTTATATAGACACCGGAGGGGGCTAGGGTTACACAGGGTCGGTTTACAGAAAAGGAGATCTATATCCAAATTTCCAAGCTTGCCTTCCATGCCAAGGAGAGTCCCATCCGGACACGGGACGAAGTCTTCTATCTTGTATCTTCATAATCAATAGTCCGACCAAAGTATATAGTCCGGTTGTCCAGATACCCCCTTATCCAGGACTCCCTCAGTAGCCCCCGAACCAGGCTTCAATGACGATGAGGCTGGCGCGCAGATTGTCTTCGGCATTGCAAGGCGGGTTCTTCTACCAATCCGGTGCACCGGTCGCAGCGGATAGTGTCCGGCCTCCCAGTAAGGTTGTACTCCTCGGCTTATGTGCTTCAATAATGGCCACTTACACATGTCGATCGAAGACGAGGGGCCGGGGCATTTTTACATTTGTCACCCTAATCCCGTAGGTGAGCCGTCTATTTGAGGAGACGGAGATCTTCAGATCCAAACCACACCATCTTCCCCCAAGCAAGCATTCCACATAGTGCATTCAAAAGAGGCCATCCCATCATGACCGGTCGCCGCAGCCCTGCTCGCCGCTCCCCTAGCTTGAAGCCAGGGGATTGGGAAAAGTGTTCCATCCCTCACAGCCGCCTAATAGAGATGCAGACCAAGGGGTTCCTTCCGCCCGCATACATGGTCCCTGTCCGATCCGGACTAGCCACCTATAATGGCAGGGAGCAAGCGGAGAGATTCCCTAACCCATCTCAGGGGGAGCGGGTATGCCTCATCCCATATTTGCTAAGAGGCGTCGGGTTTCCAATCCACCCATTCCTCTGCGGTCTCCTGGAGTTCTATGGTCTCCAGTTGCATAATCTTACCCCCGCCTCCATACTGCACATTGCGGGCTACATCGCCCTCTGTGAGCTGTTCCTGGGCTGCGAAGCTCATTTTGAGCTATGGAAGAGGTTATTTTGCCTCGTCCCCCGCAACCAGGAGGGATCTATATATCAAGTGGGTGGAGCCGAAATATGGCGCATCGCCCAGACCAGATACCTGTCCGGTACTCCAAAGAAGGTGTCTGAAGACTGGTCCTCGGAGTGGTTTTATGTCGATGACGTTCCCCTTCTGGACCCAGTCCGGACGGGCCTTCCTGAGTTTACCAATACCCCGCTGAAGAAACGCCAAAGCTAACACCCTCTGAGCCCCCAAGAGGAAGAAAACATGGAAGTCTTCTATCTGATGAGCCGGATACAAACCCTGGCCAAATCAGGATTGACAATAATCGAAGTTATGTCAATATGTGTAATAAGGGGAGTGCAACCACTTCAATATAGGGGAAAACCCATGTGGCACTTCAGTGGAGAAGACGACGCCTCCGGCTGCGGTTGCAAAGGTTCGGATTCTGCCACATCTTTGGCGAGGATACTGTCCGAATTGTACAAAGGAGAAGAAGAGGAGTTCCTCCGCATCAAACCGCGGGATGGATTTTCCATGTATAACCCCCGAAGCTGGGTAAGTTGTCATCTTTTACTCGACTCTATCAGTTCTTACCTTCTTTGTCACAATCATTTACCTTGCCGTTTCAAAACAGGAACTAAGGAAGGCTGTGAAAGAGTTCGACAGCCCCTCTCCACAGCCAGAGCATCCCGGCCGGGCTCTTGACCCTGGACTTGAAGAAGATCCGGACATATCCGTGGAATTCGTCGACGGGACTTTCTACCAGGCAAGCAGTGGCGGCTCTTTAGTGGCCATCACCGCAGATTATCTCGGACTGCTTCCCGTGTCGCATGTAAGTAATGTCGGGGTTCCAACCTTCCGAAAGAATTCCTTCGTTTTGCCGTACCTTATGCTCACATGACGTACTTTTATAGAAACGTCAGTCGGGACACCGTGCGGAGCCCGAAGGGTCCTCTTAGCAAGATGCGCCTAGACAAGGTAGGCTTAAAAGGATGGCGGTTAGGAGCGAGACACAGGCGCAGAGGTATTCATTAAACTTGCCCCATGGTTTATTTGGTCTTTTTGTCGAGGCGTGACGGTTTTGATTATGCCCTGACAGGAAACGCTGGACTATACCCAGGGACCCTTCCGGCCACGCCTCCAGTAGCCGAATTCCTGGACCGGATTCACGGGTGGAGGCTGATGTGGGGATAGTGCCAACTTTCCTCCTGCGGAGGATACGGATATGCTTTCTGCCACAAATTCTAAAGTAGAGGGCGCCATGAATCACCGGCTTCGGCGGGCCGTACTCCGAGGTGGTATTTTTTTCGAAGAGGCGTTTAATGCCTTCAATTCTGGACATGCATATATCTGCGCTGCTCAAGATGGACTTGCCAGGGCAACGGACCAGTATGTGAAGGATATACAGGTAAGAGAAATTAACAAGTATGTGTAGTAGTAGCCCCTGAGACTTGAAATAGTTGGCACAACTGATTTAAGGATCATTGTACAGAAGAATGCCCAGTTGTCTCAAGAGCTGGAGGAATGTAAGGCCCGAATGAAGGCCAATGCAGCTAGACAAGGGGAGTCCAAGAAGGCTTCTTCTGGTAATAATTTCTTTCTACCAGTCTGTTTGTTCGGCATGGTTTATAAATTTGACGAAGAATTCGGCAGACAATCCCGGAGGAAATCCGCATACTGTGGGGAATAATGAGCTGCATCTGCAAAGTCAGCTGAAGGCGGGCGAATGCGTGCTGACGCAGTCTATTCAGGAGAAGAATAAACTTCAAGATGCGAATCTCCGATTGAGCATCGAATTGAAAGATGTTCGGGCTCAGCTTGCGGACTCCATGAAGGAGAACCGGAGGCTTCGACGCGGCATTTATAGTAAGTGCTTGAACAAACTGTAGTATAGTTCGGCGAAGAGGCGTATTGACAGAGTTATGTATGCAGGTATGGTGACGGGCCGTCCTAAAGAGGAGATGCCCGGCTCCACGGGTGATATGCTGCAGGAGCTTTCACAACTGCACGAACGAGCTTGGCGGGATCATGCAGGGTATTGTCCAGGCCTTGTGGCCATCCGCTTCCCTGCTAGGAGGCATGAGCGAACTTGTAGAGATGCTCAAAGGAGCACGATGATGCTTCTGATTATGGAAGTTATCGGCTTGCCGGCAACGTACGAGAGAAGTTTGGGCCATGGTGAAGATGCGATACGCCAAGGCTGACCCGAACCATGTGGCCGAAGTCGGACCGGTGGGGTCAGATGGACAAGAGATACCCGTTAGTCTGGTATATGATCAAGTAGCGTTAGCTGCAAAGTATTCCCAACGGGATTGTAAGCTAGATAGCCTGTTGGATGGTATAGAGGAAGACTACAACCAGTCTAAATGACTATGTAATTTGAATGGGCTCATGTACTCCCTAGCCGGATTGAAAATAATTTGTCATGGCAGACCTTTTCGCTTCAGCCCCCGGATCCGATAGTCCGGGGTGTATCCGAATACCCACATAGTTATGCAAAACCGGGGTATGCATGGAAACCAGGCGTAGGGGTCATAAGTGCTTGAACAGACAAGTACC
The DNA here is from genome assembly GCF_002162155.2 of Triticum dicoccoides. Lineage (NCBI taxonomy): Eukaryota > Viridiplantae > Streptophyta > Magnoliopsida > Poales > Poaceae > Triticum > Triticum dicoccoides. Next base: position 501,642,457 of record NC_041385.1, on the reverse strand, counting down.
CAACTAGTTATGTTATATTACATGGATAGTAAGAAACATCTTCCAGAGAGAATAGTTCCGTTAGGGGTTCCTTTCACTGGGTGCGCATGATTCTATGTGCATGTCCGAACTGCAAACAGAAGCGCAGGAGACAAAACATCTGGGTATTTTCGTTGTAATGAACGAGAACATCTTTTGTTCACCGACCGAATATTCCCTTAAGAATGCTAGCTTTCGGCTTCACCCAATCTGAGGTACACATCTGGCTCAACCGGCAGTAACAATCGCAGAGGTGCTCCCCTTATGCCCTAGCCGAATTAACGGGAACGTAGGGCATAAATACAAGAGCCAGGCAACCCAGCATGGACAAAACTTAAGTCATATTGATGCATATAATGGTGAAGAAAAGGCACATATGGAAAGAAAAATGCATATGTGGCTGGCAAGAAGCCATTAAAGTGGTTATATTTAGCTTCCGAATAGGAAGCCCCCAAGTATAGTGTGCACGCATAATGCGGCCGGAGTGCTCAGGGCATCCGTACAATTTTAAGGCTGTATATTAAAAAGGAAAAAGGGGCGAGAAAGGAGGAAAGAGGACATAATTGGAGAGGTGGAGTTAAGGAGACAAACACTGGGTTCGGCACTAGGCATAGAATCTCCGGAGTCTGGCCGTGTTCCATGGGTTCGGCTCGAGTCTGTTATCGGGTGCACTGCGCAGACGGTATGCTCCTCCGGTGAGGACTTTATCAATGATGAAGGGACCCCCCCCACTTGGGTTTGAGCTTGTCCTTCTTCTTCTCAGGGAGGCGTAGAATGAGTTCGCCAATATTATAAGTTTTGTCCCGTACTTCTCTGCTTTGATACCTTCGAGCTTGTTGCTGATAGAATGCGGAACGGGCTTTAGCGACATCACGCTCCTCCTCCAAAGCATCTAAGTTGTCCTGCCAGTCTAGCTTGGCTTTCTTCTCTTCATACATGCGGATGCGAGGTGAGTCATGGATTATATCGCAGGATAGCACTGCTTCTGTGCCGTACACCATAAAAAATGGTGTGTATCCGGTGGTGCGATTCGGCGTGGTTCGCAGCCCCCAGAGTACGGAGTCGAGTTCCTCGACCCAATGCGTGTCTGATTCCTTCAAGGATCGCACAAGTCTGGATTTAATGCCGCTCATGATAAGACAATTTGCCCATTCGACTTGACCGTTTGTTTGAGGGTGATAGACAGAGGCGTAGTCGAGCTTAATGTCCATTTTGCCGCACTAGGTTTTCACCTCCTCGGCTGTAAAATTTGAGCCATTGTTAGTGATGATACTGTGGGCGACATCATAATGGTGTACAACTTCTGATATGAAGTCTATCACTGGTCCGGATTCAGCCGTTTTAGCTGGTTTGGCTTCTACCGATTTGGTGAACTTGTCCACCATGACCAATAAGTATTTTTTATTATGGCTTCCCCTTTAAGGGGTCCCACCACATCCAGCCCCCAGACCGTGAAAGGCCAAGTTATGGGGATTGTTTGGAGAGCGGTAGGGGGCATATGGCTCTGATTGGCAAATAGTTGACAACCAACGCAATGTTGGACAAGGTTCTGTGCATCCGCCCGGGCTGTCGGCCAGTAGAATCCTGTCCGAAAGGCCTTGCTTACGAGAGCTCGGGCTGCCGCGTGGTGCCCGCCTAGTCTGGAATGGATTTTGGCTAGGAGCTGCCGCCATTCCTCTTTGGAGATGCATCGTTGGAGCACTCCGGTGACGCTCTTCTTGTAGAGCTCTCCTTCATGGACTTTGTAGGCTTTAGAGCGTCGCACAATACAGTGTGCCTCATTTTGGTCCTCGGGGAGCTCTTGCCTATTAAGGTAGGCCAAGAAGGGCTCGGTCCACGGGGCGATGACAGCCATTATTTCATGGGCCGAAGATGTTATTTCGGTGGGAGAGCCTCCGATTACGTCAGAAGGTTTAGAATCTGGGTTTGTGTTCGGAGCCGGACTAATAGTGCCGGACTCCCCTTCCCATGCCACCGACGGCTTGAACAGTCTTTCTAAGAAGATATTAGGTGGGACGGGGTCGCGTTTGGCGCCGATGCGGGCGAGGATCACTACAAAAAAATACACTTCCGTGATGATACGTGTTTGTCACAGTAGGTCGCGTTTTTTGTCATGCATGTACATCCATGACAAATTTATGACAGAATCAAGATAGTCATACCTGTGCTGTCGTAGAAGTGTTCCATGACATTACCACGGAAGTGTCCACTTCCATGACGATAAATCGTGCGTCACAGAAGTGCTTTCATTAAGGGTGACTGACACGTGGCATCCACCATAACGGAACGCCGTTAAGCTATCGGGTCGGGTTTTGGATCCGACAACTCGTTAACAGCCCCGACCAATGGGGATTTTCCACGTGTAAAATCATCATTTGATGGAGGAAACACGTGTTGGCTGACCGTTGGGACAGATGTCATCCACTCATTGGATAGAAGGCGCCTATGATACGTCGACACGTGGCACGACCCAACAGAGGCCCATTCGTGTGAAAAGGTCGGCCCATTTGACTTGGTCAAAAGGTGGCGGGTCGGCCCATGTAAAGCCTGTTAACGGCCTATTCGCATATAGCCCATTAACAGCCCGCTAACCCAAGGCCCGTTACGCCCTATCCAAATTAGGCCCAGTAGCGTCATCTGGGCCACCCAATATGATTCCAGACCGTTTTCACTTCTGGCCCATGTATGGCCCATGACGTCTTTTGGCCCATATGAGGCCCTATGTAACTTTTGGCCTATTAACGACCCGTGGTGAAACTGGCCCGTAATGAACAGTGTATTACTTTACACCCATAAACGGCTCGTGGTGAAACTAGCCCGTAATGAACAATGTATCACTTTATACCCATTAAGGGCCCGTTATTCCGTTGGGCCGTTTCCATCCCATGTTTTCTTTCGGCCTTCTCAGAGCCCATTTATTCTTGGGCTCATTTTCAGCATTTACTTACGGCCCATTACTGTCATTTTCTGCTTATGGGCCAAATTCAGCCCGTGGTTACAGTCGGCCCGTTTGTGGTCTGTTAACACATTGGGCCGTTTTCATAGTGTCATGAAATACGGCCTATTAACGATGGCCCGTTATGGTCGGCCCATGAATGGACGATTCCAACTCTAGCCCGTTTACGGCCATAATGCGGCCTGTTATTGGCCCATGTTTGGCCAATCGATCATACTGCCCGTATAAGGCCCATTGATGATACGGCCCGTAGAAGGCCCATTGTTTCTGTGGCCCGTAGAAGGCCCATTGTTTCTACGGCCCATGGAAGGCCCACTGTTTATACGGCCCATAGGTGCAGTGTCACTATAGTAAATATTAGCCCATGGTTATTGTGGCCTAGTTTTTAAAAATAGGTTGTTGCAGCCACTAGCAAACCGCAGAAAAAGAACTGCACTGACTACAAGCAAACAAATAAACAAGACAACAAGGAAATAAATAAGCAAGCAACTTACACTAGGCTATCACGGCTATTACACATATTACATCCACTGGGCATCAAAGTTCGTCACCAGTGCAAATATAGGGAACACAGCAGCATATAATCGTCGCAGCAAAACAAGTCCAGAACTGAAACCACTTCAGAAGAGCTCAAGAAACAATATCTTGGGTACCCATAATGCTGGCAAGATGCTTAGCAAGCTTATTAAATTTCTCTTGTTTGGCGCTTAAGTCCTCCAATGCCTGCTGTTGCACCAGAAAGTATGCATCTGAATTCTGCAGGGACTTCCTCAGTCCTTCGCCTTCCCGTCGCATAACATCTGATCGATGTCTTTCAACTTGAAGTTGAGACTCAAGAAGCCGAACTGATTCAGGCAACAAGTTCGAAGAGCTGGTGCCAGCAGTGGTAGCCAGTAACTCGAACACTACATCAAGACAGGGCTTTGGGGTTGTCTCAGTGTCCTCAATATAGTTTTTATCAGCTTTCTTGGAGACCAACAGGGATGTCTCACTATCTTGAACCTTATCTGCATTACTTCCTTTACCATTGCATAACAGGGTACTCTTCTCCAATATTTTATCCGCGTTCTAAAAGGGAAACAAACAAACACATCTCAGGTTTACAATGTAGTATATGAAACCCATTTTGGTGAACCAGTTCAGTAGTAAGGTGGACAGGATAACAGCATGAAACAAACATATATCTATGTAGTATGGTCACTGTATGGTCTATATCATTCTAGTTTATGTTGCCAAATCAAGATAGATACAGTTCGAATCATATCTATTTAAGACAAAGCAGCATAGACAGAATATAAGTGTGGGAAACTACACAGCAATAACAACACTTGTAATGTGCATGGCATGAGAACATAACTGTTTATTCAATTGAAACTGAAATCAACATAGAGCAAGTTACAACAGCAAACAGCCAAACACGTTGAAGAAACAGGTTTAACATACCTATTGCGCCATTGGAGTTTAAATTGCATCCTTCAAATTTGAAATTGGTTGGTATCAGTAAATACAGTGATGCAAGAGCAAAGTAGTATGAACCATAGCTACGGAACCTGACCTAAGAACAATTCTTCTTCTGCTTTAAGCGTTGACTTCGGGTTCGGAGTGGTGGTCCTCGTGATTTGGGCACTACAGTTGCCTTACTAACTGCTCGTGTTTGGGTGCTCTGTGGTGGAGACGGTGCTGTGTCAACGGGAACTGGGTGTCTATCTGCTGGGGTTGGGGTTAGAAGGGGTGTAGCTGGTTCTCTGTCCAACTGGGTAGGGGTACAATCTGCATGAGTGTGGGTTATGTGTGGTAGGGCTGATTCTTGGGCAAGTACAACCATGGTTCTATCTACATCAACAGGTAGCACGATCTTTCTGAAGACCGTGTTTTTACTCCCACAGATACTGCCATCACTCCCTCCAATTGAAATGGTTGATAAACAAGAAAAGTAATTGAATGTATAGACATTGTAAGATAGACAGGTGCAATGGATAGTAGGGAAGAAAGCAGGGCATGAAATAATTCACATTTATGTTGTCTAAGCAAACAAAATAGCAGGACATAATTTCACATATATGATGGCTAATTAAACAGGATAGCATGACACAATTTCACATGTATGATGGCTAACTAAACAGGATAGAATGACATACTTCAAAATATGATGACTATGTAAACAGGATGACATGATATAACTATACGATGTGCCTATTAAAGTGGTTGGCATGCCATAAATCACAAACATGTCGTCGATGGAAACATGATGGCATGATATAATTCACAGATAGAGTGACATAATTTAAAATATGATGACTATGTAAACATGATGAGATGATATAACTATATTATGTCTTTAGAAAATGGGTTGGCATGCCATAATTCAGATACATGCTATCTATGTAAACAACATGGCATGACATAATTCAAATATATGATTTATATACTAAGGAAGTGAGCAGAGGGAAATTGCATATATGATGTGTCAACTAAGGAGATGGCATTCAATATTGTGTATATGATGTAAAAAATAAGCATTGCAATACAACATATGCATTATATGAGTAATATAACCCTGCCAAGTTTGAGCATACACCTCAGGGGGATAATAGGATTGGTCATCTGCCTCTGAATCCTCCTCTGAAGAGCTATCTGTAACTAGCAAGATATCTACTTCAGCAGGTAGCATTGTCTGCTCTGAAGACCTTGTTTTCACTCCAGATTTCTCCATCACCAATTCAAATGGCTGATGCACAGGAAGAGCAGTTGAATATACAAACATTGTCGACAAAAGAAATGAGAAATACAAAAAAAGTACGACATGATATAATTCACATATATGACGCTTGCCTAAACATCATGGCATTGCATAATTCACATACATAATGCCTTTCAACAAGATAACAATGCATAATTCACATATATAATGTCTTGCAACAAGATGGCATTGCATAATTCGCATATATGGTAATTAGACACTAAACATGTGGCATTCACACAAAGCATGTCTAAACTAAGCAAATGACATAGCAATGCAAGATACCATACGCATAATATGAGTAACATAACCCTGCCAAGTTAGGGCATGCACCTCAGGGGGGAAATATGACTGGTCATCTGTCTCTGAATCCTCCTCTGAGGAGCTATCGGTAACCAACAAGACATGCGCTTCGTGAGATAGCATTGTCTGCTCTGAAGACCTTGTTTCCACTCCAGATTTTTCCATGACCGTGCCGAATGGCTGATGCACAGGAAGAGTAATTGAATGTACTAAAATTGTTGACAAATTTAACACATAATAAAAAATGATGGCATGATATAATTCACATATAAGATGACTCGCTAACCAGGGTGGCATTGCAAAATTCACACATATGATGCATGGCTAGACAAGATGGCATTGCGTGATTCACATATACGATAAAGAAACAAAACATATGGCATTGACACAAAGCATGTCTAAACTAAGCAGATGACATCTTTAATGTATATAGTAAGCAATGCAAGGCACCATATGCATGATATTACCAACATCAGCATGCCAAGTTAGAGCGAAGACCTCATGGGGTAAATAGGAGTGGTCTTCTCCTTCTGAATCCCCCTCAGAACAGTTATCTTCCTCTTGATTATGATCCGAAATGGGTGGAGGGGGGGCTGCCTTTGCGCCCACCATGGAACGACATCTGCATGAAATTTTATTGCCACGCAAGGCTCGTCTCTTTTGCTCTACATGATCAATTCCATTGTGTACAATAACTAGCATGCATAGGAATAAAACATAGTGAGATTATGTAAGGAGTGCATGCACAAATCCAGAGTGATGGTAGCAAACTGTGGATAGACCCAAAACCAATGATAGCAGGCAGATAATAGCTTTAGTTAAAAAATACAGATAATGGCTCCTTTAATGTTTGTTTGCACCCAACATGAAACTCATAGTAGACACCGGAGATTAACCAGATAGTAGACAGATAGTACTGATTGCTGCCCCAATATTTACCCCACAACCATTTAAAAACTCAAGTTTCAGCATTAGCTTGGACCTGACTCGGAGTCTAATAGGTGAACACGACGATAATGTAGCATGTCATCATATTAAGCGACGCATAACGTAAGCAGACACGGAAGAGTGCGACCTCTCTTGCGGACCCGTGTAGTCCTCAAGGTCATCTGCTCAGTTGATGATGGTAATGTAGTTGTCGTGGCTGCCGACGGCGGGGAAGAAGATCTGAGGCGGCGAAAGACAGTCTAGAGAGCGGATCCCTGCTGTGGTGAACCCTTCCGTCGTTGGAGCAGCTGAGCTGGGGTGGAACACAGCACCGCAGGAGCAGGACAAACCACACAAGGTTTTCTTTGACACATATCTGTAACAGAAGTAATTGAGTAAGGGCTTATTTGAATTTGAGGACTCTAACAATGCAGGGATAGGAAATAGACAGGAATAGGATAGGAATGCACGTGCAAAACAGAGAATTTAAAAGCACATGATTTCTGCCAATCTGGGTGTTTGATTCACAACAATTGGAAGATCACAGGATGCAAAAAAGCATGGTGAGATTAAGTCAAACCACAAGAAAATGTACGGTTGTAATGCTATTATGCTACTATCTCTTAGTCTTGTGCTTGATGAATAGGAATATGAAAAGGAGGAGAAGTGGAAATTAGAATTCCTACGGTTTTTCTTTCAAGGAGACACTAAAGGAACAAATCCTACAGTTTTCCTTTGCTACATTCCTTTGCACCAAATTCATGAAAAGTAGTACCATAGGAAACTTTCCAATTCCTATGTTTTTCATTCACTTTTCCTTTCGCACTAGCGATTCTAGTAGGCAGGCTTGAGCAAGGAAAATCCTACACTAAAAAATGTTTTTGTGCTACTTCTATTACTTTGGACCCATGCCACTGCCATACTAGCGCAACTCCCAGGCCCATCGACAAATGCACAGCTCAAACGCGCAGAGATAAATAATGATGGTGTTCAAGAGAGTCCATCATGGATAGCTAAGTTGCCTGGTACCTCACTGCTTGTCATATAGTAGGATAAAATAATCATATTTCCCGTTACTACGAGTGCTCAGTGGACAATATATATAACATGTAGAGTAAAAAAGAGATGCAACAAGTGTACAACCTCTTTGGCGAAGCCATGTCAAACTTAGCGTGATTGGGTTGGCCGGTGAGGATGCTCCGGCTGACTTTGCTGTCGGAGGAGGGGAAGAAGATCTTAGGCGTCTGGAGATGGAGCCCGAGGTACTTCTCTGCTGTGATGGAGGGTTTCGTCGTTGGAGCAGCTCCGGTGAGTTGTACGACGCCGAGGCTGAATCAGGACAAGAGAGACAACGAACAACGTTAACCTGAGTGGAATTCTAATAGCATCTCCAATACATGACGTAAAATACATAACCACAAAGTGCTAGATGTAAAATACATCAGCCACTCATCTCTGGACTTAACTGTCGAAACTGAACTTAACTGTCGAAACTGAACCTAACTGTCCAAACTGAATTTTGTTGTCGAAACTAAATTTTGCTATCGAAACTGAACGCACTAGCAAGGTGAGGCTACACGTCGGTCGACTGACTTTTTCATCTCTAGTCAGTCGATTTTGCAGCCGTTGGATACGAAATCAAGGGCCTGCGGTTTATCTTCAACCTCCACCCCCCTGAGCCGCCAGCCACCACCGGCCAAACAGCAGCCCCCCGCCGCCCGGGGCCGGCGGTGCGCCGCCCCGCCCGCCCCAAAAACACTCCCCACCGCCGGTCCGCCGCCGCCCCGGCCATCCCTCTAGCCCCCCCCCATGT
>NC_041385.1:501495621-501633189 GCF_002162155.2 Triticum dicoccoides | reverse complement strand
TCCCCACGCCACCGCCCCGCCAACGCCCCGCCACCGTCGGCGACCACCGCCCCCATCCTGAACCCTAAGATAGATAGTGGGGTACCTCTCCGGTGAGCCCCCCTCCCCACTGTGGCTGGTTCTTCCTTCACCCCGGCGAGCCCACCCCTTGGAAATCGACTGACCCAAAAGTCAATTCAGTCGACTGAAGTGTAGCCAAATCAGAGCAGCATCGCAAGCAAGAGCAAGAGCGAGAGCAGCAGCGCGAGCAAGTGCAATACCAAGAGCAGACCAGGCGGGGGACCGAGAGCAAGAGAAGAGCAGCATCGCAAGCGAGAGCTAAAGCAGCAGCAACTCCTACTGATGTTTACGTCGCCGCCGAGGGAGTGATGCCGTGGAGGAAGTGGCCGGCAACGCCACCGTGGATGGAGCCGCGCCGTGTCGGCTCGGGACCGAGCGTCGGCAGCACCGTGAGATCGAATCAAGAAGAAAATGCGGCGATTAGTGTACAACCTCTTTGGTGGCGCCAATTAGGCCGCAGCTTCATCCGAGGAAACGGTGATGATGATGCTCTTCCGATGGTGCAGGTGAAGACGGCGGTGTGGGAATGGAGGTGGCGCAAAAGACGAGGGGAACGTCGGGGCAGCTCCTTGGAGGTGGAGGACGGGGTGGCTGAACCGGCGGGACGATGAGATCGACGACGGATCCTCATCCGGTACGGTGGATGAGGGACGTCGAGGTGTTGCTGTGGACGACGTCGTCGGGGAAGAAGCTCCGGCTGGGTGGCGGACGAAGCAGGGTGTGGGGTTTCATCGCGGGTTTTCGCGGCCTCGGTGTACGAATGGGTGGGCGGATGGGATGGCAGTGGGGAACCATGGCTTAGAGACGCGCTTGTACGAAATGTGGGGAAAGTTACGAAAGTACCTCCCACCGATTTGAGGCGGTTCTTTCGGTTCAGGGGTACCACGGGCATTTCGTGTGTCAGGATTTCACAGGAGGTGGGAGTTTTCGCGCACGTTGTAATTTCGGAATAGCAAGGCGCGGGTTGAGATGGAGGGAGTTGTCGGAGCACAACGAGACAAAGATATATCTGAAATATTTCGGGCTAACAAGGCGCGGGTTGAAGAGGCGGGTGTTTCGCAGCACGATAGACAGAGACGCTAGCTTCAATTTTCAGCATAACAAGCCGCGACTTGAAATTTCGGAAGAACAAGCTTAACGTGTACCCCCAAAAAAATACAATTTGCACCTCAACATGCACAACACACACAAACACCATTTAGACTAGAGTAAGGTACACGTGCATTGCACGCATGAGATTTGGCAACCAAATTATGAATAAATACCACATTATAGCATGCAAGCTTTGAGTCATATATGCATGATGTTGATGTTCGTTTAATTCTTATAGTTCATTTCATTCAAAATCATCTAGTTTTTATAAGAAAGCTAATCTATTTTAAGATTCATGGAATTGTGCGTTGTAAGACATAAAGTAAAAACAAATAATGGCAAATCATGTAGAAAAACATTTGGGCAATTATGATACGGAAGATTCTAGAACAAATAAGAAGTGCTTGTGTTTTGATGTTTGTGCATTCCGCTTAAGTTCAACCATGGAGTCTTCTAGATTATACATGTGACGAAATCTGGTGCAATCTAGATGATATCCAACGGCAAATAGTGCTCAAATTTGCCATCTTTGGACCTTCGGATTCGCCTCATCCAACGACCATCTTTCAAAGTTAAAGTTACCCGCTCAAAATATAATATATATATATATATAATATAATATATATATAGGGGTATAGATATAGATATGTGATGCGAAAGCTGCCCATCATCTCCAATTACATACACGGATGCGACATGGGCAAATGATGTCTGCCATCGGTATCTCAAATTCAAATCAGTTTGACCTTGTTCAATGTGTATACATTACAACATGCTCGTTTCCAAAGCACACCGCGCAGATCTCCGGTATATTCATGCATGCATGGGTTTCAAACATCAGGATCTCCGACATATTCATGCATGCATGGGTTTCAAACATCAGGATCTCTTATTCAAATATTTGAATTCAACTTTACATTGATTATGACCTCACCTATTCTTTTACACCCACACAGTAGTCTTCTCTTTATAATTGTACCACTAACTTTCTCTCGTGCATGCATGCACACACACTACCAGTCAGCATTATCTATCGCACGCATGCAATCTTTTTCTTCAGGTCGGTCTCCCATGAAGGCACACACCCACACACCCCCCTCTCCTCATACCGGGCATTCTTTATCTCTCACGCATGCATGCGCAACGATCGATGTTCCTCTATGTATGTGTGTATATAGCTAGGTCTTTCATAGTTTTCCACACAAACCGATCAATCGATATATCCAGTGAGGTCTCACCCTCTTTCCCACGTCCACATTGATCAATCTATACCTCTCCCACGTCCACATCGATCAATCAATACCTCTCTATATAGGATTAACATAAATAGCTAATACACCCACATTAATTATATGTCCAACGTCCCCCTCTCATCATCCATGCCTTCCGCTTCATCTCTCAGATGCGTGCACAATGGCGAAGACAGGGGGCAGTAAGGGCCCTGCCCCCCTAACATCACTATATATCGAGGCTAATATGAATGTGATCATTAGACAATTGCTGCTAAAAAGGTTTAATTTCATGAATTGACCCTCCTCGTAAAGGATTAGCAATGCTTGGCCCCCCAGCTCATTTATTTTTCATGGCTCCTCCATTGCGTGCAACAGCGCACGTGTTCGCCCCCCCTCTCTCTAAATATCGATCTTGCACTTGTGCATTCCTTCATAGTCTCCCGCCACTCGGCCCCTCGCACCATCTTCTAGCCCCCTACCGGATTTTGCCACATGTACAATCTAGCAGACTCCATGGTTGAACTTAAGCATAATGCACAAACCTCAAAACAACAGTGGTTCTCTTTTGTTCTAGAATCTTCCGTATCATAACTGCCCAAACTTTTTTTCTAGTTGAATTGCCATTATTTGTTTTTACTTTATGCTTTACAATGCACAATTCCATGAATCATAAAATAGATTAAGGGCTTCTTTGATTCAAAGGATTCTCAAAGGAATTTTGGAGGATTCTAATCATTAAGAATTTTTCCTATCTTGGTTGTTTGATTCGTAGGATTGTAAACCATAGGAATTTTTCCATATGATTCATTTGCACTAGATTTCATAGGAAACATCCCATCCACTCAAACCTCTTTGAAAGAATTCTGCGTTTTTCCATGCACAATCAAACACTCGTACAATCCTGTAGGATTCAATACGACATTCCACTATAATCCCATGTTTTTCCTATTCACGCGTTCTTAGATTTTTTATAAAAACTAATTTGATTTTTAATGAGATGAACTATAAGAATTAAACGAAGGGCTACATCATGCATATATGACTAAGAACTTACATGCTATAGTGTGGTATTTATTCATAATTTGGTTGCAAAATCTGATGCGTGCAATGCTTGTGTAAATTACTAGTACTTCGAGTATGTGCAAAACACGTAAATTAGAATACCAATGGCATGCTACACAGTGTCTCTCTTACAGTTCATGAAGCCACGTGGCACATGTGGAGGCGTTGTCGCGACCTCCTTGCGTGGATTGATCACGGTGATGTGCTGCTGGTTCCAGAAGAATGTACTCGTCCTCCCTGAGCCATACTGGTGGTACATGCACGAAGCGAAGATGTGCACGCACGCCACGCACGCACTCATTCCCTCGCACGCACACGCGGGTACACGGTCGAACGCAATTTTGTTCCAAGATCCACCCCATGTGATAATTTGACGTGTGTAAAGTCGTTCACTTCATTGATGGTCAATTAATGCAGCGCATGCAAATTGAGTGGACGTGAGGACGGAAGAAAGACATTATTACTCCACTGCGCGCATGCGAGTAGTTAAATCGTGGGTTGCTAGTAGTACTTCCATTGGTCTCCTTCGTGTTTTGTGCCAATTTTTGACAGTAACATAATATTTACGCATTTGAGCAGTGTAGTCTACTTGAAATTTATGTTCCACTAAACTCATCGGGAGCCGTTTCGGGCCTCGAAACAAAAACCATCAATTAATCTTTACCTTGTTCCCATCACATTCAAAAGCCTGCTCACACCTACTAGTACTACGTACCAAACCTGAACGTGTTCCCACTATGCAGGTATTAGTACTACTAGTGCTAGTACTTAGGTTATAAAAAGGGGAACTACCTAACCGAAAATTACTCTACCTTTCCTCCTCATAAGTGCTTCTTCTTCGTCCGTCGTTGCCATGGCGGGTGAGCAGAGCTCTAGGTCGAGAACTACTCATAACAAGGGAGCGGCAACCAAGGCTGCGAAAAAAAAGAGGGGGCTCGCCGCCACGCAGAGACCTCGAAAGATCTCTCACGGGCAGGCGATGGCTCCCAGGAGCGCCCTAGCCGCGGAGGCGAACATGCCGAGCCGGCGGAGTTGGAGTCGTTATCCCTCGACGGCATGCCCGATCAGCTCAATAAGCACCTCAATAAGCAGAAGGAGTTCATCCAAGGCTTGACGGAGTTGCTGAAGGAGAGCCTCGATGACATGCCCGCTGAGCTCAATCAGCAGGGGGAGTTGACCGCCGGCTTGGTGATGCTGCTGAAGAAGAGCATTGCCTCAGAGAAGAAGGTGAACGGCAAAATCCTGCGACTTCTGGAGGACAAGGCGAAGCTCTGCCACGAGATCGACCTGTTGAAGGAGAAGAACGCCGGCTGGAAGAAGCTGCATGAGAATAGTAGTTCCTCGATGAAGATGTTGCAGGCCCTCGTCATGGAACAGAAGGAGGAGTTGGCGAAGCTCCGCATCGAGCACCCGGCTGCTGTCAAGGTACGTAATGCGGCCATGGAACAGATGATGAAGGCTCGCGTCGAGAAATCCCGCGTCATGGACAGAATGAAGAAGATGGCAGAGGAGACGCGCAAGGAGATGGAGGTCATGGAGGCGATGAAGAAGCAGTTACGACTCCATGGCGAATTAGATCATTTGGGGTGATAATCTTCCTTCTTCTTTTGCTGCTGTGTTTCATCTTTTGCTTCGGGTGTTTCGCCGCACGTGTCACGTTCTCTGCGAGGCATGAATAGAACAATGGTTTTCGTTTTTTGAGTGAATGAATAGAACAATGCTAACAATGAGATGACTAGCAAATTAGATCATTTTTATCGCCATATGGCACAAGGGCTGCCGTGTTTCGTGCTCCTCCGTCGCAGTACTACTCTAGTGGAAAACTTGAGTATACCGCACGGTTCTTTGCTCCTACTCGATCAGGTCGTCGGCGCATTTATACGAGCAGTCAAATCACAAGGCCCCGCCTTCCAGCAGTAATGAGCCGTCAAATCACAAAGGCCCCCGCCTCTCGTGAAACCGACCAAGCTAGACTGCCCTGCCCTCTAGCCTTTTAAAAAATGTATACTTGAAATTTTAAAAAATGTGGTACATATAGAGAGCGCTCGTCGCCAAATTATGCATATAGTACTATTAAAAAGGCTAGTCACAATAATGGTGTCCAGCACAACCCACCCCTCAAATAAAACTAAGCACCCTGGAATTCTTTGACAAAACTAAGCACCCTGAAATTCTTTGACAACTAAACTTCTGGCTATATGATGTTGGCCATATATATTGTACGTATATAATGTGAATAAACGAGTGGTAGTACTATACCAACTAAAAGATGAAATGTAAGAAATACTAGTATGTACTTATTGACGAGTTAAAGTAACAAGAAGAAACATAAGATAGTTCTGCTGGGGGCTCAGCACAACACACCCCTCAAATTAAATTAAGCACACCTGAAATTAAACTTTGCAACTATTCCGGTAGACACAGCATTAGAAGTTTAGAACCGCCATGATCAATGACACTGCCACCTTACTCGGAGTCCTCGTCCACGTCCTCGACTTCGTCCTTGTCCCTCTTCCTCTTGGCTGATACTTCTTTGCTTGAACCGCCAACTTGGCTCTTGCTCTTCATCCAACCCTTGTAGATATTGAAACAAAGGTAGCCATCCATTGCAGCATACTGGATGTGGTCTATATCTAGTACATTCTGCTGCCATGCATGACGATGAAACGTGTACGGAGGTTTCTCCAGTTTACCGTACGAAGGATGAACATGGCTCCTGCCAGGGTCAGCATTGAAGGCTGACGAGAGGACACCAGCCGATTCTTTTCGAGGTCGAAGGTGTTGCCTACAACGAGGCCTATCCGATGCAGGACTTCTTTGTCGTTACCAAAGTCTACAGTAACGAATTTGACTAGGTTGCTCTCGAGGAAGTCCTTAAAATCCTGGCACTCAACGTCGGCATGGCATATGTGGTAGACCAAGCATAAGTCATGCACGCAAACCTTGATCACGGTGGGCTTCTTCCTCTCTTCGTCCTTTAGATCCTTCTCTCGTCCCACGACTGTGGTGTACTCAACATCTAGCCCGGTGACCCACTCATCATGTGAGTCTTCGAACATGCGTCTGAAGCGAGAAAGGCATCCTTTCACCGTCGCGGAAGAACGGGTGTAGATGACGTCGAACTCATCGGCGGTGATGGTTCTAACCTTGTACTCACCGCCGATCGGGGAGATTTGGGACGCCATGGATTTGGGTGGAGGGTTAGGATTAGTGGAACTGCCGTTATGTGAATGGACGGGACGACTAGGAGCGAACCGCCGTAGTATTAAAGGACGTGCGGGGACGAGTAGGAGCGAACTGCCAGCGTGCGAACGTCAGGGTAGTGGCTTTCCATTCTCCCATGATACGGGCTTCCGAGATCCCTTGGATCGGAGATCGAACGGTTGCATGGCATGATTCTAGACCAATGGGCGAATATCCTGTCCTGGAGGGTTATTCTACAGATTTTCAGCAACTTAGCATGCGACCGTTTGATCTCAGATCCAAGGGCTGCCAGCAGCCCGTATCATGGTCGTGCCTACCAGGACCGTCGCGTCGCTCACGCGGTTGCACCCTTGGAGATTTAACACGGTGCGTTAGGCTATCTGATGTTGGCATGTCATACATAGTCATCACTTAGTCACTCATACTACAACAAGGTTGGCTATAAGTGTATTTTTTTACTCCTCTCTATCTCTTTCTCCGTACTCCCTCCATCCCATAATATAAGAACATTTTTGACACTAGTGTAGTGCCAAAAACGTTCTTATATTATGGGACACATGGAGTACTAGTATTTATTGCATTTGCCAAGGAGTGACCTCTTCCAATGAAATGGTGTTGCTAAGTTTGCTTCATTTAATTAGCTATAGACTCAAAATTGTCTTTTCACCTAGGTACACGCGCTTAGCACTGTTTCTTCCTTGGGTCACCAAACTAGTCTCTCTCTTCTTGATTAACTTGCCACATCAGACTTTATGCCTATGTGGCAAGCTTAAGCACCTGTAGGAGCAAGTAAGGTGCCCATCCGTTGCACGGAAGAGTGAAATGCATTGATCGGGGTGTTGTTTATTTTGACAAAGGATGTGGGGGTCATCTCATGTGCAACCGGGTCGACGTGTCAAGCACCAAACAACAGTGCAGAACAGCAGGGGGACGCACCCCACTCGTACCGGCCCAGTGTTAGTAATGAGCAATGAGACGTCAAATCACAATGCCGCACCTTCCCAGATGGACGAAGCAACCATTATTTCACACTTCGGTTCGACATCATCTCAAACCACGTACTAGTATTGCTTCTGCCTCAAGAGGGACACACGCATTGCCTTGGTACATCATGACACATGGAACCGCATGACAGGCCATGCTCCCCCGCCGATCGCTGGGTAAAATCACCTCATTTTTACTATACTTCCTCTGGATCGGTTTACTACATGGCATGCATGTCGTTCTAGGTTGAGAATTTAACTGGCTATATATATATGTGTGATGAAAAGTATGCTAGCCTTTTAGAAAATGTATACTTTTGTAAAGTAGTACTCCACTATCGATGGATTGCGCCATGGAGCAAAAGTTAAAATTTTAAAAAAAGGTGGTACACATAGAGAGCGCTCGTCGCCAAATTATGCATATAGTACTATTAAAAAAGCTAGTACGTGCTTAATTGGGGTGCTAAATTCTATTAAAGAAATACTAGTACTAGTATGTACATACTGAAGAGTTAAAGTAACGAGAAGAAACATAACATAGTTCTGCTGGGGGCTCAGCACAACACACCCCTCAAATTAAACTAAGCACACCTGAAATTAAACTATGCAACTAATCCGGTAGACACTGCATTAGAAGTTAGAACCGCCATGAGCAACGACACTGCCACCTTACTCGGAGTCCTCGTCCACGTCCTCGACTTCGTCCTTGTCCCTCTTCCTCTTGGCCGATACTTCTTTGCTTGAACCGCCAACTTGGCATTTGCTCTTCATCCAACCCTAGTAGATATTGAAACAAAGGTAGCCATCCATTGCAGCGTAGTGGATGTGGTCTATATCTAGTACATTCCGCTGCCATGCATGACGATGAAATGTGTAATGAGGTTTCTCCAGTTTGCGGTACGAAGGATGAACCATGGCTCCTGCCTGGGTCAGCATTGAGGGCTGACGAGAGGGCACCAGCCGATTCTTCTGGAGGTCGAAGGGGTTGCCTACAACGAGGACTATCCGACGCATGACTTCTTTGTCGTTCTTAAAGTCTACAGTAACAAATTTGATTGTTTTGTCCCCGAGGAAGTTCTTAAAATCCTGGCACTCAACGTCGGCATGGCATATGTGGTAGACCAAGCAAACATTATGTACGCAAACCTGGATCACGGCGGGCTTCTTCCTCTCTTCGTCCATTAGATCCTTTCTCGTCCCGCGACTGTGGTTTACTCAACATCTAGCCTAGCGACCCACTCATCATGTGAGTTTTCGAACATGCGTCGAAAGCAAGAAAGGCATCCTTTCACCGTCGCGGAAGTACGGGTGTAGATGACGTCGAACTCATCACTGGTGATGGTTCTAACCTTGTCACCACCGACCGGGGAGATTTGGGATGCCATGGATTTGGGAGGAGGGTTAGGATTAGTGGGACTGCCGTAATGTGAATGGACGGGACGACTAGGAGCGAACCGCCATAGTATTAAAGGACGTGCAAGAAAGAGTAGGAGCGAACTGCCAGCGTGCTAATGGCAGGGTAGTGGCTTTCCATTCTCCCATGATACGGGCTTCCGAGAGCCCTTGGATCTGAGATCGAATGGTTGCATGGCGTGATTCTAGACCTATGGGTGAATATCCTATCCTGGAGGGTTATTCTTAAAATTTTCAGCAACTTAGCATGCGACCGTTTGATCTCAGATCCAAGGGCTGCCAGCAGCCCGTATCATGGTCGCGCCTACCACGACCGTCGCGTCGCTCGCGTGGTCGCGCCCTTGGAGATTTAACACGGTGCGTTAGGCTATCTGATGTTGGCATGTCATACATAGTCATCACTTAGTCACTCATACTACAACAAGGTTGGCTATAAGTGTATTTTTTTACTCCTCTCTATCTCTTTCTTCGTACTCCTTCCGTCCCATAATATAAGAACGTTTTTGACACTAGCTAGTGTAGTGTCAAAAACCTTCTTATATAATGGGACACAGGGAGTACTAGTATTTATTGCATTTGCCAAGGAGTGACCTCTTCCAATGAAATGGTGTTGCTAAGTTTGCTTCATTTAATTAGCTATAGACTCAAAATTGTCTTTTCACCTAGGTACACACACTTAGCAACGTTTCTTCCTTGGGTCACCAAACTAGTCTCTCTCTTCTTGATTAACTTGCCACATCAGACTTTATGCCTATGTGGCAAGCTTAAGCACATGTAGGAGCAAGTAAGTACAATAGTGCACTTTTCCGCTTTACATGGCATTTTTGCATATGTGGAGGAAAGAGAGGCAAGGAAAAAGTGGAGAAGTGGGCTCTCATGCAAGAGCCAGCCTCTACTACTACATGGTGAGCATTGGGAGAGGCACCTGTATGGAGGTGGTCAGGAATCGGGAGACTCATGCCGGTCGTAGGCCGCAGTTAAAATGATAACGGCAAGTCAAATCACGGGAACCCACCTATCCAGCAGTAACTTGCTGTCAAATCACACAACCCTACATTTGCAGCAGCCTACTCCCTCGTCTTCTCGCGTCTCTGTCGAACCGACTAGGTGGAACTGTCCCGCCGCCTACCGGGTAGGAAAAGCCCCGCCCTCGACTTTTAAATAGTATACAGTATACTAATTTTGTATCCATGGATTGCACCCGCGCCATGGATCAAAGTGTCTAGAAAACGGCGGTACACATGTACGGAGTATACAACACGCACGTCGCATTCGCGTCACACCCCAGACGGTCGATCGGTTTGGCACGCTGCTCTCCGAATGGAACACGCGTCATATTGCATTTGCACACACATGTGGGACGGCAATTGAGAACCGACCATAGGCACACTCCCCGGCCCCGCAAGTCGGGTGACTTAATAGAAGAGGGAGACGAGCGATAGTACTAGAGAAGTGTTGTACTACGTTGGTGCCTGGACGATCCCTGCAAGACACGGAAGATCAGTTCGTCCATGCACGTGACCAGACTCTAGCAGACACGCCTGGATTGGCTATCGTCTACATATCGTGTAGGTTGTGTTGTACATGGCTGTAGTTGTGGTGAGAAATCTAAAAAACGGTTTCTTGTCATCTCGCAAAATTATGTGTCATGTGCTTCGGATCACTGCGAGGGTTAAACAGCGACAACTGAGTTGGGCTAGTCATTGGGGGCACATGCACGAACAGTGACTACTCGGCTGCCATCTAGGTCAAGCCGGCTATGTTAATTAGACATCTATCAATGGACCCCTTTTCTACGAGTTTATCTTTAATTTGAGCTTTGTTCCTCGTCTAGTTTGTCTGTCGGGATTCATGTTGTCTCCTTTGGGCAGTGAGGTTATGATTTCTTGTCATGTGGCATTTTTTTCATGTTATATGTTATAATCCGGCGATTCAGATCAAAATGACGACAAGTGCGCCTCCAGGCCACATGCATGAAGACTTCTCGATAGTCATTGATGAGGTCAAGCCGGCTCCGGTAGACAAAAGAAAACTAAGTACTAATCCACTATATAGGCAGGAGCCTCCGCGCTTGCTTGCCAGTGTTGCTCTCTTCACACCGTCTCGACTTCTCCAGATCTAGACACGACAGCGATGGCCGCACTCTCTCTCTGCTCATAGCTGGTCATAGATCCAGCCGGAGCCTCTCCGCCAGGGAAGGTGAGAAGGTGCAACGTTCACGCGGTCGTCCTCGGCGACGGCTCTTACCCACATTTGGGCGCGTCCCGATCAGCCTGCCTTGCCGTTCTCTCCCAAGCACCGCTGGTGAGGGAGGGCCTCCGACCTCTTCTTCCTTGCTGCCGTAGTGTGGGCAGATCCGGCCTCCCGCCGCCCACCTAGCGACATCTCAGCGACCATCATGTATAACTTCCTTCGAAACCGGCCTTGCTCTACTTCCCGAGCTCCTGACGTCGCTGCATTTGTAACTTTTACTATTTCTCAGGCCCCCTCGTAGATAGGATCGATCGGCTGTTCGAAAACCACCTAATTTTTTTTATGTTTAAGAGGTAAAACTAGTTCATGCACTCGAATCTAGTACTACTTGGTTCAAACAAGGAAGAAAGGGGGTGGGGGTGGGGGAGGATTTGTTACCTGAATCTAGGACTTGGTCAAAAGAGGAAATAATGGGGGCGAAAAGTAGCAGAGACTGGCTATCCAACTAGTCTCTAGGTCTAATAGGGAAATAAAGGGAAACGCAGTACAAACTCAATATAAACCCGATCTATTGGTTGAAAAAGGAAAGATAGTGGGGACTGGGGGACAAGTCAATAGAGTAAGTCCAGCACTAGATTTGCTAGCCTCATACAGTATAAGGTGGCTATACCAAACAAAAATGGGACCAACCCAGATATCCTGTTCTGATGTTTGTTGCACCGAGCCACTCTTATGTAATGCCACTGGTAAAATGTAGCAGTCGCACTGTTAAAAGTAAGGACACGTTAAACCAATGTTGTTTTCAATGTAATGCCTCTAGTAATATGAATCGATGACACTTCTTTACATGTCCTGCTAAAATTTCCCATTAAGATAAGTTGGTTCTTTTTGTTAGAAATGCAACTGTCCTGGCCCGCCTCTCTCCCGTGCCCAAAGTAATGTCATATTTAACGGTTGTCATAGTTAATCCTGATGCCCACACTAATATCTAGCAATGCCACTGCTTTAGAAATTGCTACTGTCCTTGCAGGATTTCCATTCAGATAAGGAACATGCTTCTTTTCATTTGATGCATGTTTCATCACTTGTTACTTGTTAGTCACCCTCCTTTCCACCTTTTTTGTGCAAACAGAGATATACATTTCACGCTCGATCTTAGTTGAACTGCACAAATGATATCCAAATTGTAGTTGAGCTTTCCAGGAGCTTCACAACCAACCTTGATGTTGCTCAATTTTATTGCAACTAATGAAGGAGAAGCTCTGTGGGTTTCGTTTTTTGATGGAAATGGAACCGGGGCTGGAGCCCTTTTCTTAAATTTTTTTGAAGAAGAAGCTGCTAGCTCACGGGACATTGCTTCATTTTAGGTGAACTGCACCAAAAGGTCCCATGAATTGAATCATCCATGTTGGTGACTGAAAGAGCCAGCTTCAGCATCCCAGTCTAAGCACCCCCGGCCTCCATCCTTGCGATGCACGGTACACCTCGTTTGCCACCTTCTCGACCCTAGTGTCACTGATAAAATGAAGTAGTAATACAGTTAAAATAGAGCGAGTGTCATCTCTATCATTTCATTTCCAATGTAGATAAAGAAAGTGCTTCTCTTTGTTAAAGTATGTTTCATCAACTAGTCCCATTGTTAATGTTTAAGCGTTTCTGCAAACTCGGGTGCTTAATATTAGTTGATATCTACAAAAATAGATATTTGAATGTCTCAAGGCGCCTCCTTGTACTACTGCTGTACACTGATGTTCATCACTGGCAGAAGGTGTATCTGGGAGACTTGGGACGATGTCCAGTATGAGGCGTACCGTATGAGGCATCGCAGGGCCCATCTCGCCCTCGCAGCATGGCATACTATGATACTATCGCAATATTTTCTTCTATTTATTTTGTGTGTTTCATCAACTAGTGCCACTATAATGTAATCACGCTTTTTCATTATCTGTGCAGACAGGGTTATTCAGCTGCATTTTGGTGGAACTGCACAAATGTACGTATGAAACCGGCATATATGCAGAGTGCAAGGTGTGCCAAGTAAAAATTACCGACACCAACCATGCTGCATGCACGCATTGGCATCCACCACAACCAGTGGGATGTGTGGCGCTCTCTGTGGACGGATCTTTCTCGGCAGCAAATCCTCTAACCAAATACTCGTAGCTTATATTGGCAATTTTCTAGGGAGTACTCTTTTCTGAAAGAAGCACCAATATATTTTTCTTTATTTGTACACTGTGTCACAACTTTGGCCCAAAGGTCCAGAGCTATTTTAGGGTGACTGGCGTAGTACTCGGAGACTGATTGTAAGCATGATTTTCATTAGCTGTCACACTGATTGTAAGCATGAGCAGGTGGAAGATTAGGTTAGTGCGAAGCTTACCTTAAACCCTACCGCCGCCATTGAAACGAGGCGAGCGTCGAGGGAACCATGGAGAACGTCGAGGAAGCGACGTCGCGCCATCCGGCCTCCTCTTGCGGTGGGAGAACGAATACTCCTGTGGCTCCGGCTGGCTCTGCACCCTCACGAACGGCACATCATACTCGATCAATTCGTTATCCTCTGGGTGCTCGACGGTCGACCTTTACGCCCACCACCTCCGCCTGACTATCACCTCGGGCGAATCTGTCTGCTCCATCGCCCATAGGAGATACTCGATGAACTCGGAGGACTGCGGCATGACTGCACCGAGGAGTACATGTACATCGCCGCCCTCATCGCCGCCGCCTTGCTCTTTCGCATACATTGCCACATGGCCCGCACCGTCCTCGAAATCTCCCACTCATTGTCAAACCAACTAAGGATCTCCTTCAACCTGGCTAACTTTGCCTGGTCACCGCCGGCGATCTGCCTGATTCGCTGCTGCATCCTCTCCATAGATGTCGTTCTGAGTGGTCCGGTGCTAGCTTTGGAAGATGGGAGGAGAGACAGTGGTCTTGCAATAGAAAAGAGGGAGAGGAGAGGAGGTGGTTTTGGAATGGAGATGACGGACAGGAGAGGAGGTGGTTTTGTAATGGAGAGAAGATCAGAAGAGGGAGAGGCGAGACAGTGGTTTTGGAATGGAGATGATGGAGAGGATAGGAGGTGGTTTTGGAATGGAGATGATGGAGAGGAGAGGAGGTGGTTTTGCAATGGAGAAGATCAGAAGAGGGAGAGGCGAGACGGTGGTTGTGGAATGGAGATGATGGAGAGGAGAGGAGGTGGTTTTGCAATGGAGAAGATCAGAAGAGGGAGAGGCGAGACAATAGTTTTGGAATGGAGATGATGGAGAGGAGAGGATGTGGTTTTGCAAGGGAGAAGAGGGAGAGGAGCGTGCGGCAGCGATTTAGGATTGGGCGAGAGGGCCGGCACACTGTGACTGGATCAAAATCAAAATCAATTTACCCTTCAATTAAGAAAGCGACCCCACATTAACTAGTCTCCCTTTTATTCTGGGTCATAATTGACCATGATTTTCACACATAAAATATATGTTATACGTTGCAAAAATAATATAATTTGAAGGTACATTCAGATACGAACCAAACGATACAATTTTTGGTGACATGCATTCACATTTTGCTTGTCACATACAATACGTGGTCAAACTTTGACCCAAAATACGCAAAACAACAAAAAAATACTTCCAAGACCAGCGCCTCTCTTCCGCTCTTCTCCTGTTCCAATCTAAATCCACCACTGCTCCTCTCCTGTTCCAATCTAAATCCAGAGCCGCTCCTCTCCTCTTCCATTTCAAAACCACCGCCCCTCCTCTCCTGTTCCAGTCCAAAACCAGCGTCGCTCCTCTCCCGTTCTAATCCAAAACCAGCGCCGCTCCTCTCCTCTTCCAGTCAAAAACCATTGCCGGCGAGTGAAGGTGCTGTGGAGAAGTAGATCGATGGAGGAGTACAACCGATATGTGAGGATCGCAGACGGCGACCCTGTGAAGCTAGCTAGGATGTTGGAGATATAGTCTTGGTTTGACAACAAGGACCAACTAGCGGCGGCGGCGACATACATGGCCAAATATCTGCAACAGAGCGAAAACGCGGCGATACTCCCGGAGGGAGTCGCGCCGGAGTACATAGAGCTGCTCCTTTGGGCCATGGAGCAAACAGATTCACCAAATCCGATCGTGAGGGAGCGGTGGTGGGGGTATCAATCCCAGATGGAGCATCCACCAGAGATTGAAGGATCGAGCATCTACAGGGTGCCGTTTGTGAGGGTGTCCTGCCAGAGCGAGCCGGTGGAGTCTTCGTCGACCGAACCCAACTGCAAGAGGAGAAAAGCAGTTGGCCCGACGACGCTTCCCCGCCATCATCTCCCTCGCCGTTCACATCGTCTCACGGGGCGGCTGTCTGCCGCCGAGGAATAGGAGGGGACTGCCCCCCAGCTCAATAGTCGGGCAGGTTGTGAATTGTTAGGAGGATCTTTGGGTTGTCAGTATTTGCAGGTTCTGAATTGTGTTTTGTGTTGTGTAATTTGAGAGTACTTTCAGATATGAATGTCTTTTGAATTTCAGATTTGCAGTATAGAGCATATGAAGAATTTTATGAATTCTAGAGATCTATTTTTAGCACTTAAAAAATTGTAGTTTCATAGGAGTATAAAAGTGCAGACGAGAAGAAACTGCAAGTTCAGTTTCAGATAAGAAACTGCAACTTTCAGAGGTAGAGCATTTATATTAACACGGCCCTTTCAAACAGGGTTAACATCATGTTGGAAGTTTTATTCGTGGTCAAAAATGGAACTACCAGCCAGTTAACATCATGCTGATCAACATTCATGCATAGCACATCTTCATATGATGCACAGTCAAAATGTCCACACAATGTTGAGTGTGCGAAACACAGAGAAAACGAGGGACGGAGTTTTGGCAAGTGTTGGACGTGGTTTTGGGCTGCCCTGTCTAGGCTTTCATTTTTAACATGCGCAGCCCACGACCTTGGATGGGAGGGCATGTTTGTATTTTCTTAGGGCCGTCATGTATCGACCGGCCTATGGACCTCCCATCCGAGGTTTTATTTTTGGCAGCCCAATTTATGTATTTTTTTGAAGAAAACGCAACAGTTTGTTCTATTTTTCTATATAAGAATAGGAACGCCAGGTACAATTTATGTTTCCCTTTTAACTATATTATATATATTTAAATTATTTTATATGTTATTATATATTATTTTTATTGTCATCATATATTTAACAGATACTTACATATGTAAGAAAACAATATCCCACATCTTATTAACTTATGAAAATAATTTCTTAACAAATAAAATCCTGGATTGTTTTGGCACGAAAATCCTAGTGATTGTGTACAAAATCTTGGTAAGACTTAAGGACGAATGTAATAATATCACTTATTATTTAAATATATTTATAACAAAATGCTCAGCCCTTTTTTTTGTTTGATAACATTGCTGGCCCAACCCAACATTATAATTAGAATCAGCCCAGCAAAATCGTGTATCTAGATAAAGTGCAAATGGCCTGTAATTTTTTAGGAAATAAAATAAATGGGCTACATGAAAGCTACATTAATTGTTCACCCAGCCCAGCTAATAGCTGTAATTCAAAAAAAAGATCAAATTGACTGTAAATTCTACCGCGCAAAGAAAAGACTATAAATTCTAAAAAATGGGTTGAATACGTGCCACATTTTTGGAGGCTGAAATGTGGGCCAATAGGTCGAAGCCAACGCAAGTCGTTGCAAATTTAGTCAACAAATGATTTTGACATTTTAGCCGTTGGATTTACATCCAACGGCCGGCATCCATCTTCAATCTCTCGTCTTCTTCCTCCAGCGCCGCCGGGACCACCTCCCGCCTCCTGCTACTAGCAGCTCTGCTTAGCACGCTTCACTATGAAGCGCTACTCCACCGTTGGCAAGGCCATCCCTCCAACCCTCCACACCTCCTGTTCTTCTCCACCGACTGCCGAACCACACTGCACTAGAACCAGTTAACCCTCGTACACCTCTCCGTCTGCGACTCTACTCCCGCGTCTTCCCATCTCCGGCTCATTGCTGTCCGGGGCCTCGCCGTCGTCCACCACCTTGGATGCGCTCGGCGCGGCGTGGCCAATGTGGTCAACGAACGACACCATCGGAAGTAGGCTGTGTGTGGAGAGGCTGACAGCTGGTTCCACGGTCGCACACAAGGAGATGCCTCCTTATTATGCGCAAAATAATGATTCCTCCACCTGACATGTGGGACCCACCGGAAGGGCCTATGTATATCATGAAAAAAACATGCCCCCCGCTGACTTGTCGGACCCACCAGCTATCTTCGCACGCAAGGAAGTGCCTCCTTATTACGCACAAAAAAATGAATACTCCCCCTACCAGCTGGAACCCAGCATACTGGGAGGCTGACTTGTGGGCCTACCAAGTTGACGGGGACGGAGGGCTTTGTCAACTTAGTCAATATGAACGATTCTAGCTCCTTTTACAGTACGATGTTCATCCAACAATTGTAGTGCTTCTTCAACCTCTCGTCTTCTTGCTCCAGCCGCCCAAACCAGTGCCGGTCGTGCCGCGTGCTCCTTCCTCCCGTGGCCGTCTGTGATGCCGCGGAGGCCTCACCGCCCCCTACTACTCCCACCGCTGGCCAGGCCATCCCTCTACTCACCCACACCCCCTGTTATTCTACGGCGACGGCAGCCTCACACCGCAGCCGAACAAGTGAACCCTCGTCCTCCTCTTCGCATGGGCATCCACTTTTGCGTCTTCCCCGGCTCCGAGTCGTCCCCTTCCTAGGCCTCGCTGTCGTCCACCTCCGTGGTGCGCTCGGCGCGGCGTGGTCAACATGGTCAAGGAACGACTTCCATCGGACGTGGACTGTACGTGGAGACACTGACAGCTGCGTCCACTGCCGCAGCAAGGAAGTGCCTCCTTATTACGCGGAAAATAATGATTCCTCCACCTGACAGCGGGGACCCACCGGACGGGCAACCATATTTCGCGAAAAAAAGTTCCCCCTGTCTGCTGGGACCCACCAGCTACATCTTCGCACGCAAGGAAGTGCGTCCGGGCAAAAAAAAGAACGATTCACCCCGTGACTACTGGGACCCACCAGCTACATCTTCGCACGCAAGGAAGTGCGTCTGGGCAAAAAAACGATTCGCCCCCCTGACTGCTGGGACCCACTAGCTACATCTTCGCACGCAAAGGAAGTGCGTCCGGGCAAAAAAATGATTTGCCCCTTTGACTGCTGGGACCCACCAGCTACATTTTCGCACGCAAGGAACTGCCTGACAGTCGAGACCCACCTGGTCGAAGCGTACGTAGCGTTGTCATTCTGGTCGCGAACTTGTACGTACATATATACTGGTCGATGTAGAGTCGCGCACGTGTCGTAGTAGAGGCGCGTACGTGTCGTAGTAGAGGCGCGCACGTAGCATGTACACATACGTACAACGGCCAGGGTACAAGAAAGAAAATACTGCCACGTATGTGTACATATGGGCGGGGTCTCGAACGCCTAGTCGCGCATACATACGGCGAGGGCTCGTGTTCATGGGGAGGCAACGGCATGCGCCGTGTTCATGGGGAGGCAACGGAATGCGTCGTGTTCATGGGGAGGCAACAGAATGCGTCGTGTTCATGGGGAGGCAACGATATGCATCGTGTTCATCTGGAGGCAATGAAACGCGTGGGAGCCAACCGGCTTGGAAGGAACATGCGATGGAAACGAGGCCTGGCGTACAGCAGAACGGAGGAAACGGACCTCCCACGGTCGAAACGGGGGTCCTGTTGATCGGGAGGGATGTGGCGTACCACAAAACGGACGAAACAGACCTCCTACGGTCGAAACGGGGGTCATGTTGATCGGGAGGGGTGTGGCCTACCGCAAAATGAACGAAATGGACCTCCTATGGTTGAAACGGGGCTCCTGTTCATCGGGAGGGGTGTGGCGTACCACAAAACGGGACTCCACGGGATACTGTTCATCTCCACCGTCGACCTCCTCCAGCCTCCACGGGCTACCGTCGACCTCCTCTAGCCTCCACGGGCTCCTGTTCATCCAGCCTCCACCGCGCGCTACTCCACCGGCTACTGTTCAACCACCCCTCCACGGGCACCCCTCCACCGTCTACTGTTCATCCAGCCCTCCACACCACGGGGTCCTATTCAACCACCCCTCCACGGCCACCCCTCCACCGTCTACTGTTCATCCAGCCCTCCACACCACGGGTTCCTGTTCATCGAAAGGCAACGCCACCGCTTACTATTCATCCAACCCCCTCCCCCCCCGCAATGCTCACTGTTCATCCCAGAGGCAGCATCGATCGGCTTCAGTTAGCAGCAGTAGCGAAGGAATCGCTCCATCAGGTTTAGTTAACAGCCGTCGATCGATCGCTTGGGTTCAGTAACGCGTAGCCTGCAGTGCAATCGCGCGGGTTCAGTTAGAGCCCAATGCCTCGCTCGGCTTCAGTTAGAGCCAACGCCTCGCACACACGCGTGTACCTGTACGAGAGAAACGCGCATCGCTCTCCCACCGTAACCGGCAACTCCCCGAAATTTTGCTCCCCCTCGCTTCTACCATGGTTTTTCCCGTCATGGACGACCCAAAGAATGTCATGCAGCTGCGTCTCCGGCCCGCCCAGGACGAAAAGCCCATTTTCTGTCATGATTTTTTGTCATAGAAGTAGGAGCCACCCACATCTATGATGATACCGGGTTTTGTCACAATTATCGTCATAGAAGTGTCATATGTATGACAGAAAAAAAATTCGTTCGGCCCAAAATGTCACGGATGTATCTTTTTTTTGTAGTGGATATCGGCCGCTTGGTTATTTTCTCTAACCACATGGTGGAATTCGAGCCCTTTGAACCGAGCTGACATTTTGAGGACAGCATTGTGATAGGCTGCCATTTTCGGGTCCTTGGCGTCAAAGTCTCCATTTACCTGAGATATTGCGAGGTTCGAGTCCCCGCGCACTTCGAGGCGTTGAATGCCCATGGAGATTGCCAACCGAAGACCATGCAACAGAGCCTCGTATTCGGCTACGTTGTTGGAGTCTGTGTATAATATTTGGAGGATGTACTGTACTGTGTCTCCGGTGGGGGATGTCAGGATGACACCTGCTCCCAATCCGACCATCATTTTAGAGCCGTCGAAATGCATGGTCCAATTTGAGTATGCGTCGTACTCTTTAGGGAGTTCGGCTTCTGTCCATTCGGCGACGAAGTCAGCCAGTACTTGCGTCTTAATGGCCCACCGTGGTTTGTATGTTATGTCGAACGTAAGGAGCTCAATAGCCCATTTAGCAATTCGGCCTGTTGCGTCGCGGTTGTTTATTATGTCATTGAGTGGTACTTCGGATGCCACCATGATCGAACACTCTTGAAAGTAGTGTTGTAGTTTCCGGGATGCCATGAAGACCGCGTACGATATCTTTTGATAGTGTGGGTACCAAGATTTGCATGGAGTGAGGACAGTGGACACGTAATATACCGCCTTTTGGAGCGGGAACTTGTGTCCGTCTGCCTCTCGTTCGACGATGAGCACTGCGCTCACAACTTGGTTTGTTGCGGCTATCTATAATAGCATGGGTTCGCCAATGTTTGGCGCGGTCAGGACTGGGTTTGCGGCCAATAGTGTCTTTATTTCTTCCAGTCCGGCCGTGGCCGCATCCGTCCACTCGAAGTGTTCGGTGCGTCGAAGAAGGCTATAGAGAGGTAGTGCCTTTTCTCCTAAGCGGGAGATAAAGCGGCTTAAGGCAGCCACGCATCCAGTTAGTTTCTGGATCTGCTTGAGGTCTGTTGGTATAGCCAACTCTGACAGAGCTCGAATTTTTGCCGGATTTGCTTCAATTCCTCTATTGGAAACAATGAAGCCGAGCAATTTTCCGGTGGGTACTCCGAAGACACACTTTTCCAGGTTGAGCTTGATGTCGTATGTTCGGAGATTATCGAACTTAAGCCTCAAATCATCTATTAAGGTTTCGACGTGTCTTGTTTTGATGACCACGTCGTCTACATAGGCCTCTATTGTCTTGCCGATTTTTTTTCCAGGCATGTCTGAATCATGCGTTGATAGGTTGCGTCGGCGTTTTTGAGCCCGACGGGCATGGTGTTGAAATAGAAGGGGCCGTACGGAGTAATAAAGGCCGTTGTGGCCCGGTCTGACTCCGCCATCTTTATTTGATGGTATCCGGAGTATACGTCGAGGAAACACAATGAGTCGTGTCCTACGGTGGCATCGATTATTTGATCAATGCGGGGGAGGGGGAAGGGATCCTTAGGGCAAGCTTTATTGAGGTCCTTGAAATCGACACACAAGCGCCAGGATTTGTGCTTTTTTGGTACCATTACCAAGTTTGCTAGCCAATCTGGATGTTTGATGTCTCTTATGAATATGGCTTCGAGTAGTTTGGCTAGCTCTTCTCGCATGGATTGCCGCTTAGGCTCTGAGAAGCGCCTAAGAGTCTGCTTGACTGGCTTGTATCCTGTCAGTATGTTGAGGTTGTGTTCGGCTAGCCCGCGTGGGATGCCCGACATGTCCGAAGGGTGCCAGGCGAAGATATCCCAATTTTCACGCAGGAAGTCTCGCAGTGCAGCGTCTATCGCG
Organism: Triticum dicoccoides; assembly: GCF_002162155.2. NCBI lineage: Eukaryota > Viridiplantae > Streptophyta > Magnoliopsida > Poales > Poaceae > Triticum > Triticum dicoccoides. The sequence goes on along the minus strand of NC_041385.1, from coordinate 501,611,399 downwards.
GGGTTCAACTGTGTCCCAATTGAAGCTGTCTTTGTAGGGTCCGTTGGGTGGACCTGGAATTTGACTATCTCGTCCGCTGGTTTGAAGAAGGTGGATTTAGGTTGCTTGTCGAGTATCACGTCGTTTCTATCCACTGTTGCTCGCAGCGTTGTTAGCTCTTCGGCCGCGAGGGCCTCTGATAATGCCTCCAGGGCGAGGGCGGCATTTTGAGCTTCATGTACCCGTAATGGGGTATAGCCTGGAAGCTTGTGAATGCGTCCCGCCCCAAGAGGGCGTGGTATCCGCTGCTGAACGGGGCCACTTGGAATGTAATTTCTTCGGATCTGTAATTCTCCGGCGTGCCGAATTCCACATCCAGTGTGATTTTTCCCGTGCATCGCGCCTCCCGACTAGGGATAATTGCTTTGAAGGTTGTGCTGCTTTGCTCAATGCGGCTCCTGTCAATTTCCATCTTGATAAGGGTTTCCTCGTATATGAGGTTTAGCCCGCTTCCGCCGTCCATGAGCACTTTAGTGAGCCTGAAGCCATCCACGATTGGGCTAAGGACCAAAGCGGCTGGTGCTCGGACTGTTCGGAATTGAGGCTCATCACTGGCATTGTAAGTTATAGCCGTGTCATTCCATGGATTTATTCTTGCCACATGGCAAACTTCTGCGAGGCTGCACTGAGCTCGCTTGCGCCTGTTATTTGAGGCGAAAGTCTCGAAGACTGTAAAGACCATGTTGTTGTCTCCGGCGGGATGTTGCTCTGCTTTATGTTCTATGAGGAGATCCTGGCCGCTCTTTGCTACCTGCCGGAGTATCCAACATGCTCTAAGGCTATGCGTTGGCATAGTATCCAGTGTGCTGTGAATCTTGCACGGCCTTTTTAGCCATTCTTCCAATACGGTTCCACGCCTTGCGGCGGGCTTTGGCTTTTTAGTACTTGAATCGGGTGACTTACGAGAGCTTACCCTTTTAGCTCGGACAGAGGAATTGGTTAGAGCCGGATTGTCCCAGAAGTTTGTTTCAGTTTTCCAGGCGCTTTCCATCGCGCAGTATTTTTGCACTATGGCCACTAAGCCAGCAAAGTGTATTATGTCGTGGCGACTTATAGCGTTGAGGATCCCTTTGTCCGTGCAATTTTTGCAAAAGAGGGAGATTGCATTTGCCTCATGACAGTCCTTGACCCTAATTATCACAAGGAGGAATATGGCCCAGTAATGATGTACTGTTTCTTGGGGCTCTTGTCTGATATGTGAAAATTTTGATAAATCTGGGTGGGTGGGTGGATTTGAATCCGAATCCCGACCCAATCTGGGACCCAGGGGCAAAGAGGCTTCCGAGCTTAATGGCTCGGGTTCTGGGGCGCTGCCCAATCTCTTCGGCCTGCCACCCGATTCTGAGTCCAAGGCCTGGGTCATGTCCTCCCGTGAGCGGGTGTCCGGCTGAGAGAGCTCGGAAATCTGGACATAGTTCGTCCTCAAAGTAGAGGGAGAATTAAGGTGATGCTCTTCCACTACCGCTATCTCATGGGTGGCCGGTGGAGAGTAAGTCTCCCTTTGGTCGGGTTTAAGCTCGATCCGGCCATAGTCCGTAGCGACGCCCAGGGAGGCGATGCGATCCAAGAGCTCATTGAGGGAGAAGAGCTCCATTGGGTCCATCTGTTTGGCAAGTTCCGAATCAACATGGAGGCTATTTTTAACGACCTGAGAAGTCATCGTCGGCACGACAACTGATCGGGCAGCCATAACGAAGCCGCCCAGCCGAAGAGTTTGGCCTTGAGCCAGGGCTCCCCCGGCGGCGATGTTGTCTTTAACAACGAGACGAGCCATCAAGCCTTATAGCGACGACACAGTGGAACTCTCAATGAAAGCACCAATGTCGGTGTCAAAACTAGCGGATCTCGGATAGGGGGTCCCGAACTATGCATCTAAGACTAATGGTAATAGGAGGCTGGGGGACATGATGTTTACCCAGGTTCAGGCCCTCTCGATGGAGGTAATACCCTACTTCCTGCTTGATTGATCTTGATGATATGAGTATTACAAGAGTTGATCTACCACGAGATCAGAGAGGCTAAACCCTAGAAGCTAGCCTATGGTATGTTTGTTGTTGTGGCGTCCTACGGACTAAACCCTCTGGTTTATATAGACACCGGAGGGGGCTAGGGTTACACAGGGTCGGTTTAAAGAGAAGGAGATCTACATCCGAATCGCCAAGCTTGCCTTCCACGCCAAGGAGAGTCCCATCCGGACACGGGACGAAGTCTTCTATCTTGTATCTTCATAATCAACAGTCCGGCCAAAGTATATAGTCCGGCTGTCCAGATACCCCCTTATCCAGGACTCCCTCAGCGGGGGTCAGAACATTTGAGTTATTTGATACAGCGAGACTAGGCTTTTCGCTTCCATTTGTGGAGGTGTAATGGATCTCGTCGAACTTTGTTAGTAGTTCCTTCTTTATGAATGAGATGAAGCAAAGCTTTTGCCTCCATTTCAAAACAAACACGTCAAGAGGATTTTCTTTTATAGTAGAGCCGATAATGGAGTGAAGTCCATGCGTGCAACACCACAAGCTACAGAGTAGTAGTAGAGCACTTTACGTACAGAGCCATATTGCACAGTTCCCAATGCCCCGCCATGATTTCCCGGCTCCTCGGGCTTAATTGGGAGGCGCTAGTTTAAATATGCTACTAGCTGATGAGGAAGCTGCAAGTAAGGAGCGGCTAGGGCGAGCACGCGAGCCACGGGATGCTGGGAGGGAAAACCCATTCACGTGGCTAGGTTATCCAGTGCACCCAGATTGTGGTGTCGCAAGTCCGTTTGACTTCAAAACTCAAACTACCCGTGTAAAACAAAAAGGTCGCCATGCGTTCGGCCTGGATCGAACCCACAAAATGAGGTAGTACTCGTTGGAGTACACTCCCGTGACCACTAGTAGTACTCGTTGGAGTACAAAACAACCTAGAATCGCCTTTGTCGCTAGTAGTACATTGTTCCTTACAAGAAACCCCTAATAATGCAAGAAACCACTAATAATGCCAAGAAACTACTACCACTTCCATACGTGGCAGACTTAATATAAGACTACCTTATTAACCATTGTACATGCTATTACCAACCAGCCCTACCAAGAAACGACTAGTCGACTACTCTACAAAGTGCCATTATAGGCACGTTTTAACCCATGGCCCTGTTTGGATACATTTGTTGTCAATCTAACCCTGCCATCCAAACACCGCTTTGGTTAGAGTTAGTTCAGGGTTAGAATCTAACTCTAACCTCTGACAGGGCCCATGTTGCCCATTAAGTCAACGCCTTCTATTCGACCTGGCGTTATGACTTATGGGACCTACATGTCAGTCTGCACAAAAATCCCCGAGTGACCACCTACCTCCGGCCTGTCCACCTAGTCATCCTCGGCCATGGGACGCAGCTACCGCCGCCGGCACAAGGCGAGGTCAAAACCGCCGGCGGTGTGGAGCCCATCTTGCGGCAACCCGGATGCCAGCTCCGTCCAGCGCTCGCGACCGCTAGCTAGCCAAGATAGCTCCGTCCAGCTGCTTGTCTGCAAGGTTTGCTAGCTAGATTGGCACGGCGGCGTAGCGCCACAGATCGCGCACGCCACGCTAAGGACAACCATCTGGCTCGAGCAAAGGACAGCGCGGCGGCTTACTCGCTCGTGAGTCATGCTCGGGCCAGCCTGCCAACCCATGCGGAGGCCAGCACGGTGTCCGGCGGAGCAGCGGCCAACTCGCTCATCACCGGCGCCACCGACGAACACGCATCAGTACTGTTTGAAGTAATGTTCAGGAAAAATAATGATTTGAGGGGGAATAACAGGATAGAAGGTCAGACGTGGGTCCCTCGTGTCAACGGTCAAACAAAATGTGTTGGTTTAAGCTGCCTCGTCCGCATGGAGGTGTGGGCCAACCCTGTCATAAATGGGTTTAAACGAACCTAATCGGTAGGAGTACTAGGTAGTAGTTTTTGGCGTGGATTAAGAAATTTTGGGTATGTTTTTGCTATTTTTTGTACAATAGATTCTTCCTAGGGCTGGCTGAAAGTGGTAGTTTTTCTTTAAATACTCTACATATTGTAAGTAGGAGTGAAAGTTAAGCTTTGGAAGCCAATAAGCAAGGCTAGTTACATAGTGCATATGTGTACATGATTGAAAGTAAATATCAACCATGAGTGACTAATATCTTGATGGAAAACTCGAAACTATGGAATACTAGGAAAAAATTTGCATGGTTGGAAATACTAGCAATGTTCATGTGCATTGCAACGAATCATAATTAGAATAATACTTATTAACAAACTTGATACAAAGCACTCTAATTTTGATATACATATATCACTAGAGATATATTATGTTTCAATTAGAATATATTCCTTGGGCTATTTTGATGAGGTCAGGGAGGGATGTGGTTGGTTTTAAGATACTAATTATGGGTTTTTATGCAAATTGGTAGACAAGTGGGATGTTGGTGAGAAAAGGCAACAACTTAGTTCACAGTCGTTAGATGTAGATCTAACTTACCTCACAAATTACTAGCATCTACATTCTATTCAATGCCTCATCATGTGGGGCCCACTTCTCGACTATGTAAACAAAGGTTTTCCCGCCGCCGATAAGGAGGGGGTGACATTGGCGTGCTTTTTGGCTTGGTCTAGTCCTAGTAGTCATACTAGGTGGTCTAAGCACGTGTAGATTTATTCTTTTTCACGTATCGTGTTCGCCGTACTGCCACGACTGTTGATGAATAGACGGTAAGTTATTCATGGGGAAACCCTTGTTGAGCGTGTTTGCAAGAGAGAGAGAGAGAGAGATAGTGTGCGTGTGTGATATGTCTAGAGACCGAGGCAATGATAACATATTCTTTGTGTCTATGTGTGTGGAGGATAGAGAGAGACATGTACATGGGGCTTTGTGTTGTGTAACGTGGAGACACATATACATAATTAGAGAGTGAGTGTGTGAGATACACATGCGGACATGGGGAGAGATGAGGATCCAGATAAATGGGTGTTTGTGCGTGTATGTGTGTGTTTGTGCACGCGTTTGTGTGTGAGAGGGAGTGTGTGTATGTGGAGTAGAGAGACCACTGTTGATGTAAACCTAGTATAAGGGAAGGGGGAATGGTGTGACATGTGTAGTAGCGGGATATCATGGGTGCAGGTGGGGGGAGCAGACTATTTGGAAGAGACATCGAGTGTGTGTGTGGGAGAGGGGTGTGAAAGCGAGCGAGCAAGAGAGAGACAGAGAGCTAGCGACGGAGAGAGAGAGAGAGGAAGAGAGGGGGCGAGAGGGGTCGTTTGTGTCCATAAATAGATAGGGAGACAATGTTGATGTTGTTTGAAATTGGCCTATGTACGGAGACGCAAGGGAAGCAAGCCATCGTGTGTGTGATAGGGACTTCATGAGAGATCTAGAATAGATGGTGTAGAGAACAATGTGCGAGATCGAGAACGATGATATATTAGGGAGCTATGGAAAGAGTCACGACATATATGTATACATGGAAGGAGCTGGGGTGGGTGCGCATGTGGGAAAGATAGAAAGAGGAGAGTGGTGCACAAGGAGACAAAGTGTGCTTGTTTGCAGTGGGGGTGGTGTGTGAGGTGAGTGTGCGAGAACCACATAATTAGGGAGATAGACGTTTGGGGGCGACATTTTGTGTGTATAGGAAAGATACACTCTACATAGTGCGTGTTCTTGGGAAAGAGAGATGCCAAGAGACCTAGAGAGTGGGGGAAGAGATGTGTGCATGCCTGAGAGACAAAGTGATAGAGACCTATGTTGGGGTCAGGACTTTAGAAGAGAGAGGGGTGTTAATGTGCTCGTGTGTTGGTGTTTGGGGGAGAGAACAACTTCTCTCTCTCTCTCTGTGTGTGGGGGGGACGAGGGGGGGGGGGGTTGGCTTCAGATAAAGAGTGAGGTGTCTATATTTGAGGGACTTTAGCGTAATTGAGATATACATGGTCAATAGTGTGTGCACTCGTGGTTGATCAATTTGTTTCATAGTTTGTACTATGAGATAACGATAATTTTGAACATGCGTGATATACCTTGATGTACCAGAATTACAAACCTAAGATTGGAATTTTGGAATTCGACTCAATCATTAGCTTTTCTAATTCATTTAAACATAGGTACATTTTTAAGCCGGGATTTCGTGATTCCAAATTCATATATCAAACCTAGAGATATACACATACGGGCATGTTCAAACTTTATAATCATCCACTTTATCATACACATACACATTTTTGCTATTGTCATCATATTTAGGATAAACACATTTGTAATTTCATTTGAATTGCACCGTATGATGGTATTTGCTCGTGGTAGCTCAATGATCCATATTTGAATTGAATGGACAATCTAAGTTTTGAGTTGGAGACATTGATTTTCAAAACTTGCACTTTTTTTGCGTGCAAAACAAACAAATTCTTGGCCTTGACATCATAGTCGGCCGTACAAGAGCAGAATATAATTTCAGGCGCCAAAAGCTTTCAAAATTCCCGCTCACATCCAAATATCTCGCGCCCGAAAGTTTAGTCCTGCGATATTCCTGTTTTACCCCCGCCACATGAATGGAAAAGGGCTGCTTTGGTAACTCCATTGTTTTCCCCTCTTTGCCCCCAACATTCTTCCACAGAGCCCCTCCCCTTCCCCTCCCGACCCCCACACCCAACCAAGGCAAGCCGCCGAATCTAGTCCTCTGCCACAGCAGTGGACCTCACACCCCGCCGGCTCTACCTTCCACACCTTGAAACCCCCAACTGCCAACTCACCACTTCAACGGAGCCGCTTCAGCGACTGGCTTATCCACTGCTCCAGATCTCCTTGACCGCCATCATGTTCCATCGCACCGGATCTACTTAATCGGCGCCCTCGTCAACCATAGTGTAGGCCCTTCACTGACCCCCTCGTCCGCCCCTTCGCTGGCCCTCATACAAGCCCTCGTCCGCCGCAACAGATCCGCCTCACCGGAAGCACTATACAACGCGCCCGCCGAAGCCTTCGTCCACTGCACCGGACCCGCTCCACGGACGCCATATTCAACTCCACTGGTCCTGCTATACCGACGGCGCAACGTTATCAGGTTATTTCGATTTGTAATCCTTCGGTTTTTCTCTTTATCATGCAACTGTTCACTTACCACAGATGAACTTTCTTGTATGTCGACAGTCGCTGCAACCATAGCACCGGAGCCGCTTCAGCGATGGCGACAGCCAGCCCAAACTCAACCGCAACACGAGCACCATCGACGATCCTTAGCTATCAAGTATGACAATGATACCCATACACCACCGAGAATCAGGTACTATTATCCAACGGCCTGCGCCTACGTTCACTTTCTTAGCATAAGCACCGCACCTTTGAATTTCTTCAGGGCATCATTCAGTTTTTCATTAGACGCATTATTCTGCTTGCACCTGCAGGACCATACTTCTGGCAGTGAACATGTTACATGTGCTAAATTACATACCAGTGCACATATAGTTAATATGCTTTAGTATTGTCCTAAGTATTACTGTACTTCCTAGATATCACTGCCTACTATTTTACTTCTTGAATGCTATATTTATGATAATGGTGTTGTTTTGATGCCACCTGTTGGTTCTATCAGACTGCTTAATGTTCTCTATGCTTAATTACACATCAGCAAACTAGCATGTGGTTCCGCTGCTTTTTGTTCATTTTACCCTACATTTTCTGATGCTAGCTATTACATCACTGCTCTGAGCCTCTGTTCATTACTTGTTTGTGTGTTCTTGATCTTCCCAAGTTGCATGACTAATTTGATGCTTCTATTAATTATGGAGCTGCCAGCCCCATCAAGAAAATTATTTGTTTTTTTGGGGCTGGCACCTTGAACAAGCATAAAAATAGAAGGAAGCAGATATATTGTCGTGTATACACACACCCTTCTTTCATTAGCTTAGATGAATCATTGATGACCAATTCAGACCAGCGCATGCGATTAAAATTAATTTTACGTAAATAGAGGGTGAAAAATAAACTACAACAACTAGATTTGCAACCAAGGGATGCTGACGATATCTTCAAAGAACATTGCAGCAGCAGTGAGGCTTCACAACAACATATGGTAAGCTAGTGTGTTCTAGTACATTTGAAATGTAATGCGAGTGGGCTGCTTTCTTGGCTTGTGCCCTCAACCTGTAATCCTATAGAATTACAAATAGTTCAGTTGTCTGCTTTGCTGTATTGCTTGATTCAAATGCTTGTTTGTTATTACGCTATACCTGAGTTGGCCAATATGTCAGCAGTGCCTGCTGTACTATCGTAAAGAAATGCATGCCTAGTTCATTTGAGTGCAGATCCTCAAGGAGTACAAACTAGGTATTTGGAAAAGGTAGTGATACCTGTTAAATCAGATAGATCAGCAGCCACAGAAAACACAAGCCCAACTGTACCACACTTTACCCCTATTCCAGTGGCCAAACCCCTATTAGAACTGCTGAGAGCCCAGCGTCAGGTACTGTCTATGATATCAATTCAAAATTTGAACTCCTAAATTTCTGCATCTTCCTTACCTTCTCTCTTTTATGAAAACTAATTTCAGATGAATCTCCTTGCTCAAAGGATCATACGATCTCACAACAATATTGGGCTCTGCATTGCTCTTATCAGTACCTCTCTCCCTTTTGCCTTGTAACATTGTACTTAATTAATTGCTATTTGATTATGTATCATCAGTCCGCACCTGAGCTTCATTATCCTCTGTTTCTTCCAATATTATTTGATCTATATTTACTCTTTGCAAAATGTAGAATAATGGCAACGCTTATAAAGAATTTTCTTTGGGGAATTTATTGAATTATCCTTCCATGAACATGGAGACGGGCTTTGTCCAGCCCGTGTTAATATGTAATGTAAGTTCATCCTTCCCAAGCCTTCAAACTTTGTTCTAGTATAGATTTGGATAGACATCATTTCCTCCATTGTTGTTTGCTTTGCTATTTACATCTGATTGGATGTTTGCAACAACTACCAGTTTCAAATTGTAGTTGTAAAAACATGTTCCTTATGCAGAAAAGATCCATTTATTTGCTTATATAATTGTGAAACCTGTTACTTGTCTCCTTGTTTCTCTTTCAGAGTCGTATCTCTTATGCCAGGCAGAACTTTAGGGAAGATAGTGAGCCAAACCATCTTGAGGATAGTGAGATGACCCCAAGGTCCTGTCTTGATGAAGACAGTGAGTTGAAGCTACTCACCAGCAGGTGTGAGACAACCTCTGTGCAGTCGCTGCCTCAATCAGTTCGACTTCTTCAGTCTCAATTTACAGCGGAAAGGCTTGCTTCAGCTCAATTCCGACTTGAAGTCAAAGATGTAATGAAGATGTGAGAGGACTGCCTTGTGCACCATCATGCCATACAACTATGGATGATGCATCTATCATTGACAGAACTGAGGTCTAATCAGCTTGTTTGGCTGTTTGGGGGGCGACATGGCCAGGCCTAGTGCCTCCTGAAGTGCTCTCAGTTTTGTATATTCTTTTGTCGACGCGTTTATTTGCGCTGGTGGCGAACTTTGATGCCTAGTGGATGTAATATGTGTAATAGCCGTGATAGCCTAGCATAAGTTTGCTGCTTATTTATTTCCTTGTTGTCTTGTTTATTTGTCTGCTTGAAGTCAGTGCAGTTCTTTTTCCGCGGTTTGCTAGTGGCCGCAATAACCTATTTTTTAAAACTAGGCCACAATAACCATGGGCTACATATTTACTGTAGTGACACTGGGCCTCCTACGGACCGTAGAAACAATGGGCCTTCTACGGGTCGTACAAACAACGGGCCTCCTATGGGCCGTAGAAACAATGGGCCTTCTACGGGTCGTAGAAACAATGGGCCTTCTACGGGCCGTATCATCAATGGTCCTTATACGGGCCGTATGATCGATTGGCCAAACATGGGCCAATAACAGACTGCATTATGGTTGTAAACGGGCTAGAGTTGGAATCGTCCGTTCATGGGCGGACCATAACGGGCCGTCGTTAATAGGTCGTATTTGATGACGCTATGAAAACGGCCCAACATATTAACAGGCCACAAATGGGCCGACTGTAACCACGGGCTGAATTTAGCCCACAAGCAGAAAATGGCAGTAACGGGCCGTAAGTAACCGAATGCTGGAAAAGAGCCCAAGAATAAATGGGCCCTGAGAAGGCCGAAAGATAACATGGGCTGGAAATGGCCCAACGGAATAACGGGCTGTTAATGGGTTTAAAGTGATACACTGTTCATTACGTGCCAGTTTCACCATAGGTCGTTAATGGGCATAAAGCGATACACTGTTCATTACGGGCTAGTTTCACCACGGGTCGTTAATGGGCCAAGAGTTACAAAGGGCCTCATATGGGCCGAAAGACATCATGGGCCATAAATGGGCCAGAAGTTAAAATGGGCTAGAATCATATTGGATGGCCCAGATGACGCTACTAGGCCTAATTCAGATAGGTCGTAACGGGCCCTGGGTTAGCGGGCTGTAAAAGGGCTATATGTGAACATGCTGTTAACAGGCTTTCCATGGGCCGGCTCGCCACATTTTGACCATGTCAAACGGGCCGGCCTTTTCACAGGAATGGGCCTCTGTTGGGTCGTGCCACATGTCGACGTATCATAGGCGCCTTCTGTCCAATGAGTGGATGACATCTGTCCCGACGTTGAGCCGACACGTGTTTCCTCCACCCAATGATGATTTTACACGTGGAAAATCCCCATTGGTCGGGGCTATTAACGGGATATCGGATCCAAAACCGGACCCGATAGCTTAACGGCATTCCGTTACGGTGGATGCCACGTGTCGGTCACCCTTGACGAAAGCACTTCTGTGACGCGCGATTTATCGTCATGGAAGTGGACACTTCCATGATGATAATTTTTTGGTAATGTCATGGAACACTTCTATGACAGCACATGTATGACTATCTTGATTCTGTCATAAAATCGTCATGGATGTACATGCATGACAAAAAACGCGACCTACTGTGACAAACACGTATCATCACGGAAGTGTATTTTTTTGTAGCGAGACCATAAGCTAAAAGGCAAGGGCAAGCCTCAAGAAGAGATTGACTCATTTGAAGAAGCTCCTAAGGACATGGTCAAGTGGGTTCCCAAGACTGCGTCAAGTTCTACTTCATCAAGTTCGACTACAAATCCAAGGATTCCCATCAAGTATATGTGGATCCCAAAGAAGAAGAACTAGAGTGTTCTTGAGGGTGACTCCGCCAACATACTTCGCTCATATTATTTTTGGCAAGGACTTGTGCAATCAACTTTCATATGTTGCACTAGTTCATGGAGTCACAAAACCCTCTTGTTGATAAGACAAGGGACAAGGTAAACTAATGTTTTCATGGACATCATCATTTGTTCAATTCACTCTATGTCTATGGATATCTTGTATGTTCCTTGCGGGACTAACCCATGTAGGTATTGAAAGTGCAACACTCCAATGGATTGGTCCAAAAGACCTACATCAACTTTGAGCATCCACATCTTCACTATCTATATGAAGTCATCATCGACAAAACCCAAGGTTAGTTCATCCCTCCTAAGGGGGATATCACATCTAGGGGGAGCTTTGCTCTAAGAATTGGGCTAAAGCAACTCTAATGGTGTGAACACATTAATGCTTATGTGAAATGGTAACCCCACTTGTGCTTAAATGATGAGTATGACCTCTGATCAAATGTTCTCATTTGACTTCTAAGTGAATATACTCATATATAGATGACCTAGTCATCGCCAATTGCTTGATATTGGATCACTAAAATAAAGATGAAGAGTCTCGAGCTGTTGCCAATATTTGTCCTTAGCATTTTGAGGGGTCCACATCTCCAACCCATGCCATGCCATTCATTGATCTTCCTGAAATATTTATCTTGAAAGGATAGTAGTTCAATGAGATACATGTTGTTATGAATTACCAAAACCACCTAGGGATTAGTTGCACTTTCAAATACATTTTTCTGGCGCCGTTGCTGGGGAGCAATAGCGTGGGGTGAATATTTCCGTGTGTGCTTGTTTGCTTTATCACTAACTAGTTTTTATTTTCTGTTCTAAGTTGTTTTCTATCTTTAGTTATGGATATGGCACACAAAATACCAAAAAAATTAGTTGTACTTGCTACTCATGGAGATGGGGAACCTCCTAAAATCCTCGATGCTTGTTATGTTGAAAGTATTAAACACTACTTTGATAATCGTTAGAAAACCCCATTCAACTTGATAATGGGAGACATGTTGGATCAACCTGAATACTTTCGGGATTATCGCTTGACTCAAAAAGGGAAAATTTTGTGGGATCAAATTGATTATTTGCAATGGTATGCTTGGAATTTATGCTTGAGATATGATTATACTTGTTGCTCTAGGATGAAGGCTCCACACCTTCCCTTTTCATGTGAATTTAATGATAATGAAACCTTGGCTTCTTATGCTAATGGTAGATATGATTACTATGATGTGGAACGAATAGAAGAATTTGTTACTTTTAATGGTGCTTATGAAATTGAATCTTTGTTTGAAAAGTATGAAGATTATGATGATGTTGTTTATAGACCTGACAATTTTGCTATACTTAAATATTTCTATGAGAATTATAAATACAATTTTGATATTGATGTATTTATTGAGAAAGTCTCCGCTGTCCAAGAAGAGATTAATATTTTGCAGGAAACTATGGAAGAAGAAATTGAGGAAATTGTGAGCTCATTAGATGAAAAGGGTGAGGAGGAGAGCAAAGAACAAAAGGAGGAAGAGCGGATTAGTTACCCGTGCCCACATTCTAATGAGAGTAACTCTTCCACTCATACATTGTTAGTTTTTCCTTCATGCTCACCGAAGGAAGAATGCTATGATAATTGCTATGATCCCGTTAATTTGTTTGAAATATCCCTTTTTGATGAACTTGATGATTGCTATGCTTGTGGCCAAGATGCCAATATGACTGATGCTTATGGAGATGAACTTGCTATATTTCCTTATGTTAAGAATTAAATTGTTGCTATTGCACCCAAACATGATAGTCCTATTATCTTTTTGAATTCTCCAAACTACACTATATCGGAAAAGTCTGCTGTTATTAAGGATTACATTGATGGGTTGCGTTTTACCACTACACATGATGATTATGATGTGCATGTGCTTGCTTCTCCTACTTGCAATTATTATGAGAGAGGAACAACATCTCTGCCTCTCTATGTTTCCAACACGATAAAATTGCAAGAAACTGCTTATGCTATGTATTGGCCTTTATTTGATGTGGATGAATTGTTCTTTTATGACATGTCGATGCATAGGAAGAGAGTTAGACTTCGTTGTTACATGATATATATTACTTTGTGCTCACTACTAAATTATAAATGATTGCTAATTAAAATTGGCTTTGATATACCTTGGGATCCGGGTGGATCAATTACTTGAGCACTTTATGCCTAGCTTAATGGCTTTAAAGAAAGCGTTGCCAGGGAGACAAGACGGAAATTGTACAGAGTCATTTTATTCTGTTGTGTGCTTTTATAAAGTTTAAAAACAAAAAAAAATGTAGAGGGGAACTTGAAACTTTACAAAAAGAAAAGTGAAAGTGAGAAAGACTAGCACCATGGAAGCGGGAGCATGCCTTGAACTTTGTTCATGCCCATGGAAACTTTGTGAATATTGAATTACAGAAAATTTCCAACAAAAATAATTATCCCCTTGCACAAATTCATTGTATTATAAAAATAATGTGCCAAGATTTTCTGTTAAGATTATTAGATTGTTATTCGAAGATCGAGGAGGTCTCGATATGAGGAGAAGGAGGAGAGGCAAGAGCTCAAGCTTGGGGATTCCCAAGGCACCCCACATATATATTCAAGGAGACTCAAGCGTATAAGCTTGGGGATGCCCCGGAAGGCAACCTATCTTTCTTCAACAAGTATCGATATGTTTCGGTTTTTGTTTTGTTTACATGATATGCGTAAATCTTGGAGCATCTTTTCTGTTTATTTTTCACTTTTGTTTTATGCACCATGCTGGTATGAGATAATCCTTGGTTGATTATTAGAATGCTCTTTGCACTTCACTTATGTCTTTTGAGTATGGCTTTATAAAATGCTTCATGTGCTTCACTTATATCATTTGAAGTTTGGATTGTATGTTTCTCTTCACATGGAAAACCGTTATTTATAGAATGCTCTTTTGCTTCAATTATATTTATTAGAGCATGGTCTTTTGTAGAAAAAATGAAACTCTCTTGCTTCACTTATATCTACTTAGAGAGTCAACAGGAATTGGTAATTTGCATGGTTAGTCATGAAATCCTACATAAAACTTGTGGACCATTGAATATGATGTGTTTGATTCCTTGCAATAGTTTTGCGATATAGAGATGATAACATGTGGCAGGTACTAGTAAACGGTTGTGGTTAGTAGGAATATTAGTGTTAAGGTTTGTGATTCCTAAAGCATGCATGTATAGTCTGTTGTTATGCTATGAAGTTGAGCATGATTTATTATTGATTGTCTTCCTTATGAGTGGCGGTCGGGGATGAGCGACGGTCTTTTCCTACCAATCTATCCCCCGAGGGTCATGTGTAGTAGTACTTTGCTTTGAGGGATAATAAAATTTTGCAATAAGTATGTGAGTTCTTTATGACTAATGTGAGTCCATGGATTATACACACACTCACCTTTCCGTAATTTGCTAGCCTCTACGGTACCGTGCATTGCCTTTCTCACCTTGAGATGTGGTGCAAACTTTGCAAGTGCATCCAAACCCGTGATATGATATGCTCTATCACACATAAGCCTTATTATATCTTCCTCAAAACAACCACCATACCTACCTATTATGGCATTTTCATAGCCATTCCGAGATACATTGCCATGCAACTTCCACTGTTTTGTTTTTATGAGTTGAGCATATATTGTCATATTGTTTTGCATGATCGCAGGATAGCTAGCATGATATTTTCATGGCTTGTTCATTTTTTGATATCGTTGCTTGGCTAGATCATTGCACATCCTGGTACACCGCCAGAGGCATTCATATAGAGTCATACTCTATTCTAGATATGAGTTGTAATATTGAGTTGTAATATCGAGTTGTAAGTAAATAGAAGTGTGATGATCATCATTATTCATTATTAGAGAAAGTCCCAGTGACGAATGGATGATGGAGACTATGATTCCCCCACAAGTCGGGATGATACTTCGGACAAAATAAAAAAGAAAAAAATAAGAAAAAAAAGAAAAGGAAAAAAAGAAAAAAATGAGAGAAAAAGAGAGAAGGGGCATGCTAATTCCACACTTGTGCTTCAGAGTAGCACCATGATTTTCATATAGAGAGTCTCCTATGTAGTCACTGTCATATACTAGTGGGAATTTTTCATTATTGAACCTTTCTTGTATATCTGATGATGGCTTCCTCAAATGCCCGAGGTCTTCATGAGCAAGCAAGTTGGATGCACACCCACTTAGTTTTCATGTTGAGGTTTCATACACTTACAGCTCTTAGTGCATCCGTTGCATGGCAAACCCTACTCCTCACATTGATATCAATTGATGGGAATCTCCATAACCCGTTGATTAGCCACGTTGATGTGAGACTTGCTTAATTTTTTGTCTTCTCTATATTTACCCCTATCATCATTCTCTATTCCACCAATAGCGCTATGTCCATGGCTTGTGCTCATGTATTGCGTGGGGGTTGAAAAAGCTGAAGCACGTTAAAAAGTAGGGATTCTTATTTCCATGCCCCTGGTTCCTTAGTTCTACTCATTCATCCCCACGATCTTAACTTTTGCTCACTTTCCCCACTCCTTTGTGTGAAACCCTCAGAACTGGCCATAGCGGACGTTGTCGTTGGGTCAATGGCTTGACCATTAACTCTGATGAGTGGGGCCGCGTAGGGTCGAGTCCACATTTTGACCGTTACGTGCTAACTAGTGGGGCCACGAAACTGACACTCACTGTATGGTTCCCCTCATTGTAACCTGAATGAGATCGAGTCGCTTCCGCACCACCCCCTCCACCATTGTCGTGTCGCATCTGCCGCCGTTGTGCCGCCTCCGCCACGGTCGTGCCGCCTCCATCGCATCTACCCTCTCTCCCCATCTAGTATTAGGAAGCGATGTTTGGGGAGCATCCCGTTGGGCCCATCGACCATGGAGATGATTGGGTCAAATCAGAGGCGGATAATTCATGGGTTCCACCTGGGTAAGCATCATTTTCCTCTCAAATTCATTAGGAGATCCGTAAATTAGGCTGTATTTGACCACCATTGGCGTGAATCAGTGCAATTTATCGAAAAATTTCGGCCTAACTGTGCCCTTTATCTTATTTCAATCGAATAGGGTTGATCTTGCACTTGCTTTTTGGTTGGCAGTTAGAATGGAAACTAGCAAGCTACATGGAACTAAATAGTGTCTGATTTTTGGGGTTTTCAATCCTAAAGTGGTAGAAACTTGCATTTCATTCATAGATTTCCACGAGGCCCTCTGTTGTGAGTATCCGTGGAGCCCTGCTAATGCCGTTGAACTGAGATATTTCGACAGTATCGAGCAGATATTAGTCCCATTAACTTGTGATGAGCATCTAGGATTGCTATTTAGTTTGAATGCTGACAGCCATTTCGGTAAAATCCATATCGGTGTGCTTCAAGCATGCAAACAATGTATCCCGAAGGGGAAGGGTGTTTAGACATCATTTGTCTCTCCTAATAGCGAGCGTCCTCACACTCCTTGTAGGTCGATACCAAGTAAACCTAGTGGTTTTGAAAGCCAAAACATGTCGGCCGCCGCTAATTCTGCCACTTCTCCTCTCCCTTCTGCACCCGATGTAGAATTAGATGCAGAGCCTGACGAGGAAGTGCCTCGACAAGATGATGAGGATGAGATTCTATTCCCTTAACTGGTAGATAGAGTTAGTAACAGGTAGTGGAAGATGAATATCCATAGGAGCCTAGCAGTCGTGCTAGATTTGATGACACCGACGATGAAGAGAGGGAGGAGAACATCGACTCCTTAGTTTTACCAGAATGTGATGGTGAGGACATGCCAACAATTGAGTGGAATAGGGAGAATCCTGAGCTTACTCCAGGAACCGTATTGAATCGATGGTGGACTGTCGTAATGCACTGACTACATATTGCATTCTCACTGAAAACTCCTATGAGGTTGATAGGAGTGAGCTAGGAAGATTCACTGTTCATTGCCCTTATGATAGGTGTAGGTGGAGGTTGCATGCATCCACTTTGCTAAAGAGCAAATTGATTCAGGTATTACAACTAAATCTTTTTATTATATTATTTATCCATTTTATATTCAGATCATGTGTATTGTTTCTTAATTGTATTTGACATCATTCTTCATTTTGTTTCAGATAAAAAGCAACCCACACGGGCACACGTGCCCACTTGGAGGGGGAGGGGGAAAGGAAAAATCAAAGCTTGAAAAGATTAGGTGGGTGGCAGATGCAATCTTGGATTGGGTGAGGGAAACACCAACAATTGGTCCAACAACACTCCATGGGAAGCTATTTGAGAAGTACAAGATTAATATACCTTACATGAGGATTTTCTATGCTAAGGAAAGGGCTCTTGATAGGATTAATGGTCCATGGAATGAGACTTTTCAGTTGCTTTACACCTTCAAAGATGAAGTGGAGATGGCTAGTCCAGGGAGTGTTGTAGAGATTGACAAGCATACAATTAAGTACAAATTAAGGGGGAAGGCACTGGAGAAGGAGTGCTTCAGGAGGGCTTTTGTTTGTTTCAAGGCCTGCTGGCAGGGGTTTCTGAATGGTTGTAGGCCCTATTTGACTGTCGATGCAACTGCTTTGAATGGAAGATGGAGAGACCAGCTAGTAGCAGCTTCTGCAGTTGATGGACACAACTGGCTATTCCCAGTTGCATTTGTTGTGTTGGAGGTAGAGTCCGAGGAGAGTTGGTCTGGTTTCTGCAGCAGTTGCGCAACATTATAGGTACACTCTCACGTTTAGTTATACACACAGATGCTTGCAAGGGTTTAGAAACTGCAGTAGAAATTGTATTCCCTGGAGTGGAACATAGGGAATGTATGCGACACCTAGCGCAAAATTTTAAAAAGAAATTCAGAGGCAGAGTTTATGATGAGAACCTATGGCCAGCATCATACACATGCAGCTTGAGGAAGCATGGGCACCATTTGAGAGTGTTGTATGCTCACAATCCTTTGGTGAAGGAGTACCTGGATGAACATCATGGAAAGGTGTGGTCAAGAAGCAAATTCAATGAAATCTGCAAAGTAGACTATGTGACCAATAACCTTGCTAAGTGTTTCAATGCAAATTTCAAGTCAGTGAAAGGGCTTTTGTTGTGTCAAGCATTTGATAAGGTCTAGAAGATGATCATGATAAAGATGGATCTTCGTAAAAGAATTATAGAAACACAATATGTTGGCCATCTTATGCTCCCATCTCTTATTAAGGTATTGCATGCCAAGGCAAGAGGACTAAGGATGAAATGCATTCGACCGTCGACATACGAGGCTGAGGTGACATACACTAACATTAAAAAAATAGGAAATGGAGATATCTAGTGAACTTGCAACTAAAGAATGCAGTTGTAGGCAATGGCAGATCAGCAGGAAGCCGTGCATACATCCCTACATCTCATGACTGTTATTGGATGTGAAGATGGTGAAGTTCATCAGTATTGCTCTGAATTTTTTTCTGTTGCCAAATTTAGGGCTGCTTATGCTGAAAATGTGCCTGCACTCTTGGGAAAAGACCAATGGAACATAGTAGACCCAGGGTTCAAACTCCATTCTACTGTACAGACTAGACCACCAGGAAGACCAAGGAAAAACAGGATAAGAGCTGGTGAAGAGGGTCGCGTAAAAAAACAACTTAAGTGCA
Organism: Triticum dicoccoides; assembly: GCF_002162155.2. Lineage (NCBI taxonomy): Eukaryota > Viridiplantae > Streptophyta > Magnoliopsida > Poales > Poaceae > Triticum > Triticum dicoccoides. Next base: position 501,592,502 of record NC_041385.1, on the reverse strand, counting down.
AAAGAAGTGGTATCCTAGGGCATATTGCTAGGCATTGTACCAATCCAGTTGATGCATCATTTGGAGAAGAGGAACAATGGGCAACAACGAATGCAGAGGAGAATGCAGCAGCAGAGGAGAATGCATCAAGTTTAGAGTAGAATGCAACAGCAGAGGAGAATGCAGCAAGTTTAGAGGAGAATGAAGCAACTGAAGTAGCAACTTGGTACGTGTGCAACCTTTCCCTTTTTTGCATTTGTTCTCTTTTTTATCGATCTCTAAGCTAATTTCTCTATGACCCAGGTCTGGGTTAATTAGAGGCATAGGACAGAAAAGACCTAGACAGGAAGAAACTTCATCGGTTGAACCATCATCTGATGCAGTATTTGAAACTATGGCTTATGAAGATTTTGAAGCTATAAGAGACGAGGAAGTTATTTGGTCTGAAGTTCCTTTAAGGATTAGTGAACCCACAGATGACCGTCAACTAGTCATCACTTGCTCGGTCAGTCAAAGCTCAACAAAACTGCCACCACCACAAGTGAAGATCAGAAGCAACAAGACAACGCTTTCAAAAGCACAAAATATCCCAGCCAGGGAAACCAGAAGCAAGACAAAATATCCTGGAACACAAGGAGCAAGGCAAAGATTTGAATTTGAACTTCAATGGAAGTCATAAACTTTGAACTTTAAGTATTTGTAATAAGGATTCTGTCGTCAAAATTTGAACTATTCTGAAAACTTGTAAGGTGTAATAATTCTATTTGTAATTTGATGTAAAATTTGAGTTAGAATAAAAAACTGATGCAAAATTTGTATTTTAGGTAAACTTTGAATTTGAACCAACACTTGAAGTCCATTCCCCTCTGGTGTGAGTTGCAAAGTTTGCTGAACTATTATAAACGTTAGGTGATCAATTCGATCTCTTTTGCGTGGTAAAACTTGTAGTCATGAGAATGTGCTCCAAATAAGCTCCCAAGCTAGGATAAACAACCCCATTCTTAATCAAGTTTTTTTGGACCTACTCCAAATGAGCCAAATATTTTTTATTAACACCTATTCAATCTATATAGTGTAGGTTCAAAGAATCACTATTTATTGAATTAATATTTATAGTTTTACATTATCTTGAAAATTATATTTTAATAGAAAACCAATAAAAACATGTTTAAAATATGAAAATGAAAAAATTAAGTTGAGATCCTTCTTATTCACTTTGAAATCAAGCTTTGGTGATTTTTTTACAATTTTCAAAAACCGAAGGGAACCCTACCTCCTGTCCTTGGTCTCTATGAAACGTTGTGCGTGATAGCTCTTATGTGTGAAAGTTTTTTCGTGAAAATGTCCATAGACAAAGTTTATGATTTTTGGTTGGTAACATGTCACACAAGACAACATTGTGCGCATGTTTATATTTTTTGATTTTTTCAATTAATGATGCTCATTTAACCTCAGTCGTGCTAGCTAGTTTTTTTCGTAAATGTTTGTATACCAAGTTTAGTATTTCTCCTCGTTAGTGTGTCTTGTAAAATGACGAACGACGAAGGTTTCATATTTTTTTGTTTTTTAATTAGTTATTCTCATTCAAAGCCTTGGAAACCCCGTTGACCAGCTCAAAACCCCTCTAAAACCCGCGGGGTTTCGCCTAACCTTAGCTTCGAACGTCAGCCGTCCGATCATACCCTAGCGCCAAGCAACAACCCTCGGATGTGGTCTTCTAGAAGGAATTCTGAGGGTAGGCTTCGCACCATTGGATCCCATGGACGGCTTGGGGCGATCCGCGAGATGCGATCCGCGAGACTTGTTGGTTGTGCCTCCCCTTTCTTCTGTTGCTTATTCTGCGGTGACGAGAGGAGCCACTCCTCCTCTGCTTCTTCTTCTCCAGTGACGAGAGGAGCCACTCCTCTGCTTCTTCTTCTCCGATGACTTTGGGAGATATGTCAAGCTCCACTTCAGCCTCCCGCCCCTCGTGCACCCAGTATGGTCCACTTCCCATGGAGCGATGTCCTGACTACCCACGCAGCGCGCCGCAGATATGGTTGACTTTGAAGGAGGTCAAGAATGGCAACTATGGGCGCGAGTTCATGAAATGCGAGAGCAAGCCAGAGGGGCAGGTTAGATCTCATGGTTTTTCTCTAATTTCTTTTTCTATTTTCTTTTAATTATTTTCAATCTGGGAATTAGGGTTCATGTTTTCGTTTCAGATCGTGAAGAAATGCACACATTTTGCATGGCTGGATGACTACGTTAAGCGGATTCAATTCAATGGGTCCCCAACTCGGGAGCTCAATCTGCCGTCAGCACCAACGAATTTGGTCTCTGAAAGTGCTCCTCTGACAGTTGGGAATGCAGATCTGAAGGGGGAATTAAAGAAGATGAACAAGAACTTGAAGTTGATGATTCAATTGAACAAGCAGGCGAATCTGATAGCTTATGATTTTATCCCTTTTATTTTTGTGTAGTTGCTCTAGGATTTGCTTACTTGTTGGTTATCACTCGTTAGAGATGTTATTAGTGTGGTGTCATGTGCTCTATGCTCTGTGCTCTGTGCTCTGTGTTGCTTAATTTGTGGATCATGGGCTCTATGATCTGTGTTGCTTAATTTGTGTATCATGTGCTCTATGCTCTGTGTTGCTTAATTTGTGGATCATGTCAGTTTCGTCAGTTTTGTACACTTTTAGTTTCTTCAGTTTCGTTAGACAACACCGACCGCAGAAGAAAAAAAATGTAGTTCTAGGGCCCAAATTGAAACTAAGATCTGGTTGGGCCGTCTCATTGCGTTGAGTGTTGAAGGCCCACAAAGATAAAAGAGGCCTAGAAAATAGTGCATGCGCTGGCTCTGTTTTTTCCCTTGATTATTGCCATGGTAAATCCATTTATTGCCTTGCCAAACAAAAATAGTGCATGATGGTAAATCAATTTCCCATGTCAAATTTATTGGTACATATCGTGGCAATTTCCTTCTGTATATAGCCTACGGCACAACACTTTGATTGACGTGCCGGTATTATAAACATGTTTTTGTTGGAAGAAAAATATTGTATACACGATTTTTTGTTTTTTTGTTATTAAGAGCATGTCAGACTTAATTATGTAGATCATGATATCCATCTGAAACCACATCTAAAATAAAGTCCGATGGCACCATTGGCCACCATATCCATCTAGAGAGCATGTCTAGGGATCGGCTACGGCACCATATCCATCTAGAGAGCATGTATACGGCTCGGCTACGGCACCATATCCATCTACCGATATCTCATGTAGCAAGCATACATTCATAACATAGAAAGTAGCAACCATAGCATACTTCTTAAATAAAACATAGGGTGCCCTAAGCCATAGCATAGGCCACAAACTATACAAAAATTAGCTTGTTTTTGTTCATACAATATACAGAATAGGGCCACCAACAATTCAAAAAAATTAGCTTTTCTTCTTCTTCTTTTCAACATCAACATGGCTCATTTTTCAAGCTTTAGTTTCCTTTTTGACACTTCAACTAGTCCATTATCTGCGCGTGCAAAAACTTGACCCTACTCTAAATGGGCCATTTAAACTTGACCTACACAAGTACACACCATGAATATAACAAGACAAATGGACTACCCTCCAACCATTTTTACAAGGCTAACCCCAAAACTTGCTGGTTTTCATTGAGGGATACCCTTTCATTGATTGATTTAGCAGAAGGGCTCCTGTACAACACCATATCCATCTAACGATATCTCACGTCAAATAAGATAGAAATAGCAAGCAAAACACAGATGACCAATAACATATCAAATAAGGGTAGCAATCATAACCTAGTTCTTAGGGATAACATGACAGAGATTAAAGGTTCACAGTACAACCAATGACATAATTAAGATAGAAATATATAAAAGATAAAAAGCCCTAACACCCAAGGGCAAGAAAATCTAATGAGACCGGGCCTTCACCACCATCTTCACTGCGCCTCCTCTTCATTGCTCCTCGTCTCCATGCCGTCCTAGCCGATGTAGTAGGGGAGGTTGTGCATACCGTCGCGGATGTGGAAGATGCAATCGAAGTTTCTGAAGATGTTGTGGGTTTTGAATGCGATGAATTCGCATCCACACCAAAACACCTTGCCGAGGAGGTAGTACGCATCAAATCCGTTGGTGAAGGTGACGGTGAGCCCTATCGGTGGAGTCCTGGAGTTTGGACGCACTTCCTCCAGTCGGAACATCACTGGCGAGCCCGTAGGGAGGTGGGGGAAGCCCGCACGGAGGAACCACTGGGCAAACCCCCTTGTACCCCTCCAGTGTGAGAACACACACATGCGGAGCATCCTCTCCACAACGACGCTGACCGAATACCGTCTCTCCGGCAAGGTCGATGGGAGCTCGAAGGTGGGGCCGTTGTAGTGCATCCTCGCCTTGCTTTGAGAGTGCCCTGGGTTTGGGTGAAGATGAGAAGGGGCGGCGCAAATGGATGTGTGGAGAATAGGTGGAGGGGTGGTGGTTTAAATAGGGAAAGGGGAAGGGAAGGGGAGTGGCACCGGCCGCGCTTTGGATTTGCTACGTTCAAACAAGCCACGTCGATCGATATGCCACTTTAATTGCCACACGCGTGCGAGATGATATGAACCAGCGGCAGCAACCGTCCCTGCGTCCGTGGCGGCTCGCGTGAAAGAGAGGTCGGTCAGCATCCGTGGTGGCTCGCGTGAAAAAGAGGCCGGTCAGCGCATCGTGGCGGCGGGTAGCAGCGCATGCAGGTAGGCTAGCTACGTGCATGCATAGTAGGCTAGCTGGACATGTCGTGCATGCATAACAGGCTTCTGTCATTGCGGCGCGCGCACGGCCAATAGTCTAACCACGGCCCAACGGGCTAACAGTGGCACCGTCCACCGCGACCCCACTCATCAGGTCCAACGGGCGACACAATTAGTGCGGCCCCACTCGTCAGAGTTAACGGTCAAAGCACTGACCCGACGACATCCATCGTTTGTGACCAGTTCTGAGGTTTCGGGCAAGGGAGTGGGGAAAAGTGAGCAAGAGTTAAGAGCGTGGGGATGAATGAGTATGGCTAAGGAACTAGGGGCACATATGTAAAAAAACCTAAAAAGTATGAACCAATTGCTCGGCTTGTCATCGGGGTTGTGCATGATAAATACTTTGTGTTAAGAAGATGGAGCATGACAAGACTATATGATTTTGTAGGGATAGCGTTCTTTAGCATTGATATTTTGAAAGACATGATTGTTTGCTGGGATACCTAAGTATTGACGTCTTTATGTCCAATTATAGACTATTGCATTGAATCACTCGTGTCTTAATATTCATGCCATGATTAGATATACGATCAAGATTATGCTAGGTAGCATTCCACATCAATTTTTTACCATTTACCAACTCGAGGACGAGCAGGAATTAAGCTTGGGGATGCTAATACATCTCCGTCATATCTATAACTTTTTATTGTTCCATGCCAATATTATACAACCTTTACATACTTTTGGCATCGGTTTATATTATTTTTGGGACTAACATATTGATGTAGTGCCAGTTCCTGTTTGTTGCATGTTTTTTTGTTTCGCAGAATATCCATATCAAACAAAGTCCAAATGCAATAAAATTTTATGGAGAATTATTTTGGAATATCTGTGATTTTTGGGAGGTGGAATCAATGCAAAGGGAGGCCCACAACCTACACTAGCCACTAGGGCGTGCCCCCCAGGCGCATGGTGGTGGGTAGTGGCCACATCGTAAGGCAGTTGTTGCCCTTCTTTTGCCGCAAGAAAGATAATATCCAGGAAAAATCGGGTTAAAATCTCAGCGCTATCGGAGTTACCGATCTCTGGGGATTTAAGAAACGGCGAAGGACCAGAAAACAGGAACGCGAAATAAAAGAGAAGAGAAGAGAAGAGAGAGAGAGAGAGAGAGAGAGAGAGAGAGAGAGAGAGAGAGAGAGAGAGAGAGAGAGAATCTCGGAGGGGCTGTCGCCCCTCCGCCGCCATGGAGGCCATGGGCCAGAGGGGAGACCCTCCTCACATCTAGGGTGAGGCCTAGGAAGAATAAGAAGGAGGGGGCTCTCCCGGTGGCGCCGGAGTGCCGCCAGGGCAAGGATCTTGACAGTGATCTACCTCAACAAACTTGCTACCGTCAATACCAACTTTCTTCCCCTCTATGCAGCGGTGTAACCTCTCCATTCCCGCTGCAATTCTCTACTTAATCATGGTGCTCAACACTATATATTATTATCCAATGATATGTGGTTATCCTATGATGTTTGAGTAGATTTGTTTTGTCCTATGGGTTGATTGATGATCGTGATTGGTTTGAGTTTTATATTTTTTTGGTGCTGTCCTATGGTGCCCTCTGTGTCGCACAAACGTGAGGGATCCCCACTGTAGGGTGTTGCAATATGTTCATGATTCTCTTATAGTGGGTGGCGAGAGTGACAGAAACTTATACCCGAGTAAGGGGGTTGTTGCGTATGGGAGTAAAGAGGACTTGATACTTAATGCTATGGTTGGGTTTTACCTTAATGATCTTTGGTACTTGTGGATGCTTGCTAGAGTTCCAATCATAAGTGCATATAATCCAAGTACGAAAAGTATGTTAGCTCATGCCTCTCCCTTATATAAAATTGCAATAATGATTATTGGTCTAGTTATCGATCGCCTAGGGACAAATAAGTTTCTTGTGTGACAAAAGCTTTCTACTAAACAACTAACTTTTATTATCTCGCAAAGTACTCATAGTTTTATTCTTGCAAAGTAGTTCTAGCATCACACCTACAAAATAATTTCATACTTGTTCTAGGTAAAGCAAACGTTAAAGTGTGCATAGAGTTGTATCGGTAGTCGATAGAACTTGAGGGAATATTTGTTCTACCTTTAGCTCCTCGTTGGGTTTGACACTCTTATTTATTGAAAAAGGCTACAAAGGATCCCCTATACTTGTGGGTTATCAAGACACACCTGAGAATCCAAATGATATTCCTATTTCGGATGCTGAAACACAATCTGGTGACGAACATGAAGCTAGTAATAATGATAATGATGATGTTCATCTTGATGCTCAACCTAGTAATAATAATAATGATGATGTGGAAATAGAACCTACTGTTGATGTTGATAACCTGCAACCTAAGAATAAAAGATATGATAAGAGAGACTTCATTGCTAAAAAACATAGTAAAGAAAGAGAACCATGGTTCCGAAACCCATGCCTTTTCCTCATAAAGCTTCAAAGAACAAAGATGATGAAGAATTTGAGCACTTTGTTGAAATGCTTAGACCTTCTTTTTGCACTTTCGTTTGACTGATATTCTAAAAATGTCTCCTTATGCTAAGTACATGAAAGATATTGTCACAAATAAAAGAAAGATACCGGAAGCTAAAATTTCCACCATGCTTGCAAATTACACATTTAATGGTGGAATACCAAAGAAACTAGGAGACCCAGGAATACCAACCATACCATGCTCTATTAAAAGAAACTATGTTAAAACTGTTTTATGTGATCTAGGGGCCGGTGTTAGTGTTATGCCTTTCTCTTTTTATCGAAGACTTGATTTTTATAAGTTGACACCAACTGAAATCTCCTTGCAAATGGTTGATAAATAAACTACTATACCCATTGGTATATGTGTGGATGTGCCTGTCGTAGTTGCAAATATCACTATCTTAATGGACTCTGTTATTCTTGATATACCCGGGGACGACAATATGTCGATCATCTTTGGTAGACCCTTTTTGAATACTGCAGGGGTTGTCATTGATTGCAACAAACGCAATGCCACTTTTCATGTCAATGATAATGAGCACATGGTACACTTCCCGACGAAGTAACCTCAAGTGAATAGTATCAACTCTATTGGAAAAATTTCAACGATTACTATTGGAGGTTTTGAATTCCCTATTCTACTGTCACAAAGAAATATGAAATTATTATTGTTGGGGACATGCATATCCCCATTGAGGTAACCTAATGTCACACGAAGATTCTCCGAATTCATGTCATTCAGAAGAAGTTTGTCAATAAGACTTGATCAACCTTATTAATGGATTCCTTTTGACGGGCATGTGGTCGATGAATTTAGTAATCACAAATTTCTGTACCCACTTTTTACTTTCTGTTATTTAGAATTAATAAACTAAAAATGTCTTGATTATGCTATTTTCTGAATTATCCGTGTAGTAAAAAATGACCGGAAAATAAAAATTCTCCAAATGCCCTGAAAATTTAATATGATTTCTTTCTGCAATATTTAAAAAATAATGGCACTGAACACACTCCGGGGGTGCACCTGTGACCACAAGCTCACAGGGCACGCCCACCCCCTGGGCGCGCCTAGCAAGCTTGTGGGGCCCATGTAGGCCCCCTCACTTATTTTTGCCACCCATGCTCTTCTTATTCCTCCAGAAAAAATCACTTGCTTGCTCAAACCCATGTTCTTGCTCGTCTTGCTGCAACTTTCAATCTCATTTCTCGTAGCTTCATTAACAAAACTATTTTGGTGGATTAATCATCGGTATGTGACTCCTCCGCTAGTCCAATTAGTTTTTGTTCTCGTGGTTCATTATTTGCACATTTATCTTCTACTGGTGACCATGTTCTTGAGCTTGCATGTCAATTCTTATATGGTTCAAACTAGTTTTGGTGCATGATATGGCCTATAGACACTTGTGGGAGTAGTTGCTATCGATTTTATTGAGTTTTTTTCACTTTTATTTTGAGTTACTAAAATTTTAGAAATTTTTAGAGCGACAAAATGTTTAGGAAGATGTTCCGAGGTGGTTCCTTGATACGTCTCCAACGTATCTACTTTTCCTAATGCTTTTCCTCTTGTTTTGGACTCTAATTTGCATGATTTGGATGAAACTAACCCTGGACTGACGCTGTTTTCAGCAGAACTACCATAGTGTTGTTTTTGTGCAGAAATAGAAGTTCTCGGAATGGAATGAAACTTTGCGAGGATTTTTATATCAATAAAGAGAATTTCTGGAGCCAAGGGGTAACTGAGGGGGCACCTGGGTGGGCACAACCCACCAGGGCGTGCCAGCCCCCCCAGGCGCGCCCAGGTGAGTGTTGCCCACCTGGTGGCCCCGCTGACCCTCAAACCGATGCTATAAAATCCCATTATTTAAGAAAAAAATTAGGGAAAAAGAATTATCGTGCTTCACGAGACGGAGCCGCCGCTGTCTCCTGTTCTTCATTGGGAGGCCAGATCTAGAATCCTTCTGGGGCTCCGAAGAGGGGGATCTTCGATCTTCGTCATCACCAACACATCTCCATCGCCAATTCCATGATGCTCCTCACTAGGAGTGAGTAATTACTTCGTAGGCCTGCTGGTCGGTGAGGAGTTGGATGAGATTCATCATGTAATCGAGTTAGTTTTGTTAGGGCCTGATCCCTATTATCCACTATGTTCTGAGATTGATGTTGCTATGACTTTGCCATGCTTAATGCTTGTCACTTTGGGCCCGGGTGCCATGATTTCAGATCTGAACAGTTTCTGGTATCACCTTTATATCCATGTTCTAGATCCGATCTTGCAAGTTATAGTCACCTACTACGTGTTATGATCCGGCAACCCCGGAGTGACAATAGTCGGGACCACTCCCGGTGATGACCGTAGTTAGAGGAGTTCATGTATTCACCGTGTGCTAATGCTTTGTTCTGGTTCTCTATTAAAAAGAGGCCTTAATATCCCTTAGTTTCCAATAGGACCCCGCTGCCACGGGAGGGTAGGACAAAAGATGCCATGCAAGTTCTTTCCATAAACATGTATGTCTATTTACGGAATACATGCCTACATTATATTTATGAACTGGAGCTAGTGTCGTATCGCCCTAGGTTATAACTGTCTCATGATGAATAGCATCCAACAAGTCACCGATCCAATGCCCACGAATTTATCTTAAATTGTTCTTGCTAAGTTACTACTGCTACTGCTACCGTTACTGCTACACTATCACTGCTATCACTGTTACCGTTACTATTGCTACTGCTGCTATCACCAAAACTATAATACTACTTTGCTACTAATCACTTTGCTGCAGATACTTAATATCCAGGTGTGGTTGAATTGACAACTCACCTGCTAATACCTTCAAATATTCTTTGGCTCCCCTTGTGTCGAATCTATAAATTTGGGTTGAATACTCTACCATCGAAAACTATTGCGATCCCCTATACTTGAGGATTATCATTCCTCGAGCAAGAAATCCCCAAGGCTCGCTCTGCGTGAGCTAGACCTTGAACCACCGCGGGAAGCTCTAGTGCAATGTGCGAATGGCCGTCGGATTATTTCATGGCTCAAGCCGGTTTCAAGGAAGAATTTTATATGTATGTGCACAATGCCGGTTTGACGGACTTCATGTCAGATAAGTGCCTACATCCTTACAATCTCACTGATTCTTTTGTATGAAAATATAAGTATTCTGTTCATCGAAATCCGCATGTTGTTATATTTAATCTCTATGAAAATGCACTTCGCATGGACCTTGAAGAGTTTAACAAACGTGCAAAATTCCGCAATGGGGAATTTACACTGAACTCATAAACCTGACTACATTGCGTTTCTTGCTAATATCACTAGGGGTGAAACCAGAGGTATAACACAAACTATCATAGGGAGCATTCATTTCCCTGCTTTGCATTATTTTTCTCTCTTTATAGGTAGATGAATTAATGGCAAACATGACCATAGCAACCTTTGCGCTCCTGATTTGAGCATTCTTAAAAGTGTGAACGATAAACAATTTAACTTGGGGGCTATTGTTACCCGCCGGTTACATAATAATGCCTTAGATGAAGATTTCTTGGTTATGACGCTATGGAATGTTTCCAGTTTCTTGAAAGAGGCGATCTGCCATTCCAGTACAGACTAATCTTTGACAGGCGCCGCATCTTCCATATTACACTTCCCGCTCCTGCCTTCTTTGACTTTCAGGGAAAACAGAGATATTTCATACTTAGGGAGGAGGCAGAGGAGTATGAGAGGGCGAGGAAGGCCGCTTGCCTAAATGAGGCAGCCCGCCAAGCAGTGGTAGATGCAATCGAGTTCAACATGAACTACGACTTCGGGTATCATCCAGGCTAGCGTGAACGTAGACCAACTTAGGCCAAAAGCCTAAGATTGGGGGAGTACATATTTCTCACCAACATTACATTCATGCATCACACATAATTTTTCAGAATTTTTGGAGTTACATAAGTATTTGAAGTTTCCAGATTGCCACAGACTATTCTGTTTTTGACTGATTCTGTTTTCTTTGTGTTGTTTGCTTATTTTGATGAATCTATGGGTAGTATCGGGGGGTATGAACTATGGAAAAGTTGGAATATAGTAGATATTACACCAATATAAATAAAGAATGAGTTCACAACAGTACCATAAAGTGGTGATTTATTTTCTTATACTAACGGAGCTTATGAGATTTTCTGTTGAGTTTTGTGTTGTGAAGTTTTCAAGTTTTGGTAAGGATTTGATGGACTATGGAATAAGGAGTGGCAAGAGCCTAAGCTTGGGGATGCCCAAGGCACCCCAAGGTAATATTCAAGGACAACTAAGAGCCTAAGCTTGGGGATGCCCCGGAAGGCATGCCCTCTTTCGTCTCCGTCTATCGGTAACTTTACTTGAGGCTATAGAGTCATATTTTACTCAAAACAGCCACCATACCTACCTATTATGGCATTTCCATAGCCATTCTGAGATATATTGCCATGTAACTTTCCACCTTCCTTTTATTATGACATGCTTCATCGTTGTCATACTGCTTTGCTTGATCATGTAGTTGACATCATGTTTGTGGCAAAGCCACCTCTCATAATTCTTTCATACATGTCACTCTTGATTCATTACACATCCCGGTACACCACCAGAGGCATTCATATAGAGTTATATTTTTGTGCTAAGTATTGAGTTGTAATTCTTGAGTTGTAAGTAAATAAAAGTGTGATTATCTTCATTACTAGAGCATTGTCCCAGTGAGGAAAGGATGATGGAGACTATGATTCCCCCACAAGTCGGGATGACACTCCGGGCGAAAAATAAATAAGAATAAAAAAAGAGGCAAAAAATATGACAAAGTTCCAAACAAAAAAAATGAGAGAAAAAGAGAGAAGGGGCAATGTTACTATCCTTTTTCCACGCTTGTGCTTCAAAGTAGCACCATGATCTTCATGATATAGAGTCTCATATGATATCACTTTCATATGCTAGTGGGAAATTTTCATTATCGAACTTGACTTGTATATTCCAATGATGGGCTTCCTCAAATTGCCCTAGGTCTTCGTGAGCAAGCGAGTTGGATGCACACCCACTTAGATTTCTTGTTGAGCTTTCATAAACTTATAGCTCTAGTGCATCCATTGCATGGCAGTCCCTACTCACTCACATTGATATCTATTGATGGGCATCTCCATAGCCCGTTGATACGCCTAGTTGATGTGAGACTATCTCCTTCTTTTTGTCTTATACACAACCACCATATTATATTCCACCTATAGTGCTATGTCCATGGCTCACGCTCATGTATTGCGTGAAAGTTGAAAATGTCTGAGAACATCAAAAGTATGAAAAAAATTCTTGGCTTGTCATCGGGGTTGTGCGTGATTTAAATATTTTGTGTGAGGAAGATGGAGCAAAGACAGACTATATGGTTTTGTAGGGATAAGCTTTCTTTGGCCATGTTATTTTGAGAGGACATAATTACCTTGTTTGTATGTTATACGTATTATTGTTTTTATGTCAATATTAAACTTTTGTTTTGAATCTTGTGGATCTGAACATTCATGCCACAATAAAGAAAATTACATGGATAAATATGTTAGGTAGCATTCCACATCAAAAATTTTGTTTTTACCATTTACCTACTCGAGGACAAGCATGAATTAAGCTTGGGGATGCTTGATACGTCTCCAACATATCTATAATTTTTTATTGTTCCATGCTATTATATTATCTATTTGGATGTTTTATATGCATTAATATGCTATTCTATATTATTTTGGGACTAACCTATTAGCCTAGAGCCCAGTGCGAGTTCATGTTTTTCCTTGTTTTTGATTTTCGGAGAAAAGGAATACCAAACGGAGTCCAAACGGAATGAAACCTTCGCGATGATTTTTCTTAGACTAGAAGACAACCAAGAGACTTGGAGAAGTCGGAGGAGCCACGAGGCGGCCACAAGCACAGAACGCGTGCCCAGGGGGGTAGGGCGCACCCCCACCCTTGTGCCCCCATGACCCTCCTGACCTAATTCTTTCGCCTATATATTCCCATATATCCCCAAACCAACAGGGGCATCCAAAAAAACACTTTTCCGCCGCCGCAACCTTCTGTACTCGTGAGATCCCATCTAGGGTCCTTTTCCGGCGTCCCGCCGGAGGGGGATTCAATCACGGAGGGCTTCTACATCAACTCTATTGCCCTTCCGATGAAGCGTGAGTAGTTTACCACAGACCTATGGGTCCATAACAAGTAGCTAGATGGCTTCTTCTCTCTCTTTGATTCTCAATACCATGTTCTCCTCGATGTTCTTGGAGATCTATTCGATGTAATACTTTTTTGCTGTGTGTTTTCCGAGATCTGATGAAGTGTGGATTTATGATCAACTTGTCTATGAATATTATTTGAATCTTTGCTGAATTCTTATATGCACGATTTGATATCTTTTTAATTCTCTTCAAACTATCGGTTTGGTTTGGCCAACTAGATTGGTTTTTCTTGCAATGGGGGAAGTGCTTAGCTTTGGGTTGAATCTTGTGGTGTCCTTTCCCAGTGACAGTAGGAGCAGCAAGGTACGTATTGTATTGTTGCCATCAAGGATAAAAAGATGGGGTTTTCATCATATTGCTTGAGTTAATTCCTCTACATTATGTCATCTTACTTAATGCGTTACTCTGTTCTTTATGAACTTAATACTCTAGATGCATGCTGGATAGCGGTCGATGTGTGGAGTAATAGTAGTAGATGCAGGCAGGAGTCGGTCTACTTGACATGGATGTGATGCCTATATTCATCATCATTGCCTTAGATATCATCATAACTTTGCACTTTTCTATCAATTGCTCGGCAGTAATTTGTTCACCCACCGTATTATTTGCTATCTTGAGAGAAGCCTCTAGTGAAACCTATGGCCCCCGGGTCTATTTTCCATCATACAAGTTTCTGATCTACAATATTAGTTTCCGATCTACTATTCTTCCAATCTTTTACTTTCCGATCTATAAACCAAAAATACGAAAAATATTTACTTTATTGTTTTTCTATCTCTATCAGATCTCACTTTTGCAAGTAACCATGAAGGGATTGACAACCCATTTATCGTGTTGGGTGCAAGTTTGTTTGATTGTTTGTGCAGATATTCGGTGATTTGTGCGTTGTCTCCTACTTGATTGGTACCTTGGTTCTCAAACTGAGGGAAATACTTATTTCTACTTTGCTGCATCACCCTTTCCCCTTCAAGGGAAAAACCAACGCAAGCTCAATAAGTAGCAAGAAGAATTTCTGGCACCGTTGCCGGGGAGATCTACGCCAAGTCAAGCCATACCAAGTACCCATCATAAACTCTCATCTCTTGCATTACATTATTCGCCATCCGCCTCTCGTTTTCCTCTCCCCCACTTCTAAAATGATTTTCAAAAAGATTCTCCCTTTTTCCTTCGCCCTTCTTTCGTTCGATCTTTTGTTCGCTTGTGTTACCATTTGTCGTGGAATTGTCACGTCAGATGTCCTCGTGAAAGGACTTAGTTGTGGAACCATCGCAACTAGGAAGCTTGAAGGGGTTAAATCGGGACAAGGGACACGAGAGAGTTTATACTAGTTCGTCCCCTTACAGTAAAGGTAAGGCCTACGTCTAGTTTGGTTTGGTATTGATGTTTCGATCACCAGGGAGCGAGATACGCTATGCCCGGTTCTCGATGAGTTCTTTTCCTGCCCTAAGCCGCCATTAGGTCGTCCCCTTATATAAACGGGTTGACGCCCTGCGGCTTACAGAGTCCCGGCCGGCTTATAAACAGTATCTGGGTCGGTGACTAGTTAAATCTACCTTATGATACAAGTCATGCCATTATGGCGGTTTACTACAATGGGCCTTAAGTCGCCTGTGGGCCTTAAGCCCTTTATTGAACCGCCATCTTCATGTTTGGCCTTGGGCTTCTTTCTCGTGAACCTTCTTTGTGTAACCTGGCCCCTCCTGGGCGGCTTACACAAATAGTTATATCCCCAACATTAGTCCCCACATTGATTTGAACCTGTTCATGTTAATCTTAAAAAATATTTTTAAAGAATAAATCTCCAGTCTTCTGGCCATATAGAGGGTTTTCTTTAACCCGCCGTGACATCATCTTCTGGATCAGTCTTAACCTGGCGTGATGTCATCCTTTCTTTAATTCATTTTCTATTCCATCGTATCCTTCAACGGATCTCTGCTTTTATTGATTGTTCCGAAAATCGAGGCATTGGGGCCGCTGGATAGTAATTCTTATCTCCTTGTTTCCCGCGCCGTCTCAGTTACCCTCTCCCTATAAATAGGCGTGACTTAGGTCTTTCATTCTTCCCTCTTTCAGTCATCCTCTTCCTCTTGCCTCCTCTCGAGCTCCGCCGCCGCTGCCGTCGAGCCCCTCGTCTACGTCGACTCAGGCCGCTGCATCAACCTGACTCTGACCAAAAATCGTCGGCGAACCTCCGCAGCTCGTCCAAATCCGTGAGTTCCTCTCCTTCCCTTTCTGTAGATCTGCATTGGAACCATGTTGAGTTCGTCGGAGTTCATCACCACCCGAC
This sequence comes from Triticum dicoccoides, assembly GCF_002162155.2. Taxonomy (NCBI): domain Eukaryota; kingdom Viridiplantae; phylum Streptophyta; class Magnoliopsida; order Poales; family Poaceae; genus Triticum; species Triticum dicoccoides. The sequence continues at coordinate 501,576,761 of NC_041385.1, read as the reverse complement.
GCAAACCCTTGCTAGTTTGCACCTCCAATGCCCTGTTTAGATCGTAAAAGCTATGTAGAACTGTTGCGGCATGTGTTTGTGTTGATCCTGCATAGAAACAGATCTTATTTCCCTTGTTTGGAAACCCTCTTCGAGTGCATGAACTTCTCTGCCCTGCTTTTAGGTCTAGAAAATTTTCCTTCCAGAGCAATAATTTGATCCAGAGTAATAGCTGTCGTCTGTGAAACTTGTTTCTATCACCCGGAAGGCTTCTTCTGGTAAATGCCCTTAAACGCAACTGCCCAGGTGTCCGGTTTAAATAAGTGATACTGATTTGTAAGCCTTGCCTTCTTCTCATAACCTTAAATTTTTTGAATTGCTCTTGATACTTGTAGCGGCTTAAATACTGTTGCACAATCACCCTTATATCATTAGGCCCCTTCTTAAGCCACCACTTTAAATAATGCAGACATTTCTCCTGGGTTAAAGTTGAACCGGAGCTTCTTATTTTGTCATAGGCCAACTGTCATGGCACCTAAGGTGGCCAAAGCCCCTGTGACTTGCAATTGGGTCCCATCCACAGTTACTAAGAGTAAACTTGCGGAGTTCGTGAAGTCTGGCCACTTGCCAAAAAAGGAGGTTATGTCGTATCGTGCTCCTGATCCGTCCGAAGAGAAGCCTCAACCCAAAGACGGGGAGGTGATAGTTTTCACAGATCACATGAACCGGGGATTTGCCCCTCCCGGCTCAAAATTCTTCAGGGAAGTTCTGAACTTTTTTGATCTTAGACCTCAAGACATTGGACCCAATTCCGTGTCAAACCTTTGCAATTTCCTAGTCTTCTGCAAGGTGTACCTGGGAGAGGAGCCAAGTCTGCTGTTGTTTAGAGAACTTTTTTACTTGAACCGGCAGAATGAATGTGCCAACGGGCCTAGTCTTGAGCTTGGCGGCATCTCAATCCAGCGGCGGAGAGATTGTCTTTTCCCTTACGCTGAGCTGCCGAGTCACCCGAAAGATTGGAACCCGACATGGTTCTACTGTCAAGACATGTCACCGGCTGATGAGAAGCCTCTGCCCGGCTTCCGCGCCCTACGCCTTGAATCCAATCATCCGCTGGCGGATAAGTTATCCGCTGTTGAGCGTCTTCCTCTCAACCCCACCATCAGGAAGATCAAAGCTCTTCTAGGAAATGGGCTAAACGGCATCAATCTGGTTCGAGTCTGGGTCACCTGGCGATACTACCATTAAGCCGCCGCTCCGGCTTAATGTGTACTTACACAGGCGAGAAGGATGATCCAATGCATCACAATCCCGACGACTTACCAGATGATGTGGTAGATGCTATAACCCAGTCACTATTGAAGGAGGGCACTGTAACTAGTAATGCCTTCAGCTTACTTCCCTTCTGCAAGAAGAACCCGGCCCCTGCGGTAAGTTACCAATCCTCATAAATACTCTTTAACATGTTATAACTTCTTGTACTTATGATTCCTTATCTTTTTCCACAGGCCGATGATAATTTTTGGAAGGTCAAGTATGACCATGAGGCTGCCAAATAGGCCAGGGCAGCCAAGAAAACTGAAAGGAAAGCCATCAAGACAGGCACCTTAAAAAAGAAGAAACCCAGCGCCTCCGATATGCTTAAATTGGATGACTCTTCTTCGGATGATGAAGAGGTAACCTTTTGATTTTCTTAACTCCTTTGTTGTTACTCTACTGACATTCTATCCTTTCAGGAGGATACAGGGAACAATCAAGCAATTGACGAAGAGGTAACTATAATCTCCTCCGACTCAGAGCCTTTGCCAAAGCAAAAAAATCCGAAGGGCGACCCGGAAAGTAAGATTTTCACATCCTCTAGCTTACCAAGATCCTCAATTTCTTTTGAAGCAACAACAGCTTGAGAACTGGAGGCAGACTCGGGCCACTCAAGACGCAGAACTCTCCTCCGGCTTACCCGATGTAACCAGGAAGCGTCGGACTGAGGTTATCTCTGACTTACGTTCTGCTTTACCTTTGGCGGGTTTGATTCGCCAACCTCTCAATTCATCCGACCCCAATTATCAGGATACCTCTCCTTCTTCTGACGAGTCGATGCAATCAAACATGCCGGCTTTCAAAACGGCTCCCAGGTAATATAACCTTTCTTACTTTAAGCTTTTTCATATTTATATCTTAACACTCATCCTTCTACTTTGATTGACAGCCTGCAAGTGAAGCCCAGCAAGAGGCCAAAGAAGAACAAGCCGTCCCAAGATTCGGTGGTCGCTGAGCCGGTGCTTGGCTCATCCGCTCCTAACAGCTCCACTCATCAGCCACCACCTGAGCCGGCTTCTGATATTCCGGTGCCAACCTCTGAACCGCCTGCAGAAGATGTTATCCACAACACTGATAACCCGGAAATTCCAAGCCCGGTCAAGACGACTGACCCGGAAGTTGAATTTCTGAAAAGTCAATATGTTGAACCAGGCCGGCCTACTGTTCTTTCCCAATGCACTGCCAAGGAGGAGTTTGCCCAACATCGAAAAGCCAAACAGGACATCACTGATTATACTCACCTAAGCATTGGTGATATAGTCTCGGGCTATCTGAACCAAGTGCACAATAGTCGTGACCTGGAAATTGACATGGTAAAACAAATACAACACAAATTTGAGGTATAATTTATGCTTTTTTCCTGACCCTTACTTACTGTACCAGCCCCCAAGTCTATTGCTTATGAATGAATATGCTGTAGACTTAGAAATCTAGTTACTGTTCGGTTGTCCAGTTTAAAGTGAATACATTTAACCCGGTGATAGCATAAACTTTGAATTTGTGTTACACATTAGCCCCCAAGTGTCAAGTATCCTTACTTGTAAAGTGCTTGAGACTTAATATGTATGACTTGGTAGGATAGGTTAAAAAAATTAAGCATGCATTAGCCCCCAAGTGCCAAATATCTTTACTTGTAAAGTGTTTGGGACTTGAATGTTACCTTACCATGATTCTCACCATAACCCGATGTCAATGCAGGCCACCATAAGTCAATTTGAGTCGGAGATTGCCGACCTGAAGAGCCAGCTGAAACTTCAAGAGCTTGAAACTCAGAAAGCAAACTCCAAGTTTGAATTCAGCGTTTCTGAACAAGAGAAATTGAAGAATTTTTTTGAATTGGAGAAGAAAACTTGGGTTGATGAGAGGGCTTCACTAGTGACTCGGGCCGAGGCGGCAGAAGCATCTCTTGCAGAAGCAACAACCGAACCGTTTGACTTAAAACGGCAGATATCCCAAATGGTCTCAGCCATCTTCAGCAAGTCACTCTGAAAAACCTTAAACATTGTAATCTTCCAAGGATTATTGTGATAGTTATCTTCGGCTTATTGTTATTCTTGTGAACATATAGGCCCCAGGAGTACCAACCTCAAGCAAAACATGCTGATCAAGCTTAAGGCGGTTTACACCTTAGTGGAGCAGCTGTACTCCGGGTCACAACGTGCCTTGGCCGTTGTGGCCTTATCAAATACCACTCCTCGCCTCCTACAAGATGTGCTGAAGCATATCGCAGTGCTACCTCAACGGATCCAGGATTTAAGGCAGGCATCTACACGAGCCGAAGTTGTGGCCGCATTAAGCCGGGCAAAGGCATGGGTGCCAGAACTTGACTTGGCTGATCTCACTCTTGGATATCCAAGCGTGAAGGAGGATGGCTCTGTATTTCATCATCAAGACTTCACCGCCTGTGTCAAAGTCGTGCGTACCTGGGCGACTCTCATTGGGAATGATACTGATCTCACTAAGTATTCGCCGGGCTATGATAGCGAGAACCGGAGAATCCCAAACGTTTCATATGACCAAGTCAGCCTGATCCCTCCAACGCGTAAGCATACCTTTGCCCCTGAAGTGGACCCGACCGGTTTAATAGATGATGAGGCTGAATTTCAAGCCTTGAGCGGCATTGACTGGGCCTCATCCACCTTCCAGGACAAAGCAACCGACGGAGAGGCGGAGAAGGATAACCCGGAGTCTTCAAGCCCGCCGAAGGAATGAATTGCCAGGCATTTCATAACCTTGAAAAAACAATGCTTCACTTATTCAAACTCGGGGAGTCTTGTAATAGGGTAGAAAAAACCTCTCAATGTTTGCCATGGCTTCGCGCATGTTTATGGCGCTTTAACACTTTCGGAAAACCGCCATAATTATATATTTCCGACTTATGTTGATCGTTTGTCTCCTTGATGTTAAATTTGTTTTGCCTTGTCCTGCACATAAAAACAAGCAAAATTTTCTGGGCGGTTTACCGCGCCAGGGGTTTATAGAGTATTGATAACCCGGAACATAACACAAAGACATCATATATAGGCCGATTTATGATTGTTTTATAATCAAAATAGCATACCTGTGAACCCTTTGATAACCTTCCCGGCTCATATGATGCTTTACCTGGCACTTTTAGAACCTGGGGTACTCAATGTTAAACCGGAAGAATCAAGAACCATCTCCTTAAGAAGGTTTCAAGATAGTTAAAGTAACTATATTTATAAGCAATGTTCACAGGCTCCTGATTCGAATACGATCAGAGAACCGTCCCAAAGGGGTTAAGCTAAGATTCGGATACGATCATATAGCCCCTAGTGGCTTTGGCGATGCCGATCAAGCGGGTATCGACAGCTATGTTCTCTTTGGTTCAAATACGACCTATGTTTGAACAGGAAGCCCCCAAGTGACCATAAGAGTTGTTTAATGACGCTGATTCGAATACGATCCATGTCAGACCCAAAGGAGTTAAGCTGTGATTCAAATATGATCAGGAAGCCCCCAAGTGGGTTTGGCAGTATGCCGATCAAGTGGGTATCGATAGCTATGTTCTCTTTGGTTCGAATACGACCTATGTTTGTACAGGAAGTCCCCAAGTGACCATGGCTAGATTCAGATATGATCATAAGCCGGACCAAAGGGAAAGCCGGATTCAGATATGATCCGGTCCCTGTTGGTAGTTTCGACCACCTGAAAAAGAAGACATAAAAACATTCTTTGAGGGAAAAAAGGACAGAGGTCCTGCTTTATTGCTTTATATATATACATCGTCAGAAATATATGCATCTAAAGAGAGCCGGTGGCTCAAGTATAGTAAGGCCGAAGATGGGCAATATTCCATGGCCGGCGGGTCTCCTCCTTCGATTTATGTGAGTCTTTGTGCTCTCGAACATCAATGAGGTAATATGACCCGTTGTTTAGATTCTTGCTGACCACAAAGGGTCCTTCCCAAGGCGGCGATAGCTTGTGCATGTCAGATTGATCTTGGATGAGCTGGAGTACCAAGTCGCCTTCCTGAAAGGTTCTGCTCCTAACCCGGCGGCTGTGATAGCGGCGCAGGTCTTGCTGGTAAATCGCCGAGTGGGCCATGGCCAAGTATCGCTCTTCATCCAACAAGTCAAGTGCATCCTGACGAGCCTTTTCGTTATCCGCCTCACCGTAAGCCGCCACGCGGGGTGAGTCATGTCGGATGTCACATGGCAGAACTGCTTCTGCTCCATAGACCATGAAAAAAGGTGTGTAACCCGTGGATCTGTTAGGCGTAGTGTTGATGCTCCATAGCACAGAGGGTAACTCCTCCACCCAACAACCCGGAGTCCGTTTTAAGGGGACAAAGAGCCGGGGCTTGATACCCTTCAGGATCTCCTGATTAGCTCTTTCTGCTTGACCATTGGATTGAGGATGAGCAACAGATGAAACATCAAGCCGGATATGTTCTCTTTGACAAAACTCTTCCATGGCTCCCTTGGAGAGATTTGTACCGTTATCAGTTATAATGCTGTGTGGGAAACCAAAATGAAAGATCACCTTTTTCATGAACTGAACCGTTGTGGCCGCATCACACTTACTGACTGGCTCCGCCTCAACCCACTTTGTAAATTTATCCACTGCTACCAGGAGATGTGTGTTTTTATCCTTAGACCTTTTGAAAGGTCCAACCATGTCAAGCCCCTAGACTGCGTACAGCCAAGTAATTGGGATCATTCTTAATTCTTGAGCCGGCACATGAGCACGTCGTGAGAACTTCTGACAACCGTCACATTTACTGATTAGATCCTCCACATCAGCATGAGCCGTGAGCCAGTAGAAACTATGACGGAAAGCCTTGGCCACAAGAGATTTTGAGCCGACATGATGACCACAATCTCCTTCATGAATCTCACGAAGTATTTCTTGTCCCTCTGTAGGCGACACACAGCGTTGAAACGCCCCAGTGACACTTAGATGGTGTAACTTGCCGTTAACAATCGTCCTAGATTTGGAACGCCTGACAATTTGTCTTGCCAAGGTCTCATCCTCAGGTAACTCACCCCGGGTCATGTAAGCCAAATAGGGCACTGTCCAATCCGGGATGACATGAAGAGCCGCCACCAGTTGTGCCTCCGGGTCTGGCACCGCTAGTTCTTCCTCGGTAGGCACCTTGACAGAAGGGTTATGCAAAACATCAAGAAAGGTGTTAGGTGGCACCCGCTTACGTTGAGATCCCAGCCGGCTTAAAGCATCAGTCACCTCGTTCTTCCTTCAATCTATGTGCTCCACTTGATAGCCCTTGAAATGTCCAGCCACGACATCTACTTCATGTCGATAAGCCGCCATGAGAGGATCCTTGGAATCCCACTTGCCTGACACCTGCTGAGCGACGAGATCTGAGTCGCCCAGGCACCTTACCCGGCTTAAGTTCATCTCCTTGGCCATCCGGAGACCATGAAGTAAGGCCTCGTACTCAGCTGCATTGTTAGTACATGGGAACATAAGCCAGAGTACATAACGAAATTTGTCACCTCGAGGGGAAGTTAAAACAATTCCAGCCCCCGAGCCTTCTAGCTGCCTGGACCCGTCAAAGTGAATAGTCCAATATGTGTTATCTGGCTTCTCCTCAGGTGCCTGCAACTCTGTCCAATCATTGATAAAGTCCACCAAGACCTGAGACTTAATAGCAGTCCGTGGCATGTACTTCAAACCATGAGGCCCAAGCTCGATAGCCCACTTGGTGACTCGTCCTGTGGCCTCCCTATTCTGGATGATGTCTCCCAAAGGGGCAGACTTACCACAGTTATAGGATGACTTTGAAAGTACTGCTTCAACTTCCGGTTGGCCATAAACACTCCGTAAACGAGTTTCTTCCAATGTGGATACCTTTGTTTAGACTCAATGAGCACCTCACTGATATAGTAAACCGGCTGTTGAACCGGATACTCCTTGCCAGCTTCCTTACGCTCCACCACGATGGCAACACTGACCACTCGTGAATTAGCAGCTACATATAACAGCAAGGGTGCTCTGTCAACGGGACCCGCAAGAACCGGTGGTTCAGACAATTGCCTCTTTAAGTCTTCAAAGGCAGCATCCGCAGCATCACTCCAGACGAAAGTGTCGGTTTTCTTCATCATCTGATATAATGGGAGGGCCTTCTCACCTAACCGGCTTATGAACCAGCTTAGAGCGGCAACACGACCCGCCAGTCGCTGAACATCATTGATGCACGTCAACTTAGCCAGATAGGTAATCGCCTTAATCTTCTGCGGATTAGCTTCAATGCCTCTGTTTGACACCAGAAAACCTAAGAGCTTGCTTGCAGGCACACCAAACACACACTTGGCCGGGTTAAGCATCATCTTATAAACCCAGAGATTATCAAAGGTCTCTTTCAAGTCAGATATCAAGGTTTCCTTTTCTCTGGACTTCACCACAATGTCATCCACGTAAGCATGAACATTACGCCCAATTTGATCGTGCAAACAGTTCTGCACACACCGCTGATAAGTCGCCTGGGCACTTTTGAGTCCAAAATGCATAGATACATAATAGAAGGCTCCAAACGGAGTGATGAAAGCCGTCTTCTCCTGGTCCTTAACTGCCATCTTGATCTGATGATAACCAGAGTAAGCATCCAAGAAGCTCAAACGTTCACAACCCGCCATAGAATCAATAATTTGGTCAATATGGGGGAGAGCAAAGGGATCAGCCGGACAAGCCTTGTTTAAGTCCGCGTAATCCACACACACCCGCCAAGTGCCGTTCTTCTTGAGTACTAACACCGGGTTAGCCAACCACTCCGGGTGAAAAACTTCAACAATAAACCCGGCCGCTAAGAGCCGGGCAACCTCTTCCCCAATAGCCTTCCGTCTCTCCTCGTTGAACCATCAGAGAAACTGCCTGACCGGTATATACTTTGGATCAATATTGAGAGTGTGCTCAGCGAGTTCCCTCGGTACACCCGGCATGTCAGAAGGTTTCCATGCAAAGATGTCCTGGTTCTCACGGATGAACTCGATGAGCGCGCTTTCCTATGTAGGATCCAAATTGGCACTGATACTGAACTGCTTAGAAGCATCTCCTGGGGTAAAGTCAACAAGCTTTGTCTCAGCGGCCAATTTAAACTTCAACGCTGGGTCATGCTCAGTAGTTGGTTTCTTGAGGGAGGTCATATCCGTCGGGTCAACATTGTCTTGATAAAATTTGAGCTCCTCCGTAGCACAGGCAGACTCAGCGTAAGCCGCGTCGCCTTCTTCGCATTCTAAGGCCACCTTTCGACTCCCATGCATAGTAATAGTGCCCTTGTAACCCGACATCTTGAGCTGTAAGTAAACGTAACATGGTCGTGCCATGAATTTAGCATAAGCCGGTCGCCCAAACAGAGCGTGATATGGACTTCTGATTTTAACCACTTCAAACATCAATTTCTCAGCCCTGGAGTCATGCTCATCTCCAAAGGCCACCTCCAATTCAATCTTACCAACTGGGTAAGCCGACTTACCCAGAACCACCCCATGGAAAACAGTGTTGGATGTTCTCAAATTCTTCTCAGTCAATCCCATGCGCTGAAAGGTCTCGTAGTAGAGGATATTGATGCTGCTACCATCGTCCATGAGCACCTTAGTGAACTTATATCCACCAACCTGGGGTGCTACCACCAAGGCTAACTGACCCGGATTATCGACCAGTGGAGGGTGATCCTCTCTGCTCCATATAATGGGTTGTTCTAACCACCTCAAATAACAAGGAATTGCCGGCTCAACAGAATTCACGGTCCTCTTATGAACCTTCTGGTCACGTTTGAATAAACTAGTGGTAAACACGTGATACTGTCCACCACTCAACTGTTTCGGATGACTTTGATAACCCGACTGCTGCTGCTGCTGCCCTCCTTGACCAGACTGCTGCTGATTATTACCGCCTGGATGCCCATGAAAGCCGGAATTTGAACCACTGCCCGGGCCATAAAAACCGCCAGCCCCTGAGTCGCCGCCAGATCCATGACTACCGTCAAAGGTGTTGGAATTTTTAAATGCCTTCATGATCGCGCAATCCTTCCATAGGTGTGTGGCGGGGTGCTCTCGGGTGCCGTGTTTCGGGCAGGGCTCATTGAGTAGCTGCTCAAGAGATGGGCCTGACCCGCCGGATCGAGGCGGCTTACCCTTATATCTCTTATTATTACCTCGCGCATTGGCATTGGCCACAAACTCCGGGTTACCTTCCGCCTTACGCTTATTGCCGCCTTGGTTCCCCGGGTTATGCTGTTGACCCTTTCCATTGCCGTTCCTTTTCCCCTTCCCTGTCTTCTCATCGTCAGACGCAGGATCCTTGGTACTATCAGAATTGGCATATTTGACTAAAGCCGCAATCAACGTACCCATATCATTGCAGTCTCGTTTAAGGCGCCCCAGTTTCTGCCTCAGCGGCTCAAAGCTGCAATTCTTCTCCAACATAAGGACTGCAGAGCCGGCATCCATCTTGTCAGATGAATGAATTATCTCCTTGACCCGGTGTACCCAATGGGTGGTGGATTCACCCTCCCCCTGCTTAAAATTCGTTAAGTCCACAATTAACATAGATTGCTTACAGGTATCCTTGAAGTTCTGGATGAACCAGGCCTTTAACTCTTCCCATGAACCAATGGAATTGGGTGGCAAACCCTTTAACCAAGACCGGGCCGTTCCATCTAACATCATGGTGAAATATTTAGCCATCGCCGCGTCACTGACTTCCAACAGCTCCATGGCCATCTCATAACTCTCAATCCATGCTCCGGGCTGCAAGTCGGCCGTGTAATTCGGCACCTTTCGAGGTCCCTTGAAGTCCTTGGGCAACCGCACATTACACAAAGCCGGAACCAGGCAAGGAACACCACCGGTTCTAGTGGCTACTCCCGCCTCAACGGAAGTTGTCGGATACTCTGGAAAATCTTGATGTGCGGTCTGTTGGGCCGCTAATTGAGCCGCCCGCTCGTTCTCCTGACGTATTCGATCTTGCACCAGATTATAGCCACCGGGCTGGTTACAGCGTTGGGCGTTGCTTGACAAAGCTTCCGACTCCATGTGCCTGCTGTAACTCGGGCTCCGGTTCTGGCGAGGCGGTGCTAACCAAGGTGGGGGAGTTGAATGAATCTTGTCCCGGCTGTAAGAATAGGTCTCCTGCAGAGCTAAGGCCGTCTGGAGGATTTCTCTGACTCTCCGGGTCTCCACTGCCGCTGGGTCATCACCATCCATAGGAAGAGCCGCCAAACGCGTTGAAGCTGCGATTAAGTTCTCCATGGGGTTGGAAAAGTGACCCGGTGGAACCGGCACATAACGCGGCGGTGGCATGCTCACGTGAGGTGGTGCCATCTCCCGAGGCTGAGTCGGCCCTCCTGTTCTGGCTTTCATAAGCTGATTGGCCTCCGGCGGATTACTTGGGCCGGCTCTGGGTGTAGCAAAAAGAACCCGAGGGTCATAATTCGAAGGTAAACGGGACTGAGTCTTCTGATGTCTCCTCCTCATTACCTCATTGGATGCGTTTAAGCTCATCGTGAGCTGGTAAGCTTCAGACTGCAAGCGTTGTGCCCAGGCGTCGAGAGCCGCCCGCTCTGTAGCTAGTCTACTATCCTCAGCTGCCAAAGCCTCCTTGGCCTGAGCTATCTCCTCACACACCTGTGCTACTGCTGCGTCATGCTCATCTTTGTCTGCAGGAATGACCGTGGTGGTTAACAGGGCCGTAAGCTTGTCCATGAGATCTATCAGCACCTGAGCCGGTGGGCGCACGGGGCCGCCTGCCCCGGCTGCTCCTAACCCGGACGTTATCGCTGCAGCAGCTGTAGAGTTTGAGCCGGGCTGAGGCCCAGCCATGAAGACTCCGGCCCATCTTGGCGGCTCACAAGGGTCCGAAATACTGATACCATCGGAACAGCCCCCGAGCACGCCGTCTTGCACTTGGTACAACGAGTCTGTTGAACCGGTGGACCAATCACCGTCTGAGAAGATGGTCGTCTCACCCCTATCTTCAGATCCTTCAGAAAGTTCCTCTCCGTGGATGCAGCCCACGAAGGCACGCCTCATGACCGGTTGAGTCCGGCTTTTCCTCGCATGCTGAGCCGTCTCGACGAGGTCGGTGCAGTTGTCCGGCTCAGGGCCCGGCTCGCCGATCCGGCCGATGAAGACGTGGATTCCGCCAAAGGGGACCCGGTACCCGTACTCAATTGAGCCGGCGTCGGGACCCCAGCCTTCATCGTCGATATAGATCTTGCCGCGACGACTCTTGGTCATCCGGCCCACTACGTATCCCTTGAGCCCTTCGAAGTTGCCCTTCAAGAACTCAAATCCACCGTGCGCTGGCCCCACGGTGGGCGCCAACTGTCGTGGAATTGTCACGTCAGATGTCCTCATGAAAGGACTTAGTTGTGGAACCATCGCAACTAGGAAGCTTGAAGGGGTTAAATCGGGACAAGGGACACGAGAGAGTTTATACTAGTTCGGCCCCTTACGGTGAAGGTAAGGCCTACGTCTAGTTGGGTTTGGTATTGTTGTTTCGATGACCAGGGAGCGAGATACGCTATGCCCGGTTCTCGATGAGTTGTTTTCCTGCCCTAAGCCGCCATCAGGTTGTCCCCTTATATACACGGGTTGACGCCCTGCGGCTTACAGAGTCCCGGCCGGCTTATAAACAGTATCCAGCTCGGTGACTAGTTAAATCTACCTTATGATACAAGTCATGCCATTATGGCGGTTTACTACAACGGGCCTTAAGTCGCCTGTGGGCCTTAAGACCTTTATTGAACCGCCATCTTCATGTTTGGCCTTGGGCTTCTTTCTGGTGAACCTTCTTTGTGTAACCCGGCCCCTCCTGGGCGGCTTACACAAATAGTTATATCCCCAACACCATGTGCCTTCCTGTTGCTTGCATCTTTACTTGCTAAAAGTTTATGGATCCTCATCCACTTGCTAATCTTTTTAAGAGATCGAATTTTGATGAACCAATTCCTAGTGAGTTTGTGCACTAGATTATCTTTACAGTGTTTTGCTTGAAATCCGTGAATCTGAAAATTGTGATGATGCGCTTTATGAAGTGATTCACGATAGATCTTTGAATGAAAAGCATGATTGCAATGATGTTATTATGAATTCCAGTAATGTCAATTGTGTTAATGATATGCAAAACCCTAAGCTTGGGGATGCTAATTTTGCTATGTCTACTACTTGTTGCAATGATCATGATTGGGGTGATTCTTCTTATGATCATGAAAATTTATTTAAGCCCCATGATGAATATGAGATTGATAATAATGTTTGCAATAAGGGTTTGGAAGAGTGTCAACTTTACATCCCACATATTTGGATAATGTTCAATGTTATGAATTTTTGATAAAAGTGGGTTTGGAGAGGTCATGACCTTAGTTAGAGTGTCAACTTCGCATGCATGTGGATCGTTTTGAGAATACGTTATGTAATAGCTATATTGTTGAATTTTCTTATGATCCTACATGTATTTATTATGAGAGAGGAAAATATGGTTGTAGAAATTTTCATGTTACTAAGTTACCTCTCTTCATGTTGGGATTGCTATCGTCTCTTTCTTCTCCCTTGCATATGCTAGTTTTTGCTCGCCTTGACAATTTGTTTTCTTATAATATGCCTAGCATATGAAGTATGTTAGACTTAGATGTGTTTGTTATGTGTTTTATGATGCTCTCTTTGCGCCTCAATTCTTGTCTTTCATGTGAGCATCGTTGAAATCTCAATGCCTAGCTAAAGGGCGTTAAACATTAGTGCTTGTTGGGAGGAAACTCAATTTTATTTTCGTTCTTTGGTTTTTGTTCCTATTTCGTTTTAAATAATTCATCTAGCCTCTGGTTAGGTGTGGTTTTGTGTTTTAGTTAGTGTTTGTGCGAAGTAAGACCTTTGGGATGGCTTACGGTGATAGTTGTTATAATCTTGCTGAGAAACAGAAACTTTTGCGCCCAGGAAAATAATTTTCATAATTCACACAAGTGTGCTTTTGATCTGATTCTTTAAGCACTGGATTGGTACACAAATTTCCCAGGTTGTCCAAATTTTTCAGAATTTTTGGAGTTATAGAAGTATTCGAAGTTTCCAGATTGCTATAGACTGTTCTGTTTTTTACTGATTCTGTTTTCTTTGTGTTGTTTGCTTATTTTGATGAATCTATGGGTAGTATGGGGGGGTATGAACCATGGAAAAGTTGGAATACATTAGATATTACACCAATATAAATAAAGAATGAGTTCACAATAGTACCATAAATTGATGATTTATTTTCTTATACTAACGGAGCTTATGAGATTTTGTGTTGAGTTTTGTGTTGTGAAGTTTTCAAGTTTTGGGTAAGGATTTGATGGACTATGGAATAAGGAGTGGTAAGAGCGTAAGCTTGGGGATTCCCGAGGCACCCCAAGGTAATATTCAAGGACAACCAAGAGCCTAAGCTTGGGGATGCCCCGGAAGGCATCCCCTCTTTCGTCTTCGTCTATCGATAACTTTACTTGAGGCTATATTTTTATTCACCACATGATATGTGTTTTGCTTGGAGCGTCTTGTACGATTTGAGTCTTTTATTTTTAGTTTGCCACAATCACCCTTGTTTTACACACCTTTTGAGAGGGACACGCATGAATCGTGATTTATTAGAATACTCGATGTGCTTCACTTATATCTTTTGAGCTGGGCAATTTTGCTCTATTGCTTCACTTATATCTTTTTAGAGCACGACGGCGATTTTATTTTATAGAAATTGATGAACTCTCTTGCTTCACTTATATTATTTTGAGAGTCTCTAAACAGCATGGTAATTTGCTTTGGTTATAAATTAGGCCAAATATGATAGGCATCCAAGAGGAATATAATAAAAACTTTCATATAAAGTGCATTGAATACTATGAGAAGTTTGATTCTTTATGATTGTTTTGAGATATGAAGATGGTGATATTAGAGTCATGCTAGTGAGTAATTGTGAATTTGAGAAATACTTGTGTTAAAGTTTGTGATTCCCGTAGCATGCACGTATGGTGAACCGTTATGTGATGAAGTCGGAGCATGACTTTTTTATTGTCTTATGAGTGGCGGTCGGGGACGAGCGATGGTCTTTTCATACCAATCTATGCCCCTGGTAGCATGCAGGTAGTAGTTCATTTCGATAACTAATAGATTTTTTCAATAAGTACGTGAGTTCTTTATGACTAATTTTGAGTCCATGGATTATACGCACTCTCACCCTTCCACCTAAACCCGGGCATGAGCAGCCCGGCCCGATGACCCGGCCTGAATAACCCAGGCCGGTCCAGGCCGGGCTTGACACTAGAGCCGGGCTCGAGCTTTGTTATGCAGCCCGAAAGGTAGTTCGGGCCGGGCTCGGGCTTCTCTTTTTCTATTTTTCGAGCCGGGCTTTCATGCTTCGGGCAGGGCTTGCACGTACATGTACTAAAAAACAGCGTTCGGGCCGGGCTTTCAGGCTTCGAGCTTGATTTCGGGCCGGGCTCGGGCTTGAAATCAGGGAGTATTTCGGGCTTCAGTCCGGGCTCTGGCTTGAGAAATGAAGGTCGGGCTTTTACAAGCCCGGCCCGACGTTTGCCCAGGTTTACTTCCACCATTGCTATCCTCTCTTATACCGCGCAACTTTCGTCGGTACCATACACCTACCATATACCTTCCTCAAAACAGCCACCATACCAACCTATTATGTAATTTCCATAGCCATTCCGAGATATATTGCCATGCAACTTTTCACTATTCCGTTTATTATGACACGCTTCATCATTGACATATTGCTTTGCATGATCATGTAATTGACATCATAATTTTGGCAAAGCCACCTTTCATAATTCTTTCATACATGTCACTCTTGATTCATTGCACATCCCTATACACCGCCGAAGGCATCATATAGAGTCATATTTTTGTTCTAAGTATTGAGTTGTAATTCTTGAGTTGTAAGTAAATAAAAGTGTGATGGTCTTCATTACTAGAGCATTGTCCTAGTGAGGAAAGGATGATGGAGACTATGATTCCCCCACAAGTTGGGATGAGACTCTGGACGAAAAATAAAAATGAAAATAAAAAGAGGCAAACAAAATATGAGAAAGGCCCAAACAAAAAAATGAGAGAAAAAGGGAGAAGCGGCAATGTTACTATCCTTTTTCCACACTTGAGCTTCAAAGTAGCACCATGATCTTCATGATAGAGAGTCTCCTATGATATCACTTTCATATGCTAGTTGTAATTGTTCATTATAGAACTTGGCTTTTATATTCCAATGATGGGCTTCCTCAAATTGCACCAGGTCATCATGAGCAAGCGATTTGGATGCACACCAACTTAGTTTTCTTTTTGAGCTTTCATAAACTTATAGCTCTAGTGCATCCGTTGCAAGGCAATCCCTACTCACTCACATTGATATCTATTGATGGGCATCCCCATAGCCTGTTGATATGCCTAGTTGATGTGAGACTATCTCCTTCTTTTGTCTTCTCCACAACCACCATATTCTATTCCACCTATAGTGCTATGTCCATGCCTCACGCACATGTATTGCGTGAAAGTTGAAAATGTTTGAGAACATCAAAAGTATAAAACAATTGCTTGGCTTATCATCGGGGTTGTGCATGATTTAAATATTTTGTGTGAGGAATATGGAGCATAGCCAGACTATATGGTTTTGTAGGGATAAGCTTTCTTTGGCCATGTTATTTTGAGAGGACATAATTGCCTTGGTAGTATGCTTGAAGTATTATTGTTTTTATGTCAATATTAAACTTTTGTTTTGAATCTTATGAATCTAAACATTCATGCCACAATAAATATAACTACATGGATAAATATGTCAGGTTGCATTCCACATCAAAATTCTGTTTTTATCATTTACCTACTCGAGGACGAGTAGGAATTAAGCTTGGGGATGTTTGATAAGTCTCCAATGTATCTATAATTTTTGATTGTTCCATGCTACTACATTATCCATTTTGGATGTTTTATATGCATTAATACACTATTTTATATTATTTTTGGGACTAACCTATTAACCTAAAGCCTAGTGCCAGTTCCTGTTTTTTCCTTGTTTTTGAGTTTCGCAGAAAAGGATTACCAAACGGAATCAAAGCTTTGTGATGATTTTTCTTGGACCAGAAGACAACCAGGAGACTTGGATATGAAGTCGGAGGAGCCACGAGGCGGCCACGAGGACGGAGGGTGCGCCCAGGGGGGTAGGTCGCGCCCCCACCCTTGTGGGCCCCCGTGACTCTCCTGGCCTAATTATTTTGCCTATATCTTCCCATATATCCCCAAACCAACAGGGGCATCCAAAAAAACACTTTTCTGCTGCCTCAACCTTCTGTACCCGTGAGATCCCATCTAGGGGATTTTTCCGGCGTCCTGTCGAAGCGGGATTCGATCACGGGGGGCTTCTACATCAAATCTATTGCCCTTCGGATGAAGCGTGAGTAGTTTACCACAGACCTTGGGGTCCATAGCTAGTAGTTAGATGGCTTTTTTCTATCTATGATTCTCTATACCATGTTCTCCTCAATATTCTAGGAGATCTATTTGATGTAATACGTTTTTGCGGTATGTTTGCCGAGATCCGATGAATTGTGGATTTATGATCAGCTTATCTATGAATATTATTTGATTCTTCTCTGAATTCTTATATGCATGGTTTGATATCTTTGTAATTCTCTTGAAACTATCGGTTTTGTTTGGCCAACTAGATTGGTTTTTCTTGCAATGGGAGAAGTGCTTAGCTTTGGGTTCAATCTTGCGGTGTCCTTTCCCAGTAACAGTAGGGGCAGCAAGACACGTATTGTTTATTGCCATCAAGGATAAAAAGATGGGGTTTTCATCATATTGCTTGAGCTAATTCATCTACATCATGTCATCTTACTTAATGCATTACTCCGTTCTTTATGAACTTAATACTCTAGAGGCATGTTGGATAGCGGTTGATGTGTGGAGTAATAGTAGTAGATGAAGAATTGTTTCGTTCTACTTGACACAGACGTGATGCCTATATTCATGATCATTGCCTTAGATATCGTCATAACTTTGCGCTTTTCTATCAATTGCTCAGTAGTAATTTGTTCACCCATCGTATTATTCGCTATCTTGAGAGAAGCCTCTAGTGAAACCTATGGCCCACGGGTCTATTTTCCATCATACAAGTTTCTGATATACTATTCTTGCAATCTTTTACTTTTTGATCTATAGACCAAAAATACCAAAAATATTTACTTTATCGTTTATCTGTCTTTATCAGATCTCACTTTTGCAAGTAACCGTGAAGGGATTGACAACCCCTTTATCGTGTTGGGTGCAAGTATGTTTGATTGTTTATGCAGGTATTCGATGATTTGTGCGTTGTCTCCTACTGGATTGATACCTTGGTTCTCAAACTGAGGGAAATACTTATCTCTACGTTGCTGCATCACCCTTTCCTCTTCAAGGAAAAAACCAACGCAAGCTCAAGAAGTAGTAGGAGCCGCCTATAATGTGTCTAGCATTGAAGATGGTGAAAACTCTCAGTCGCTACATTGACAATGAACGCATACCTCTCAAAATTTTATCCATCTATGTTTTAATAGCTTAGAGCTCTAGCACCTCTACAAATCCCTACTTCCCTCTATGAAGGGCTTATTTATTTACTTTTACTGCTTAGTCATCATCTTCATATTAAAGCACTAGCTTGAGAACATTATTGTCATTTATATGTTTTGTGTTTAGTTGATGTTGAGGATGAATGTGACTGGATCTCTTTTACCATGAATTACAATATCTAGTCAGTGCTTGAACTTTAGAGGTGCTCTGCATTTATGATTTGCGGTCTCAGAAAGGTCTAGTGAGATACCATTATGTCATATTATATCATGTTTGTTTTGAAAAAAGTGTTGTCATCTGAGATATCTTTTTATTGCTCGCTAGTTAGTTATGCTATTAATATGAGTAAATGTGATACCTAAGTGTTATTGTGAATATGGTTCATTCATAATATTTGCTGACAACCTGAACATTGGCTAGACATATTTGCAACAAGATCAAACAGAGTTTTTAAAAGTTTTTTCTTTGTCACTTTCAGTTTGTCAACTGAATTGATTGAGGACAAGCAATGCGTTAAGCTGGGGGGAGTTAATATCTCCATCCTATCTACTTTTCCAAATGTTTTTCTCTTGTTTTGGACTCTAATTTGCATGATTTGAATGAAACTAACCCGGACTAACGTTGTTTTCAGCAGAATTGCCATGGTGTTGTTTTTGTGTAGAAATCAAAGTTCTTGGATTGACATGAAAATTTATGGAGAATTTTTATGGAAAATATAAAAAATATTGTCGGAAGAATATACCAGAGGGGGGCCACCCAGGAGCCACAAGCTCAGAGGGTGCACCCTCCAGGCTTGTAGGCCTTCTGGACCTCCGGCAACCCTAACTCCAACTCCATATATACCTATTTGCTAAGAAAAAAATAGAGATAAGGATTCATCACGTTTTATGATATGGAGCCACCGCCACCTCCCGTTCTTCATCGGGAGGGCTGATCTGGAGTCCGTTCGGGGCTCCAGAGGGTGAAATCTGTCGCCATCATCATCACCAACTCATCTTACCACCAATTTCATGATGCTCACCGCCGAGTGTGAACAATTCCTTCGTAGGCTTACTGGACAGTGATGGGTTGGATGAGATTTATCTTGTAATCGAGTTAGTTTTGTTAGGGCTTGATCCCTAGTATCCACTATGTTCTGAGATTGATGTGGCTATGACTTTGCTATGCTTAATGCTTGTCATTAGGGCCCGAGTGCCATGATTTCATATCTGAACCTATTTTGTTTTCATGAATATATGTGTATTGTTGATCCTATCTTGCAAGTTATATGCACCTATTACATGTTATGATCCGCATACCCCAAGGTGACAATAATTGAAATTCTTTCCGGTGATTACCGTAGCTTGAGGAGTTCATGTATTCACTAAGTGCTAATGCTTTGTTCCAGTTCTCTATTAAAAGGAGGCATTAATATCCCTTAGTTTCCTTATGGACCCCAGTGCCATGGGAGGGAAGGACAAAAGATGTCATGCAAGTTCTTTTCCATAAGCACGTATGACTATATACGGAATACATGCCTACATTACATTGATGAATTGGAGCTAGTTCTGTGTCACACTAGGTTATAACTGCTACATGATGAATATTATCCCATGCCTATGCTTTTCATATATTAATCTTTGCTAAGTTACTTTCGCTATTGCTACTGTCACAATCACTACAAAATTGCTACTATTACTATTGCCACTATTACTGTTACTATCATACTACTTTGCTATTGATCACCTTGCCGCAGATATTAAGTCTTTCAGGTGTGGTTGAATTGGCAACTGAACTGCTAATACTTGTGAATATTCTTTGGCTCCCCTTGTGTCGAATCAATAAATTTGGTTTGAATACTCTACCCTCGAAAACTATTGCGACCCCCTATACTTGTGGGTTATCAGCGCCATGCCCACGGCGAGTATGGGTCATCAGTTTCCCATTCGCCATGGGTGGAGGCGCTATGCACCTCCAAGATGACACAGATGCCTAACTTATACCCAACACGACCCGCAAGCCACCCGCTTCTCCAACTCACCAAAGGGAGTGTGAGGGTGGCCACCCCTGCACCCACGTCCATTGACCTCAACGCCACGCCTGTGGCTGGCAGGTTGTCCACCAAGGGGCAATGGAAGCGGTCGCATAAGATCCCCTCTGGAAACCGTCCTGACACCCACCAACTATTAGACTAAATGCCAGCATCAACACAAGATGACCCGGCCAATGATTTCATCATGGAGAATATCATTTTAGAGGATGGCAAAGGTGACAGGGGCTTCGATCCCAACAAGATCCAAAGCCAAGACGGTCGTGGCTGCTCCATGTGTAAGTGCATCAAGTGCCTCCTTAGTGGTTTTGGAGTATTTAAGATAAATAGGTTGAGGAACTAATGTGTTTGTGAGTGTACACGAAAGATATAGTCCCTGGAGATTTGGTTTAACACATGGAATATGATCCCTAAAAATATATTTCTTCAAGTGAAGAATTTGGTGATGAAAGTTGTATGGACCTTTGGAGAAATTGATGTGAAGACTTTGAAACTCGCAAACTTTTGTTTTTGTAGTTTCTTTCTTCTTATTTGAGTCACAGGAAAAACCATACTGTTAAAGGGGGTCTAGGTGAAACATATTTCACATTTCCAAAGTGATGCTCAAACCTATACATACACAAGGCATTACGAGTGAAGCCTTTGGAAATCTCCAAAACAACATTTGCTAGCGACAGTGACGAAGTTCATCTCATCACTGACGAATTAGTCATGCTGAGGAGGTAGGATTTCGCCAGTGCGATTTGCCTAAAAGTGAGGAAATTTAGTGCCCCGACGAATTTAAGAGTTAAAATTCCGACCATTCCTGCGCCGTGGCCCAGCTGTCGAGTGGATCCTTATCCTGACAACGGTCAAATCAGAGAAGGGCATTTATCACAATTCATGTTGGGTTGCCCTGGCTATAAATAGCCATCCCCACAACCACGTGTTAGTTGGCTGCTCTGAGAGATCTTGACACTTGTCATTTGAGAGCAACCCATCCTCCGACGACTTTGAGAGAATCCTAGTGAGGAAAAACCCAGAACCAAAGTGATTGAGCATCACTGAAGAGATTGATCTGTGTAATCCGATGTCTGTTACCTTTGAAGACTGTCATTCTTCTAGATGGTTAGGTTTCAAGTTCCGAGTACACCAAGAGTCAATGTGTTGTGCAGGTGAACAAGTCTGTGAAGGTTTTGGAAGTCTACCATGAAGACTTACCACGAGTGATTGGGCGAGGTCTAAGTGACCTTAGCTCAAGAGGAATATGGCGAGGACTGTGTGTCCTCTGAGTTCATCTCAGCCGCCTCAACCAGACGTACAGTTGATATAACAACTGGAACTGGTTTACCAAATCGTTGTGTCTTCACCGAGCCAACCTGGTTTCAAATTCCTCACCCATCCCTTTACTTTATTCCGCTGCTAAAGAATTTGTGATCTACTTTTTGAAGAACTTGAATTGAAGACTTTCATCATGTTGTATTCTATTTCTTCAGTTCATCTTCCTCATGCTTGTATGACTGTATGATTGCATGTTCTTCATCTGTATGTATCATGTATGCACTGTTCATTTCTGTGATGACTTAGTTTCCTCACGCTTCTATTTCGTTACTCTGAGCTTCGTCAAATTCATCAAAGTTTGACAAATTTCTAAAAATCTCCATTCACCCCCTCTGGAAATAAACCTACGCTTTAAATTGGTATCATAGCAAGGTACTCCCTTGTTCTATGATTTTTGTTTAACCACCTAGAGTTTTAGTTATGTCGATCGCAAGTATGATCAAGGTATCTGCTGTGTGCCCCATCTTTGATGGCACAGACTACCCCAAGTGGAAGGCTATGATGCGAAAGCATCTCCTATCTATGAACAATGAGCTGCGGACCATCACTGAGATAGGACTGACCGACCTCTACAAGATAGCCAATGCTGATGACATTCACAAGTACACTCAACTAGACATACGGGCAAGGGTTGACATCCGCTCCAGTCTGTCCATAGACGAGTTTAGGCGCATCATGCATCTTGCAATGCGAAGCTCATCTGGGACAGGATATTTGATGTCTATGAAGGGCAACGGACCTGTCAGGATCCCTGGTTCCTTGAGTTCAAGGAGTCACTCAAAATGATGACTTTCGATCATGATTCATCTTCTTCAACAACATGCCTCATGGCCAAAGGCACCAAGGTACTCAAACGTTCCTCATCTTTCTCAAGTGAAGGTGAATCTGATGAAACATGAATCCTAGCTATTCCAAACTTGCTAATACTACCACAAGTCAACAGACTGCTATGGAAAGAATTCAAAACTTGCTAGATAAAAGCGATGATCTATTGTACGATGAAATGGAACGCACACAAACTCGGACTAACAACCTTGAGCGTCTTCAGTCAAAGTATGAAGAACTTGAAAGTCGTCATGTGGCCCTTTCAGCCAAACATGTGAAGCTTTCCTATGAATTTCTTCAAAGGAAGCAAGAACTCGAGAAGCTGAGAGCATCTCATGATGATCTTCAAAAAGACAACGATTCATTACTCACTGAACATATCAACACCGCTCAGGAAGAACTGGTTGCTCCATGCTTAAAATGTCTTGAACATAACAATGCAAATTCTTCAGCCAAATGTTCAAATGCTTCAACTGCCGCTATATCTTCAAATGTCTCTATGGTTTCAATCCTCTCATCTAATGAGACCACAAGTGTTACTGGAGAAAATGCAGCCATGAAGGAATTGTACTTCATAGGCATGTACAAAAGCCTCAAAGGGCACCAAACCCTCTGTGATGTGCTCAAGAAGCAAATTCTGAATAGGAACCCTAGAAAGGGGTATTGCTTTTGAGAGAAAGCTAAACACAAATGGATCTTATTGGAAACCTGAGCAGTATCCCAAAACCACATGGATTCCTACAAAAGGACCTCCAGCTGATCCATCCACTCTATCTGACTACAATTGTGATAGTCCACATTGTTTAGATGAGTCATTTGACTCCAACTATAACTTATTGAAAATTCAGAATGGTGAAGTATTTGCTAGATTTACTGGTACTAATTGCAGGAATGGTTCCCTAGTGAAGAAATATGGGTGCCCAAAAGTTTTCTGATGAATATGTGGATTATCAGTATTCTAGTACGAACACTTCTTCGCAGGGAAACATATAGCATTCTGATGAATATGTGCATTATTCATCAAACCAATATGTGCAAAAAACTTCAAAGAATTTCTCTACTTATTCGTTCAACTACTATAACCAACCGTGAAAAAAATGCATATCCTTCAATGGCTAAGTTCTCTATCAATGCTCAGCGTCTCATTGCCTCTTAGCCACCCATACAAACATGGGTGGTTAAGAAGAAGAACTAATCTCTTCTGCAGGGTCAGGTTATGATGCTCCCAATTCAATCATACACTAATCATACACGCAAATGTGCATGATCAAGATCAGAGACTCATGGGAAGATATCACAACACAAATCTAGACAAAAATTAAAGTCATACAAGCTTTATATTACAATCCAGGGGCCTCGAGGGCTTGAATACATAAGCTCGAATATAAATGAGTCAGCAGAAGCAACAATATCTAAGTACATACATAAGTTAAACAAGTTTGCCTTAAGAAGGCTAGCACAGAAGTAGCAACGGTCAAAAAGGCAAGGCCTCCTGCCTGGGAGCCTCCTAACTAGTCCTGGTCGTTGGTGGCCTCCATGTAGTAGTAGTCACCAGCGGTGGTAGCTGGCTCCGGGGCTCCGCCATCTGATCGCAGCAAATGTGTATAGGAGGAAAAGAGGTAGCAAAGCAACCGTGAGTTGTCATCCAAAATACTCGTAAGACTTACATCAGATCTACACTACATATGCATTGGTATCAAATAAAGTGTAGTATTTGTGGACTAAACTACAGAATGCCAGAATGAAGGGGAGAAGCTAGTCATGTCGAAGACTACGCTTCTGGCTGGCTCCATCATGAAGCAGTAGAAGAGAGTAGCTGGCATAACAGCAAGTAACAACATACAACATAATCCTACCCGCAGATCCTCTCTTCGTCACCCTGTGAGAGAGCAATCACCAGGTTGTACCTGCCACTTGAATGAGTGTGTTTTATTAAGTATCCGGTTTTAGTTGTAAAAGGTGAGAATACAACTCCAAGTCGTCCTATTACCGTGGACACGGCTATTCGAAAAGATCAACTTCCCAGCAGGGGTGAACCACATTGCCCAACACGCTCGATCACTTTGTCCGGACACACTTTCCTGGGTAATGCCCGATCCCAGAAGATCAACACGTCGTAGCCCTACCTAGGCTCCACCGAGAGGCCAGCATGCCGATCTACATCCTAAGCGCGTAGGGGTCTTGGGCCCATCTGTTGGTGCAGTATCTGCCTACCTTATGTTTTGGAGATTGTTGACAGAAACAAGTATGGACTGATTTGTTTGCTCGTGCATACAGAGAGAAATAGTCCATACGAAGCCAAAGAAAATGTTGCCTCCGGTGATGAGTTCGAAGCAGTTCACCAAAGTATATCTGCATTGCAGAGAAGAACGAGCTATATTGGTGAAGTCATATAGTCGAGAAGATTGATGTGAAGAAATCGACCCCTCAAAAATTTACTGCTGAAGCGAAGCTTTTGTTTCGGTACTGTCGTCCAAAAAAATTGACT
Source organism: Triticum dicoccoides (assembly GCF_002162155.2). Taxonomy (NCBI): domain Eukaryota; kingdom Viridiplantae; phylum Streptophyta; class Magnoliopsida; order Poales; family Poaceae; genus Triticum; species Triticum dicoccoides. Next base: position 501,552,250 of record NC_041385.1, on the reverse strand, counting down.
GCAGCGATGGAAGTCGAAGACAAAGTGAAGACGTAACATTCGTTTCATTGTTCTTCTTTTATTCTTTTGAGTCATAGGACCTCCGTACTATTAAGAGGGGTATAGGTTCTTGATGCTTAGATCCGCTGTGATGCTTAGCCAAAACCAATGAAATATGCGAGAGAAATCTCTATGTGCTCCGAGCAAATACTTGTCAACAAGAGACTGCGATCTTCTTCACTGCAAGAGATTTGTCTCAGACCGAGGAGTTAGGATTACTTGCTTCGCAAGTAATATTACCATTGTGCTCAAATCCGACCGTTGGACTCGTGTTGTTCGGCCATTAGCTGATCCCGATGTCTAATTTGGTCATTTCCCATTAGGGAAGGCTGCGGCTATAAATAGCCATCCCGCTCCAATGTTGTCCGTTGGCTGCTCCGCTTGAGATTCTGAGAAGATTTATCTGAGCAACCCCTCTCCGAGTGATTTGAGTTTAAGATCCACTGAGAGAAAAATCAGGAGCCCAAACTTAGAGAGTGGTTTTGCATCACAATAGTTCTGAGTGAGAGTTCTTGTACCTATTACTCTTGAGATCTGTGCACACTCTAGACGGGTAGGTTTTGGTTCGAGTGATGAGGAGTTGTTGTCTTCACCGAGCCTGATCTTCAGCAACCAATAGTGATTGTGGATCGCGAAGGTCGACCGAAGATTTGGAGATCGCCGACAAGGATCTACCACGAGTGAAATCAACCTGAGTCTGATCAGCTATGTGTTGAAGGAGAATATGGTGAAGAGACTTTATCTTCCGTGTTAAGTCACAACCCCTCCAACCAGACGCAACCCTTTGGCAGAAGGGTGAACTGGTCTACCAAATCTAATTGTCGCCATCGAGCACCACTGGTTCATTCTATTTCACTGCATTTCCTTCAGTGGTTCTTATATGTGCTCTGTGCCGATAATTTATCTGATCATTCCATTCTGTTGTCTACATATATCATCGTACCTATCCTGTTTCAATCTCATCACTTGTATTCATTTGTTACTTTCGTATTCCTTGGTTCTCTTGTGAAATCATTTTCTGTGTGCTCCATCCTGTGTCTTCTTCTATTACATTTGTTTGCATGCTACATTACTCTCATCGTAGTTAAACCTATCATTTCCCGAGCTCGTACTGTCATTACATCTTTCATCGAGGAATATGCTTCTGACGAAGAAGATTGATCTAGTTCATTTTCTTCGTTACTCTATTCCGCTGCTGTGATTGGGATTTGTTTCAAGACTTTCCAAAGAAAATTTGAATCTCCCATTCTCCCCCCTCTGGTCGATATACTCTCGGTCCTAACCATTGCTATTAAGGATAATAAGATGGGATCTATTCCTACATGAATAGATCTTGTCTACATCATGTCATCATTCTTATTGCATTACTTCGTTTCTTCGTGAACTTAATACACTAGATGCATGCTCGATGTGTGGTGTAATAGTAGTAGATGCAGGCAGGAGTCGGTCTACTAATCTTGGACGTGATGCCTATATATTGATCATTGCCTTGGATATCGTCATAGTTATTCGATCTTCTATCAATTGCCCAACAATAATTTGTTTACCCATCGTATGCTATTTTCTCGAGAGAAGCTACTAGTGAAATCTACGACCCCCGGGTCTATCTTTTATCATATTGCTTTCCGATCTATTTTTCATCGCTTTTTTTAGATCTATTATTCCAAAAACCCAAAAATACTTTGCTACACTTTTGATTTGCATCTTTTATTTCGCACAGATCTATTTATCCGAACACATACAAACAAATCTATCTTTTTACCGAGGAGGGATTGACAACCCCTCTTACGCGTTAGGTTGCGAGGATTTGTTCATTGTGTGCAGGTACCGTTTACATACAGTTGCTTGGTTCTCCTATTGGATTGATACCTTGGTTTCATAACTGAGGAAAATACCTACCATAGTTGTACTACATCATCCCTTCCTCTTTGGAGAAATACCGACGCAGTTTCAAGCCGCATCAGCAATCGATGGCGGACGTTGGCAATGTATGCGGTGAAGACGGGGTCGATGGCGAGCGTACCAGCCACCCCGACTTGATTTGGTGCACAGGGAAGACAAAGAAGACAATGGTGATTCTCCTGGATGTGTTTTCAGGCGGTGGGGTGCACATTGGCCATGGCAACGGCAATGACACACGTGGGCTTTCAAGCTTGTATCCAAGCCGAGGAGGAGGTGGCTGGAAGGGGAAAGAGATGGGATCGGACGAGGGATAGCTAGGGTCCGTGTTGGCGCAGTTATATGCGGAGGGGATCGACGTGGCGACCATCTGTGGCCATGGCGGTCATTGATGTGCGACACACACATCTCCTGCCTCCTCCTCTATACAGGGGAAGTAGAAGGTTGTTCGTGGGTTGGGCCTCACACTATACCTATGGCTATATGTGTTGTCTCTGGCTTTTTTCCTATTAAACCTTTTACCTCATGTTTTAGATTTATTTGAGGTGCCAAATGAGTTTCAATTAGGTTGAAACTTTTTTTGGGTAAATCAACAACACTCCTACAAGGCCACATACCAATTCTCTTAATTCTTAAAATAACACACACACACACAGATATATATATATATATATATATATATATATATATATATATATATATATATATATATGCCCATTTAAACGGGTTATATCAAAATCTGAATTAAATTTGCCAAGGTTTTGCATGGTTTTTATTGGGAGTATTAACATTTGGTAGGAGTTTATAAAAATTATTTGGGGAATTTTTGGAGATTATTTGTGCCATTAATTCTTTAATTTATTACGGATTATAATTTAATTTCTTAATTAAAATTTAATGCATGCATGTGGAGATGATAGCATGGCATGATTTATTAGCATTATGACATGATTAGCATTTGGGGATGTTACACATGTCTTCAGACACAATAAATGTCTGATGAATTTGCTGAAGACCTAGCATATGCTTGTTGGGATGCAAGCTAATCATGATGAAATGAATTCCTTGTTTCACACATCCCTTATGATGCTAGTTACTGATGAAATTCACTGACGAAATCGATAATCATATTCTTTGGACTGAAGTATATGAATTTGTAAGTGAAACTAATGCTTCTACATGATGATACTCCAAAAGCTACGGAATGGGTTCTGGACAGTGGCTGCACAAATCACATGACTAGTGATAGGAATCTCCTCACCGATGCTCCCCTTACTCTGTCTCATCTGAAGCATATCACCTACGCTGACAAAGGAAAAAAGCAAGGTATTGGGTCTAGGTAAGGTTGCTATCTCAAAGGATCGACACATGGAAAAAGTGATGCTTGTCGAGTCCCTAGGATACAACCTCATGTCTATCTCAATGCTTTATGATCTTGATATGATTGTCATCTTTGACAAATATATCAATGCTTAGAAATAAGGCCTATGGTTCATACTTTGTCTAGTGCAATCTCTCAATAGTGCTAACATAATTGAATCATATAACATAATTGTAGCATATAACCACCTCAAAGTTATCCTTCCAATCAATCTATTGAGCCATCCCTATAAGTGTCACAAATATCCCAAGAGTTATTACTACAATAACACCAAATAATTTCAGATTCATAATATTCAATCCAATGCAAAGAACCTCAAAGAGTACACCCAAAGTTTCTACCTGAGAAAGTAGGGCAAAAACGTGTATCAGCCTATGTGCCTAAATTACTCCAATGTCACCTTGGGAATCCACAAGTTGATTACCAGAACATGCATCAATTGATTCAATAGAATACCCCATTGTCACCACGAGCATCCACATGTAAGACATTCATCAAGTGATCTTAAATCCAATATTCAATTTGACAATAACTAAACCTCAAAGGGGTATAATCAATTCATCACAACAAAGATAGAGAGGGAAGAACACCATATGATCCAACTTCATTAACAAAGCTCTTGGTACATCAAGATCGTGCCAAATCAAGAACAAGAGAGTGAGAGAGAGATCAAACACATAGCTACTACTACATACCCTTAGCCTCAACATGGAAAATCCATCCCGTGGCTTAATGCGGGCGAACTCCTCTTTTCCCCCCTTGTATAAATCAGACGGTATTTTTACCAGAGCGGTAGTGGAGTCCGGACCCTTCCGACCGCAGCGGGTGGCGTCGTCTTCTCCATTGAAGTGCCACATGGGATGCCCTCGGTATTGGAGTGACTGAACCCCCCCCTGCATTATGGATATGGCCATAACCTTGACTATTGATAGTCCGGACTGAGCAAGCATTCTTATCTTGCTCATCAATTGAAGGACCTCTTTGCTATCTTCCTCTTTGAGGCTCCGGGGACGCCAGTTGAGGCGTTTCTTCAGCGGAGCATTTGTGAACTCAGGAAGACCCATTCGGATTGGGTCAGGAAGGGAGACGTCCTCAATGTAAAACCACTCGGAAGGCCATTCTTCAGATGCCTTCTTCGGTGTGCCGGATAGGTATCCGGTCCCAGCGATGCGCCATATGTCGGCTCCGTCCACCTGGAATATTGATCCCCCGTGATTACGGGGGACGAGGCAAAACAGCTTCTTCCATAACTCAAAATGGGCTTCGCAACCCAGAAAAAGCTCACAAAGAGCAATGTAACTTGCGATGTGCAGGATGGAGGCAGGTGTGAAGTTGTGCAGCTGGAGGCCGTAGATCTCCAGAAGCCCGCGGAGGAACGGATGGATTGGAAACCTGAGGCCCCTCAATAAATAGGAGACAAGGCATACTCGCTCCCCTTGGATGGGTTGGGAAAGTTTTCCGCTTGCTCCCCACCGTCGAAGGAAGCCAATCCGGCTCGAACGGGGACTAGATATGCAGGAGGTAGAAACCCTTGGGTCTGCAACTTCACTAATTGGCCGTGGGATACGGTACACTTCTCCCAATCGCCCAGCTGCACAACGATGAGGGCGGGAGGAAGAGCTGCGAGTGCCGGCCATGTTGGGGTGGTTTTTTCGGGCGCGCTCTGATGATTCTTCACTTGGGGAAGATGGTGTGGATTGGATCTGAAGATCCCCGTCTCTTTAATATACAATTTGTTTGCATGGTTAGGGTGGCAAGTGTAAAAATGCCCCGACTTCTCGCATTCGCTTGACATGTGGAGGCTGAAACTGTTAAGTTACAGAAGCCGATGAGTGTAACATTAAATGGGGAGACGGACACTGCTCTTTACGACAAGTACTTTGAAGAGTTCGGAGGAGGAACCCGCCTTGCAATGTCGAAGACAATCTGCACGCCCGACTCATCGTCATTGAAGCCTGGTTCGGGGCTACTGAGGGAGTCCTGGATTAAGGGGTCCTCGGACAGCCGGACTATATGCATATGCCAGATTGTTGGACTATGAAGATACAAGATAGAAGACTTCGTTCTGTGTCCGGATGGGACTCTCCTTTGTGTGAAAGGCAAGCTTGGTGATTCCGATATGAAGATTCCTTTCTATGTAACCAACTCTGTGTAACCCTAGCCCCTCAGGTGTCTATATAAACCGGAGGGTTTAGTCCGTAGGACAAGAACAATCATAATCATAGGCTAGCTTTTAGGGTTTAGCCTCTACGATCTTGTGGTAGATCAACTCTTGTAATACTCATATCATCAAGATCAATCAAGCAGGAAGTAGGGTATTACCTCCATCAAGAGGGCCCAAACCTGGGTAAACATCGTGACCCTCGCCTCCTGTTACCATTAGCCTTAGACGCACAGTTCGGGACCCCCTACCCGAGATCCGCCGGTTTTGACACCGACAATGGCCTCGAGAAAACATCACAAACTGTATTTTAAAGTAGACAACCGTGTGGCGGTGTCGATGGTGGCCTCGAAGACGAGGTGCTCGTCCAAGATCTGGCAGTCGGCATGCATGGTAGCCATAGCAACCTCGTGTGTGTATGCGACCGCGATTTGCTTCTCCGCTGCCAGATGCTACTGATCTCCACATTATACTACGTGCAAAATGGCTATGGGCGGCGCTTAATTGGAGGAGGGGGACAGTGATTTCGGCGGAAGGTGTAGCGCCATCGGTCGGGGCATGTGGGACGGGAACGGAGGAGGATTACCTAATAATATCGACGAGGCCGCGCAGCAAGAAGAAGGGTCAGTGGCGAGGAGGCGGCGCTGCAAGAAGAAGGGTCGCCGGTGAGGAGGCGGCGCTGCAAGAAGAAGGGTAGCCGGCGAAAGAGGCTGAGCTGCCAGTAAGCAGCACTGAAGATTTGTACTTGGAAAGAAAGGAGGAACAGTGGAAATGTGGCTTTTGGTGGGATGGAGGGGCGGGGAGATAGATATCTCCGCGGTGGCAGAAAAATTTCACTCGTCGCTGCGAGAAACTAGCGCGCAAGTGTGGTTCAAACGGGGGCGATGGACTGTAGACGACAAAGCTTCCTGCATAAGCCAGATAAGACGGTGCGCCAAGATATTTTATATCGCATCCCACACGATTCTTTCTAGTAAACTGTTTGTGGTACACCTGATTTTTTTTCATTATGTTTTGAAAGACAAAATGGTGTTATGGAGGGAAAGGATGGTGTTTGAATTGCTAGAACATTTATGTACAGTAAACATGCAACTACATGAGTGTCATGTTTAAATTTGCAAATATTGCGGGTTCGTTTGGCGTTTTTATGCATTAATTGAGTTTCTAGGCATTTAATGTGCATAATTGAAATTTTAACTACAAGCACATGCTCCAGTGCACCAAAGTTGGTTGAAAAACCACATGTGTGTCTTTGGGTGAACTTATAGGTCCCACGCAAGAAATGGGAATGAAACTCAAACATCTAGGCGTCATGGCTCGGCCGGGAACATTGAGAAACTTAGTTTTTAAATTCCTGGAAATTCAAAACTCACCTGAAAATCATGAAACTTGGCATGGTGTCATTTCATGGCACGAACATGTTGTGGTAAAAAAAATTGGCCGCATTTGGACAAGTTTTTGGTATAAGGTTCTTGCAAACTGGAGCTTCTCTTGAGAAGACTCGTGGTTCCCGAGGGGGGCGTGTCACCTTTGTGTGCGAAACAATATATGCTGCCTCCCCCTTGATTTTATATAGAGGCAACATATAACTATTTGAGTGTCGTGTTAAAATTTGGAATTATTCTGGGTTCATTTGGACTTTCTTATACATTAATTGAATTTCTGGTCATTTAATGTGCATAATTCAAATTTGAACTACAAGCACATGCTCCAGTGCACCATAGATGGTTGAAGAATCACATGTGTGTCCTTGGGTGAATTTCTAGATCCCATGTAAGAAATTGGAATGAAATTCAAACATCTGGCCGTCGTGGCTCGGCCGGAAAGATTGAGAAACTTGGTTTTTTAATTCATGTAAACTGAAAACACGCCTGAAAATCGTGAAACTTGGCATGGTGTCATGACATGGCGCCAACATGTTGCAGTAAATTTTTTGGCCGTATGGGGACAAGCTTTGGTATAAGCTTCTTGCAAACCGGAGCTTCTCTCAAAAAGGCTCGTGGTCCTAAGAGGGAACGTGTCACCTCCGTGTGCGAAACGACATATGTACACTGCCTTCTCCCGCCTTAATTTTTTTACACGGGCAGATTAGACAAAATAGAAGTATCATGCTAAATTGTGGAATTATTCCGGGTTCGTTTGGCCTTTTTATACATTAATTGAATTTGTGGGCATTTAATGTGCACAATTCAAATTTGAACTACAAGCACATGCTCCAGTGCACCAAAGTTGGTTGAAAAATCACATGTGTGTCCTTGGGTGAATTTCTAGGTCCCATGCAAGAAATGGGAATGAAATTCAAACATCTGGGCGTCGTGGCTCAGCTAGAAAGATTGGGAAACTTGGTTTTTTAATTCCTGTAAATCCAAAACACGCCTGAAAATCATGAAACTTGGCATGGTGTCATGACATGGACTAAAAATATCGTTTTCATCAAACATAGCATCCCCAAGCTTATGGCTTTGCATATCATTAGCATCATGGATATTGAAAGAATTCATATTAGCCACATTTCAATCATGCATATCATTCAAAGATTTTATGCCAAACATTTTATTGAATTCTTCTTCTATCAATTGAGCACAATGTTCCGATCCATCATTTTCAAGAAAGACATGATAAAGCCGAATAATATGAGGCAACATCAATTCCATTTTTTGTAGTTTTCTTTTATAAACCAAACTAGTGATAAACAAGAAGCTAAAAGATTCAATTGAAAGATCTAAAGATATACCTTCAAGCACTCACCTCCCTGGCAACGGTGCCAGAAAAGAGCTTGTTGTCTACTATGCAACTTTATTCTTGTAGACTTGTGTTGGGCCTCCAAGCGCAGAGTTTTGTAGGAGAATAGCAATTTTCCCTCAAGTGATGACCTAAGGTTTGTCAATCCGTGGGAGGCGTAGGATGAAGATGGTCTCTCTCATACAACCCTGCAACCAAATAATAAAAATTCTCTTGTGTCCCCGAAATACAATGGTAAATTGTATACGTGCACTAGTTTGGCAAAGAGATGGTGATACAAGCGTAGTAATGATAGTAGATATTGATTTTTGTAATAGTTACAATAAAAAATAGCAAGGTAACGAGTACAAAAGTGAGCACAAACGGTATTTCAATGCTTTAAACTGAGGCCTAGGGTCTGTACTTTCGCTATTGCAATCTCTCAACAATGCTAATATAATTGGATCATATAACCATACCTCAACATGCGATGAAGAATCACTCCAAAGTTCCTATCTAGCGGAGAACATAAGAAGAAATACTTTGTAGGGTATGAAACCACCTCAAAGTTATCCTTTCCGATCGATCTATCCAACAGTTTGTACTAAAATAGCACCAAGTTATCCTTTCCGATCGATCTATCTAAGAGTTCGTACTAAAATAACACCATATGATACACATCAACCAACTATGTTGTCACCTAGATACTCCAATGTCACCATGAATATCTATGAGTTGATTATACTATATGCATCAAACAATTTTAGATTCATAATACTCAATCCAACACAAAGAGCCTCAAAGAGTGCCCAAAGATTTCCACCGAAGAAACAAATACAAGAACATGCATCAACCCCTATGCATAGATTACCCCAATGTCACCTCGGGAATCCGCGAGTTGAGTGCCAAGACATACATCAAGTGCTCTCAAATCCATAAAAGTATTCAATCCGATAATAATGAAATCTCAAAGGAAAACTCAATTCATCACAACAAGATAGAGAGGGAGAAACACCATTGTCGTCAGGGAACACGAGCACCTATGGGGCCATCGGCCCCTTTGTGGTTCGGCAAGGGGGAGGCCACGTTGCACAAAGAACGGAGGCCATGATGCAGCACGACAATGATGACTCAGGTGATTTTTACCCAAGTTCTGGCTACTGGGATGCGTAAAACCCTACTCCTGCTTTGGTGGATTATGTGGAGGAACACAAAGAACATGCAGCGCTCGAGCCTCGCAAGGTGGCCTCGGGAGAGCTGCTATGCGCTTACAATTGTGTAAGGGTCGGAATCATTTGCTAGTTTGCCTTGGACCTCCTTTTATAGCTCAAAGGGTAGCCACAATGGCAAAACAGTCTTTATCTAGTGATTAGATAGCTAACAATGCTATCATACCTAACTTTGGCAGTTAGGACAAAGTGCATTAAATGCATTGCTAGGTTCGTGGTGAGGGCGAAACCCAGTAAGCCTGTCGTGCCGCTTAATCATCTTCTACTTGTCATCTTGATACACCTCTGAACGGGTGTCAAGTGGGTGTAATTTGTCTTCCAACAAGCTGCCACATATTTAGTGGAAGCCACTTAATCACTTGGGGGCTCAACTCCGCACCTATAAGTGACTTGCGTCACTGTGCGGTGGAGCGGTGGTGCCTTGGCGGGGATTTTGCTCTTAGCGTACCTGGCAAACATGCTGGGGAAATCTTGGACTTCTCCCTCGGGAGGCCTTGACCCGGCCAGGCTCTCCTGCCCGGCAAGGGAAGGTCTCCAAAGGTAGTGCTCTATTGTCTTGCTTGACTTGGTCTTCTTGATCCACTCCTTGATCTCACGAAGAGCGGCTTCTCTGGCTTGTCCTTGCTTTGGATTTTCGACGTACGATCATCAGCATGGCTATGTATAAGTCCGATCAAGGAACACCGATGTTTGTTACACCGGTAGGAGCCCCGGGACCTGGCCCATATGTGCTGCCAAGCATCATTGGGGTAGGCCCCAACAAATACACATGCAAATGTTTCGACCGGGCCACGAAAGGGGCACACTTCTTCCTTAATATCTCGGTTTGCTTCTGTAAGTGCATCTAGTGCCCCTTAGTGATTTTGGTGTATTGAAGACTTATAGGTTAAGGGACTAATATGTTTGTGAGTGTACACAGGCTCTATAAGTCGATTAGGAGTTTGATATCTACAGTGAAAAGTCGACCCGTAAAAATGAATGTCTTCATCTGAAGACTTTGGTTCTCCTGAAGACTTTGAAATTGATGAAATTGGTGTGACCTTGAAGACTTGGATATTCATGCGAGGATTATGAAGCATGAAGACTTCTGTTTTCATAGTTTCATTTTCTCTTTCTTGAGTCATAGGAAACACCATACTGTTAAAGGGGGTCAAGGTAATACTAAGGAAACTAATTTCCAAGTGATGCTCATCTCAAAATCCTACACGTACCCAATCCTTTCGAGTGAAGCCATTGGAAATCTCATATCAGTTCAGTCAATTTCTTCAGTGAGAGAGACAAAGATCTTCTAGTCTATGAGGAATTTGTTCTGACTGAGGAGTTAGGAATTCTCCAGTGTGGATTGCCTACACAGTGAGGAACATGATAGCCCCGAGGAATTCGAACCTAGAATCCGACCGTTGTTGTGCTACGCGCCAACTGTCCAAAATATCCTTTCACCTAATGGTCACATCCTTTAAGGGCATTTATGTCTTATCATGTCGGGCTGCTCCCTAGGCTATAAATAGCCGCCCCCCTACAACCACTAGCTGGTTGGCTTCTCTGAGAGAAACTGACACTTGTCAATTGAGAGCGTCCCATCCTCCGAGGACTTTGAGCGAAAATCATCAAGTGAGGAAAACCCAAATCCCAAACCCAAACCTACAAACCCAAAGTGATTGAGCATCACTAAAGGCCATGATGACTATGCTATTGCTCTGTTATGCTTATACCTGAGTACTTATTCCGCTGCTTGTAGGTCGTGACTTAGGAATTTCCTCACCCTTTAATTCCTTAGTTGACAAATTTGTAAAAATCGCCTATTCAACCCCCCTCTAGTCGACTTAACACACTTTCAATTGGTATCAGAGCAAGGTACTCCCTTGTTTTGTGTGATTTTGGTTTAACCGCATGGAGTTTTATTTATGTCGACTTCAGGAATGAAGAAAGTGTCTTGCCCCATCTTTGAAAGTCATGAGTATCCCAAGTGGAAGGCCATGATGAAGAAGCGACTCATGGCGATGAACAGCAAATTGTGGACCATCACTGAGATTGGTCTTACAGATCTATGCAAGATGACGGAGGCTAATGATATTCGCAAATACACTCTGCTCAACCTCACGGCGAAGGATGTCATCTGCTCCTGTTTGTCCCAAAATTAGTTTAGGAACATCATGCATCTCAACCATGCGAAGCTTATCTGGGACCGACTCTCTGAAGTCTACGAAGGCCATCGTACTCGTCATGATCCGTGGTTTGAGGATTTCATGGAATCACTCAAGGAAATGACTTTCGCACCCGAATCATCATCCACTGCATGATGCCTTGTGGCAAAGGCTGTCAAGGTAACTGAATGCTACCTTTCCGAATCTAGTGATGATGAATCGGGTGATGAATATGGACCCAGCTATGTCAAACTTGCTTCCATTGCCACTAAACAACAAATAGCTCTGGAAAAAGTTCAAAACATGCTTGATGAAAGCGATGATATGTTGGGTGAGGAATTGAATCAAACTAAGGCTTTGACTAATAGTCTTCAAAAACTTCAGTCTAAGCTTGACAACCTTCAAAATCATTATAGCACTCTCTTAACTGATCATGAGAATATTTCTTATGAATTTCTTCAGAGAAAGCAAGATCTTGAGAAGTTAAAAGTGAGTTATGAAGATGTTCAGAAGGAAAATGATTCATAGCTTGCTCAACAAATCAGTTCTGCTCAGGAAGAATTTATTCCACCATGTCTGAAATGCATTGAGCGTGAATCTGCTAATTAATCACCTGAATGTTCAAATGTTTCTATTGCGGCAAATTCTTCAACTGTCTCTGTGGTCATAAATTTCTCATCTGAGGATACCACAAGTATCACTGACAATAATGCAGGGCTGAAGGAATTGTATGTGATAGGATTTTACAAAAGCCTCAAAGGGCATCAAACTCTATGTGATGTGCTCAAAAAGCAAATCTTGAACAGGAACCCTAGGAAAGAGGGTATTGCCTTTGAGAGGAAACTCAATGCTGATGGGACCTACCGGAAACCTGAGCAGTATCCCAAAACCTAATGGGTTGCTCAAAAGGACCTCCTATATATCCATGAACTCTATCTGGCTTTACTTGTGATTCTTTATATTCCTCTGATGAGTCATTAGGCTCCAACTATAAACTATTTAAGAATAAGAATGGTGAAGCATTTGCTCGATATGTTGGAACTAACTACAGGAACGGTCCCCCTATGAGGAAAATCTGGGTTCCCAAAAGGTGCCTTGAAAATCTTCAGGTGAATGTCATCATGACACCACCTATGAAGAATAGGAACCCCGGATCAAAATCTTCATATGGATCCAAGTCCTCATATGGACCAAGTTCTTCATATGGATCAACTTCCTCACATGGATCAAATTCCTCACATGAACATCATCGTGCTAACACTTCTATTTCGCAGGGAAAGTCTAAAGGACATGAATATGTGCATTATTCCTCAAACCATTATGTTCATAAGTCCTCGAAGAATTTCTCTGCTTATTCATATGCTTATCCTAACTACTCTTCTGTGAAACGAAGTGCACTGGCTTCAATGCCATATTTTTCTTACGGAGCTCGCAGAATGATGAACTCTTTGCCACCCCTCCAGATGTGGGTGGTGAAGAAAAAGAACTAATCTCTTATGCAGGGTTAGGTCTCCAGATGAACTTGATCGTCTGAAGAAATTGCTGGGGACCTGAATGTGCTTGAATGGACGCAAGCTAATCATGAAGAAATGAATCACTCATTTCTCACGTCCTCATATTACTATGTCTATTACTGTTGATGAAATTGATATCATATTCTTCACTGATGAAGTATATGGGTTGGTAAGTTGCACTAATTCATCTGCAGGATGAACAACCTAAAGCTACTGAGTGGGTCCTCGACAGCGGATGTACAAATCACATGACCGATGAGAGGAACTTGTTGATGGACACTGATTTGTCACCATCTCATCTGAAGCATATCACCTACGCTGACAAAGGCAAAAGCAAGGTATTGGGTCTAGGTAAGGTTGCGATCTCAAAGGATAGACACATGGACAAAGTCATGCTTGTCGAGTCCTTAGGATTCAACCTCATGTCTGTCTCAATGCTTTGTGATCTTGATATGGTTGTCGTCTTTGGAAAATATCATTGCATTGTGCTGATGGAATTTGACAATTCCAAAGTCTTCGAAGGATTTAGGAAAGGAGACTTGTATATTGTTGATTTCTCTGCAGGACCACAGCCTGCACATATCTACTTGCAAAAGCTTCAGAATGCTGGCTATGGCATCGACGACTTGGTCATGTTGGGATGAGGAACTTGCATACACTCGCGAAGAAGAAGCATGTCATTGGCATCGAGGGTGTCAAATTCCTCAAAGATCATCTTTGTGGGGTGTGTGAGGCTGGAAAGATCACCAGAGCCAAGCATCCCTCGAAGACTATCATGACCACTTCTCGTCCCTTTGAATTACTTCATATGGATCTCTTTGGCCCTACTCATCATGCCATGTTCTCTAGTTTTGCATCATTATATGGCTTTGTCATAGTTGATGACTATTCTCGTTACACATGGGTGCATATCATCACTTACAAAAATGAAGTGCAGGAAGTCTTCAGACGATTTTCCTCAAGAGCCTCTACTAACTTCGCTGTGAAGATCAAGCATATCAGGAGTGACAATGGAACGGAGTTCAAGAACACTGGTCTCGATGAATATCTTCATATACTTGGTATTACTCACGAGTTATCTGCTCCCTATACTCCTCAGCAGAATGGTGTCGTGGAGTGCAAGAACTAAACTCTTGTTGAGATGGCTCGCACCATGCTTGATGAATACAAGACACCTCAGTGCTTTTGGCCCGAAGCCATTGATACTGCGGGCCACATCATTAACAGGGTATATCTTCACAAATTCTTCAAAAAGACCTCATATGAACTCCTCACTGACAAGAAACCCAATGTAAGTTATTTCAAAGTCTTCGGTGCTAAATGCTGGGTTAGAGATCCTCACCATCACTCTAAATTTGCACCGAAAGCTCATGAGGGTTTTATGCTTTGTTACAGAAAGGACTCGCACACCTATAGAGTCTTCAACATCAATCATCACAAGATTGTTGAAACTGTGGATGTGCGGTTTGATGAAACTAATGGCTCGCAAAGAGAGCACCTACCTCCTGTGCTAGATGAAATGTCACCTGAGGAATCCATCAACTTCAAAGATACTGAGGATATCATCCCTACCGAAGAATCTGCTGAAGAAGTCATTCCGGATCGTGAAGAAAATCACACTGGTGCTGCTGAAGAAACTGGTGCTGAAGAAATTGTTGCGCCTAAGCAAAGTCGTCAAGCCGCACATCCTCGCGTTGCAAACGAAGTGCAGATCGAGAAGATCATCGATGACATCAACGCACCAAGTCCTCTCACGTGCTCAAAAGCTTCACATTTATCTAAATTTTGTGGGCATTTTGCGTTTGTCTCTATCACAGAACCCACTAAAGTTGATGAAGCATTCATGGATTCTGAGTGGATTCAATCCATGCAAGATGAATTGCATCAATTCGAGATCAACAATGTGTGGGAACTTGTCAAGCGACCAGACCCACGCAAGCACAACATTATCGGTACCAAATGGATCTACCGCAACAAACAAGATGAAAATGGCCTTGTGGTGAGGAATAAGGCTCGTCTTGTAGCTCAAGGCTACATACAGGTTGAAGGAATTTATTTCGATGAGACTTTTGCACCTGTTGCTAGACTTGAGGCTATTCGCATATTGCTTGCTAACGCTAACCATCATAATATCATCTTACATCAAATGGATGTGAAAAGTGCATTCCTCAATGGTAAGCTTGAGGAAGAAGTATATGTTTCTCAACCACCAGGTTTTGAGGAACCAAAATTTCCAGATCACGTCTACAGACTCAACAAGGCCCTCTATGGCCTCAAGCAAGCACCTCGGGCATGGTATGACACACTGAAGGAATTCCTCGTGAAGAAAGGCTTCAAACCCGGTTCACTTGATCCAACTCTTTTCACCAAAGCATATGATGATGAATTATTCGTGTGCCAAATATATGTTGATGATATTATCTTTGGCTGTACTAACCAATGTTACAATGACGAATTTGCCTATATGATGAGTGAAGAATATCAAATGTCTATGATGGGAGAATTGAAATTCTTTTTAGGTCTTCAGATTCGTCAATAATACAATGGCGTATTCATATCTCAGGAGAAATACCTCAAGGATGTGTTGAGGAAATTCGACATGCAAGATTGCAAAGGCGTCAAAATCCCTATGCCCACAAATGGCCATCTATGCACTGATGAAAAGGGTAAAGACATCGATCAAAAGGTATACCACTCCATGATTGGCTCTTTATTGTACCTATGTGCATCTAGGCTGGATATTATGCTTAGTATTTGCATGTGTGCCCGATTTCAAGCTACACCGAAGGAATCACACCATAAGGCTGTGAAGCATATTCTTCTATATCTAGCTCACACACCAACACTTGGATTGTGGTATCCCAAGGGCTCTTCCTTTGATCTCATTGGATATTCAGACTCTGACTATGTTGGTGATCGGGTGGACCGCAAGTCAACGTCAGGCACATATCATTTCCTCAGACGATACTTGGTATGTTGGTCCTCAAAGAAGCAGAACTGCGTATCACTCTCTACTGCTGAAGCTGAGTACATTGCTATTGGATCTTGCTGTGCTCAATTGCTATGGATGAAGCAAACCCTCAAGGACTACAACATCAATGTGAAGAATGTGCCACCCTACTGCGACAATGAGAGTGCTATCAAAATTGCTCACAACCCAGTTCAGCACTCGAAGACAAAGCACATCCAGATTCGTCATCATTTTCTTTGTGACCATGTGTTGAAGGGCGACATCTCCATCGACCATGCAAATACTGAAGACCACATCGCCGATATCTTCACAAAGCCCTTGGATGAGAAGAGATTTAGCAAGTTCCGGTGTGAGCTAAATATCTTAGAATCTTCGAATGTTCTTTGAAAAGGACACACATCCTAACACTTATGCTAACTTGATGACTTAGATGTGCAACACACAAAGTAATGTTTTTTCTTCAATCAATGAAGACTAACCCTCTAAGTGTGAATACATTAATGAAGAATTTGATTCTTAGAACCTACGATAATGTACGCGGTGTCTGAAATCATCATTCTTATACAGTGGGTTACGCCACCAATCAAACTTGAAAATCTTCCATTTGAGTTTTTCTTCACTTTTGAAATTCCTCAGTTTTTCAAATTCTTCAACTTTGCATTGTCTTCACTCTTTCCGTTGTTGTTCTTCATTAACTATATACATACTTGAGTTTATGTCCTCTACAACATTCACTTATTGCTAATTCTTCAAGTTGATTTTTTCTGCTAAGTGATTGTGATCAGACCCTTCCCCCTCTATGCTAAACTCAACCCAGTATGTTCACAAATTCTTCATGTGCATTCTATTTGAAACCCGTTCAAAATCTTCACCGTGTCCTTGTCAGCTGAAGAAATTGCGAATGAAACTTTAAAATATGCTTATCTGAATTTTTGGCTTTGGCTGCTCAAACCGTTCCACATCCCACGATAAGAGTTATCTATTCACCCACGATCTTACATGATCTCCACCGCACTATACATGGGTGACACATGTCACTAGGATGAGAAGGGCCAGGGGCACATTCGTCCATTTTCCTCGGGCGAGCGGTTTTTCACTGCGGCTATATATACCCCTCACCCTCCTCAGACTGCATTTACCCCGCTCGATCTCACTCCACTCGCTCGAGCTCTCAAGCCCTAGCGTCGTTGCTACCTTCATCATCGTCGGTGAGGAAGAGCTTCACTGCCTCGACCTCATCGCTGTCGTACTCGCGCCGGCCGTGGACATCTTCACTATTCCGCCGCCGTAGTTGTCTTCCTTTGCCAAGTTAGGGCGTGGAAGACCTGGACTGATGAACTTCTAAATCTACACTCCCAGTTCATCGTCTTCTTCGTCAAGGGTAATTAAAAGTTACTTTTACTGCCTTTGTTTCTACTGATGATTTTCATCAAATCTTCAAAAGGTGTTTATTCTTCAACTTCCACACTCTAAACACCTCGCACAATCATCTGTTCTTGATCTATTTCTCTAAGTGGCGTTTTTCCTCAAGATTCCTCAATTGTGGGAATCTCACAATCCACAAAACTCTGGAACCTAAGTCAAAGAACGCTTAGTGAAATTCTTCAAGACACATCTGGTCAATTTCCTCAAACTTGTTCCATTTTGCAAAGACTTTGGAGAACACATATGACCTCTCCAAATTCTTCGCACCTATACTCTATTCACAAGTACTCATGTCTGCTGCTGAATCACTAGGTTCTCATCAACTTAACTCCTTTGCAATGTTACTCGAAGAAAAGTTGCATACTTCTTCAGAGAACTCAATAGTTCAAATTCCTCAGCTGAAGAAAATGGCAGATGGCAAAAGACCTCAGAAGGGAGGAAAGAAACTGGAGGTCAACACTGCTGAGATCCCTACGGACATTTATGCAGGGTACTGCATGCCTGATGAGGCAACTCATGGGAAGGAAAGAAAGAATGAGGGCAAGGTGCGCATACAGAAAATTGAACAAAGATGGGCACGAGAATGGAGGAAGTACAGATATGTTACTCCAAAATATATGAAGAAATTCGCTCTAAACCCTCCTTGCCCAAGACCTTCGTTGGCACCTGGCCAAAGAGCTGACCACAAGCATCAAACATGGTGAAGATTATGCTGATGAATGGGCCAAGCGGCAAGCCAAGTTGGCCAAGCAGGCCAAAGAAGCAGTGAACAAATTCAATGAAGATTCTGCTGCTACCGCTGCTGAGGCTACCACAAGCAAGAAGGCTATGCCCAAGAAGCCTGCCTGCAAACCTCAAACCTCAGCAAAGCCCTCACAGCCAAGCTCACCAGTGCCCTCATGGCAAATACCTCAAGCTGCTCCAGTTCCTTAGGTTGCAAAACCCTCAGCTCCTCCGGCAAAGTCCTCGACACGTGTGCATCTTGCCACTTGCCAAAGGACAACAGGCATCTCAATTGCCTCAGGAGCTTCTGCAAGTTCTTCAGCTCCTCCTCTGTCTTCAAAAAGCCCCACTTTGCTGAAGACCAAGGCCACTGCAGGACAAGGCACTAGACCAAGTCCTCACAAGAAGCAAGTTGCGTTCCAAGTACCATCTGATGATGATGAGGCTGATGATGAAGAATTGGCAGAAATCATCAAAGATAGACAACAAAGGGTCACTAGAGCCAAGGGAAGTGATGTGCCTCTTCTATTGGATTCAAAGAAGATACTGGATTTCATTGACCTCTGGCACAATGACCCGGACACTCCTTTGCCAGAGCTAGACCTGACTCCTGGGCAAAGTCTCATGTTGATGGCGTTCATTGCTGAAGAAAAATGGAAATATGATCAAGCCAGGACTACGAAGAAAGCCCAGCACAAGAAAGAGCGCTTTCTGAAGGACAACATTCTGAGGCTATCACCTGAACAACTCATCGCTATGCCATCTATGATCAAAAAGCTCAGTGATGAATTTGATGCCTACAAGGCAGAATGGCTGGGAGCCAAAGTCAGATTTGTCAAAATGGCGAAGAAATTCACTTCCAATGTTGCGGATCCAACGCACATTGAAATTCCTTCGGCTCAAGCATCTGTTCAGCCAACTGAAGAACATGCCAGTACCACTGATGAAAATCAGGCTGCTGATGAAACTGCTAGCACCAGGGCTGATGAAGAAATTCCAGCCGCTGAAGAAACTACCAGGGCAACCACTAGTGTTGCGCCTGAAGAACAAGTCAGGCCAGCTGAAGCATTTGATGTTGCGCCTGAAGAATCTAAACAAGAGAGGACAACTGCATCAGTTGTGCCCGAAGAAAATTGCTCCAATCTCCTTTGCTCCTCCTGTACCAACACCAAGCCCAGTTCTTCCTTCTGCTCTAGAAGTGAAGAAAACACAGGCTATGGAGCGAGCTGCTCTGAAGAAAAGGAAAGCATCTGCTTCCTTAGAATCTTCTAAACCCAATAAGGTGAAGATTTTGACAAGCTCACTTGTGAATCCAATTGATGTTGTTCCTCTCTCAAGCATGCCATCAAAGGAAATCATTCCTTTTGGTGAAGACTATGTGATTCCGAGTGAATCTGATGAAGAAAATCATTATGCTACTTTGACAAAGCAGATGGATGAAAAAATTGAAGTGTACTCTATCACTTCAACTCCCCTGGTATCATCGTCAATGCCTCAATTCACAGCTGAAGAGGCAGACGTTAAAGAAATGGAAGAAGACGAAGACGTGGACATTGGGAGCACCAGGTCTGTGATGAATGATGACTTTTGGGAAAGTCAGCACCCCAACTCTCCCCTGCTCACGCCACTACAACAAATTCCTCAGTCCCTAGTACCTACTAAAGTTCAGATGGGCTCTGATGAAATTCACACTACACCTTCCATTCCTGAAGAAATTCCAGCCACTAGTGCTGATGACAAAGCTGCTGAAGAAATGGAGACCCAGGCTGCTACTGAAGCAGAAGCTGAAATTCCTCAGCCTGCGGCTCCAGAGATTGAGATTCCTGAGGTTGTGCTACAATTGACTGATACTCCTCAGCCGAAGCAGAAGAATTCATTCTCGAAGATGCCAAAATTCAAGGCTCACGACTTCTTCCATGAGTTGTGTTCTTCACCGACTACAACCCTTATGACACTGCTCGTCTTAGAAGGAAGCGTTTCTGGACTACCAGACAAGCAAACTTCTATTCTTCACTGCTTTTCAATAAGGACAAAGTCTTCGACCATGAGCACATTCCTCATGTGGATATGGAATCGCTACCGTGCTTCACACCAGTCCTCAGTGTTGTTCATGACGCTGGATTGCTCTACTTTTGCACCGATATATGTGACTAGGATGAAGAGCTAATTCTTCAATTCTATGCAACGCTGCACATCATAGGAAATGCTGACGATGTGAACTCTTGGGTGTTGGACTGGATGACAGAAAAGACTCACTTCAAAGCACCGGCCTCTGAATTGCTTCATGCCCCGCCTGTCAGTCCTTCCCTTGAAGGTGCTCATCTTATCTATCATGAACCTGAGCTGGCTGATCATTTCACGCAAGTGTTGATGAAGCCACTGAAGCCCGTTCAAGCCCCAAGGACCAAATTCCTCGTGAAGGGATTGCTATATGTGCCCCGGACTGTCTATCGCATTCTGACCAAGACACTGAGTCCTATCAAAGGCCACGACTCAAATGACAAAGAAGTTGTTGGCATCATGAAGAATCTGCTATTCAATATAATGCATGGTATTCCAGTAAATTACCATGACTTCTTCCTGAGGACTCTGGCAAATGTTGCGCTGTCTCCTTTTGAATTGAAGCCTTATGCTCCCTGGATTATGAGATTCCTCATATCAAGGTCTTCAATCAACTACAAGGCTGACACACTCAACCATGGCAGTTACTTGCCCCCTATTGAAGTCCTCAAGCGGACATTTTCCTCAGCTGATGAAAAGGGCAAGGCCACTGCAATTGTTGATGAGGGCATTCGTCCATTGGATGGACAGTTCCACAAAGCTGCCTCTTACTCCACCAATGATGACTCTGCCACTCATGATTCTGCCGCCAATGCCTAAAAGCAAAGTCCTCAAGCCACAACTCCAAGGGTGATGACTGATCGTGAGCTTCTCCTCAGTCTTCATCAGAAGGTCGATCGCAACCATAAATGGGTCAAGCGTCAGTTTGGCTCAATTCTTCACAACATGACTGCTACACATAATTCAGTGAAGAAGAACCACTACTACCTCCATGAAGTTTTTGATTGCACCTGGACTGTTCTAACTCATCTCTACGGTGATGAAGATCTCAAGCAGATGGGCTTCAAGAAGGACTTCATCTGGTCTAAGCCTCCGGCGAAGAAATTCAAGAAAGTCGAAGTTCCTCCCTTGGTGCCTAGCTCATATTCTTCATCGCGCGAGACTGATGAAAATGAAGACTTGGACGACACTACGGCAGGCCCTACTCCAGCAACCGAGCCCAACAACGCTGGCGCTCCTCCATCAACTTCGTGATGAAATTCTTCAGGGGCATTAGTCCTCACTTTTTGTCCCTTTTGGTCATTTGATGACAAAGTGGGAAAAATTCGAGTTAGTCTTCAAGCAGGTCTATCTATATGGGCATGTTTTTTGTCAAGTTGCAACTCTCGCTTTTCTGAAGTGTTTGTTGATTGAGTTGTAAACTTAAGTCCGGTGGTGACCTGATACTTTTGCTCTGTTTTTCTGCATGCTATTTCCTCATTTATACTATGCACGCATGCTGAATTACATCAGTCACCATGTTTCATCGTGCAGTTCAAATTCCTTATTCGATATGCTAAATGCGTGTATGAATTACAAGATATAGGGCGAGATCTCCATGATTCTACTCTTCAAATGTGCATTGCTTTAAAAGCAAATTCCTCACTATGCACCTCTTTTGGGGGAGTTCTTCTATATCTTGCAATCAAATTCCTCAATATTGAGTACTTTCAATTCATATGTTTATCCCCGTTGAAAACTTAACCTATATTGTCATCAATCACCAAAAGGGGGAGATTGTAAGTGCATCTAGTGCCCCTTAGTGATTTTGGTGTATTTAAGACGTATAGGTTAAGGGACTAATATGTTTGTGAGTGTACACAGGCTCTATAAGTCGATGAGGAGTTTGATATCTACAGCGAAAGTTGACCCCTAAAAATGAATGTCTTCATCTGAAGACTTTGGTTCTCCTGAAGACATTGAAATTGATGAAATTTGTGTGACCTTGAAGACTTGGATATTCATGCGAGGATTATGAAGCGTGAAGACTTCTGTTTTCATAGTTTAATTTTCTCTTTCTTGAGTCATAGGAAACACCGTACTGTTAAAGGGGGTCGAGGTAATACTAAGGAAACTAATTTCCAAGTGATGCTCATCTCAAAATCCTACACCTACCCAATCCTTTCGAGTGAAGCCATTCGAAATCTCATATCAGTTCAGTCAATTTCTTCAGTGACAAAGATGAAGATCTTCTGGTCTCTGAGGAATTTTTTCTGACTGAGGAGTTAGGAATTTGCCAGTGCGGATTGCCTACACAGTGAGGAACATGATAGCCCTGAGGAATTCGAACCTAAAATCCGACCGTTGCTATGCTACGTGCCAACTGTCCAAAATATCCTTTCACCTAATGGTCACATCCTTTAAAGGCATTTATGTCTTATAATGTCGGGCTGCTCCCTAGGCTATAAATAGCCGCCCCTACATCCACTAGCTGGTTGGCTGCTCCGAGAGAAACTAACACTTGTCAATTGAGAGCATCCCATCCTCCGAGGACTTTGAGCGAAAATCATCAAGTGAGGAAAACCCAAATCCCAAACCCAAAGTGATTGAGCATCACTGAAGAGATTGTTCCTATGTGGAACCCATGCTTGTTACCTTTGAGGACTGTGTATCCTCCAGACGGCTATGCGTCATGGTCTGAGCATCCAAGAGGAATTGTGGATTGCCGAGTGACCAAGTCTGTGAAGGATTGGAAGTCACCTGTAAACACTTACCACGAGTGTTGGGCGAGGTCTGTGTGATCTTAGCTCAAGGAGAATACGGTGAGGACTGTGTGTCCTCGAGTTTAAATACTCAGCCGCTCCAACAAGACGTACAACTGTCACAGCAGTTGGAACTAGTCTACCAAATCATTGTCTTCACCAAGCCTACTGGTTTTATTTCCTCAACCCTTTCATTTCCTCATTCATGCGTTGATGAACCTAATCATTACTGTTTGAAGACCTTGACTGAAGACTTTCTATATTGCCTCAATCCAATTTCTTCAGTCACATTGTCTTCAGCCTGCTTATCCTGTGTTTACGCTTTTTGTACTTTGTGTCTGTCTTTCATTTCATCATGATGACTATGCTATTGCTTTGTTATGCTTATACCTGAGTACTTATTCCGCTGCTTGTAGTTCGTGACTTAGGAATTTTTTCACCTTGAAATTCCTCAGTGACGAATTTGTAAAAACCGCCTATTCACCCCCCTCTAGTCGACTTAACGCACTTTCAGCTTCTTCATCATCCTGTGATTGAATCAGTTTCGAGTTGTTCCGTGAGTCATGCTGAACGACGTGGGGCAATCCACGTAGTGATCTGTGGGATGCCCACTTTCACATGGAGGTTACTGCCATTTTACTTATCCCACTACTCCTGTCATTTCCGTGACGTACGCTGCATGCATTGCGTAGGGTTGGTGGCGGACGCGTAGGGCACGGAAATGAGTGCCATCGCAAAAAGCAAAATGCCATAGATAGGTGTATGCGGGCAGTCATTGATTTTGGACGTCGTTAGTGATGCAGAGGGAAGGGATTGGTGGAGTGTGGCGGTTGCCATGGGGTAGTGCAGAGCCAGCCCCCAGCCATGTCCTGCTATAAAAGGGAGTGCAGAAGTGGGCGAAAGTGCTCACCCACGCATATCTTTCTTCTCCTAGAACTCTTCTTCAATCATGGTGAAGGGGAGAGGGCGCGGTTGTCCCTGATGTTTGCTTGAACTACGCCGGTATTTCCCCAAAGAGGAAGGGATGATGCAACACAACAACGATAGGTATTTCCCTCAGTGACTGAGACCAGTGTAATCGAACCAGTAGGAGAACCACACAACACAACGTAAACAGCTCCTGCACACAAATAACAAATACTTGCATCTCGACATGTTAAAGGGGTTGTCAATCCCTTTCGGGTAACGGCGCCAGAAATTGGCGAGTGGACGGGAGGAAGCTGTAATATATTGGATAAATAAATCCCAAATAAAATAAAGTGCAGCAAAGTATTTTTGTATTTTTGGTTTAATAGATCTAGAAATAAAAGCAAAAGAAAATAGATCGCAAAGGCAAATATATTAAACAAGAGACCCAGGGGCCATAGGATTCAATAGTGGCTTCTCTAGAGAAAACTAGCAAACGGTGGGAAAAAATACTGTTGGGCAATTGATAGAACTTCAAATAATCATGACGATATCCAGGCAATGATCATTATATAGGCATCACGTCCAAGATTAGTAGACCGACTCCTGTCTGCATCTACTACTATTACTCACACATCAACCGCTATCCAGCATGCATCTAGTGTATTAAGTTCATGGAAAAATGGAGTAATGCAATAAGAACGATGACATGATGTAGACAAGATCTATTTATGTAGAAATAGACCCCATCTTGTTACCCTTAATAGAAACGATACATACGTGTCGTTTCCCCTTCTGTCACTGGGATCAAGCAACATAAGATCAAACCCATCATAAAGCACCTCTTCCCATTGCAAGATAAATAGATCAAGTTGTCCAAACAAAACCCAAATATCGAAGAAGAAATACGTGGCTATAATTAGTCATGCATATAAGAGATCAAAGAAGACTCAAATAACTTTCATGGATAAAAACATAGATCTGATCATAAACTCAAAGTTCATCAGATCCCAACAAACACACCGCAAAAAGACTTACATCATATGGATCTCCAAGAGACCATTGTATTGAGAATCAAGAGAGACAGAGAGAGAGAGAGAGAGGAAGGCATCTAGCTACTAACTACGGACCCGTAGGTCTACAAAGAACTACTCACGCATCATCGGAGAGGCACCAATGGACATGATGAACCCCTCCATGATGGTGTCTAGATTGGATCTGGTGTTTCTGGAACTTGTGGTGGCTGGAATTGATTTTCATCGACTCCCCTAGGGTTTCTGGAATATTGGGGTATTTATAGAGCAAAGAGGCGGTGCGGGAGGCCACCGAGGTGCGCATAACCCACCTAGGCACGCCTGGGCCCCCAGACGCGCCCTAGTGGGCTATTCCCCCCTCGGGGCACCCCTCTGATACTTCTTCGGCCCATCTTGTGTCTTCTGGTCCAGAAAAAATCCACAAAAAGTTTCACTGCATTTGGACTCCGTTTGGTATTGATTTCCTGTGATGTAAAAAACAAGCAGAAAAACAGCAACTAGCACTAGGCACTATGTCAATAGGTTAGTAAGAAAAAATGATATAAGATGATTATAAAGTGATTGTAAAACATCCAAGAATGATAATATAATAGCATGGAACAATCAAAAATTATAGATACGTTGGAGACGTATCAGCTTCCCCAAGCTTAATCCTGCTCGTCCTCGAGTAGGTAAATGATAAAAACAGATTTTTTATGTGGAATTTTGCCTAACATGTTCATCACATATTCTTTTGTTTGTAGCATGGACATTTGGACTTTTATATGGTTTAAAGCAACAGTCTAGTTTTGACACGAAGACTTTAATACTCAAGCATATCTTCAAGCAACCATGTGTTTCAAAATATCAACGCTGAAGCAAGTTATCCTAGCCCATTATGCTCAATCATTGATCCATTCATGAAACACACTCGAATGCTAGCTATACCCAATGCTCAAATACTATCATAGTGCCCCTTTAGTTGGTGCTTTATAAGAGAGGATGGAGACTCAAGTAAAAATAAAAATTGCATAAAGTAAGAGAAAGGCCCTTCACGGAGGGAAGTAGGGATTTGTAGAGGTGCCAGAGCTCAAAGCGAACATTGAGAGATAAAAACATTTTGGGAGGCATACTTTTCCCACCAACGAAAACGACTTAGAGTTCCCAACACTTTCCATGCTAGATATGTCATAGGCGGTTCCGAAACAGAAAATATAGTTTATTACTTTTTCCACCATACTTTCACTTTCCATGGCTAACCGTATCCACGGGTGCCCTTGATGTCTACTACACAACCTTCTTCTTGTAGACGTTGTTGGGCCTGCAAGTGCACAGGTTTGTAGGACAGTAGCAAATTTCCCTCAAGTGGATTACCTAAGGTTTGTTAATCCGTAGGAGGCGTAGGATGAAGATGGTCTCTCTCAAACAACCCTGCAACCAAATAAAAAAGAGTCTCTTGTGTCCCCAACACACCCAATACAATGGTAAATTGTATAGGTGCACTAGTTCGGCGAAGAGATGAAGATACAAGTGTAAAATAGATAGTAGATATAGGTTTTTGTAATCTGAAATAATAAAAACAGCAAGGTAACAAGCGGTAAAAGTGAGCGTAAACGGTATTGCAATGATAGGAAACAAGGCCTAGGGTTCATACTTTCACTAGTGCAAGTTCTCTCAACAATAATATCATAGATAGAACATATGACAAGCCCTCAACATGCAACAAAGAGTCACTCCAAAGCCACTAATAGCGGAGAACAAACGTAGAGATTATGGTAGGGTACGAGACCACCTCAAAGTTATTCGTTCGGATCGATCTATAAAAGAGTTCGTACTAGAATAACACCTTAAGACACAAATTAACCAAAACCCTAATGTCACCTAGATACTCCATTATCACCTCAAGTATCCGTGGGCATGATTATACGATATGCATCACACAATCTCAGATTCATCCAACCAACATAAAAGTACTTCAAAGAGTGCCCCAAAGCTACTACCGGAGAGTCAAGAACGTGTGCCAACCCCTATGCACAGGTTCCCAATGTCACGAAACCCACAAGTTGATCACGAAAACATACATCAAGTGGATCAATAGAATAACCCATTGTCACCATGGTTATCCCACGCAAGACATACATCAAGTGTTCTCATAAAAGACTCAATCCGATAAGATAACTTCAAAGGGGAAACTCAATTCATCACAAGAGAGTAGAGGGGGAGAAACATCATAAGATCCAACTACAATAGCAAAGCTCGGGATACATCAAGATCGTGCCATAGAGGAACACGAGAGAGAACACGAGAGAGAGATCAAACACATAGCTACTGATACATACCCTCATCCCCGAGGGTGAACTACTCCCTCCTCATCATGGATAGCGCCGGGATGATGAAGATGGCCTCCGGTGATGGGATCCCCCTCCGGCAGGGTGCCGGAACAAGGTCCCGATTGGTTTTTGGTGGCTACAAAGGCTTGCGGCGGTGGAACTCCCGATCTATTTTCTGTTATGAAAGTTTTAGGGTACGTAGGTATATATGGGTGCAGGGGGTACGTCGGTGGACCTACGGGGTGCTCACGAGGTAGGGGGCGCTCCCAGGGGGGGCGCGCCCCCCACCCTCGTGGGCAGCCAGTATCTCCCCTGACATGCACTCCAAGTTCCTTGGTTTGCTTTCCTTCCAAAAATAACTTCTCCAGTTGATTTCGTTCCGTTTTGACTCCGTCTGATATTTCTTTTCCTCGAAACACTGAAATAGGCATAAAACAGCAAATCTGGGCTGGGCCTCCGGTTAATAGGTTGTCCCAAAAATAATATAAAAGTGGATAATAAAGCCCAATATTGCCTAAAACAGTAGATAAAGTAGCATGGAGCAATCAAAAATTATAGATACGTTGGAGACGTATCAAGCATCCCAAGCTTAATTCCTGCTCGTCCTCGAGTAGGTAAATGATAAAAAGAGAATTTTTGATGCGGAGTGATACTTTGGCATAATTTCAATGTAAATCTTCTTAATTGTGGTATGAATATTCAGATCCAAAAGATTCAAGACAAAAGTTCATATTGACATAAAAATAATAATACTTCAAGCATACTAATCAAAGCAATCATGTCTTCCCAAAATAACATGGCAAAAGAAAGTTCATCCCTACAAAATCATATAGTTAGGCTATGCTTCATTTTTGTCACACAAAGATGTTCCCAACTTCTATACCCCCGATGACAAGCCAAGCAATTGTTTCATACTTAAGTAATCTCAAACTTTTTCAACTTTCACGCAATACATGAGCGTGAGCCATGGATATAGCACTATGGGTGGAATAGAATATGATGATAGGGATTGTGTGGAGAAGACAAAAAAAGGAGAAAGTCTCATATTGACGAGGATAATCAACGGGCTATGGAGATGCCCATCAATTGATGTCAACATGAGGAGTAGGGATTACCATGCAACGGATGCACTAGAGCTATGAATGCTCAACAAAAAAACTAGTGGGTGTGCATCCAACTTGCTTGATCATGAAGACCTAGGGCATTTGAGGAAGCCCATTGTAGGAATATACAAGCCAAGTTCTATAATGAAAAATTCCCACTAGTATATGAAAGTGATAACACATGAGACTCTCTACATGGAAAGCATGGTGCTACTTTGAAGCACAATATATGAGACTCACTACATGAAGAACAAGGTGCTACTTTGAAGCACAAGTGTGGAAAAAGATATAGTAGCATTGCCCTTTTTATTTTTATTTTTTTATTTTTTTGGGCCTTTCTTTTTTCTTTTGGCCTTTCTCCCCTTTTTTGGGCAATGCTCTAATAATGATGATCATCACACTTCTATTGATTAAAACATAAGGATTACAACTCGAAACTTAGAACCAAATATGACTCTATATGAATGCCTCCGGCGGTGTACCGGGATGGTGCAATGAATCAAGAGTGACATGTACGAAAAATAATGCATGGTGGCTTTGCCACAAATACGATGTCAACTACATGATCATGTAATGGAAATATGACAAAAGTAACGTATGTCATGATGATGATGGTGGAAGTTGCATGGCAATATATCTCGGAATGGCTATGGAAATGCCATAATAGGTAGGTATGGTGGCTGTTTTGAGGAAGATATAAGGAGGTTTATGTGTGATAGGGCGTATCGTATCACGGGGTTTGGATGCACCGGTGAAGTTTGCACCAACTCTCAATGTGAGAAAGGGCAATGCACGGTACCGAAGAGGCTAGCAAAGGCGGAAAGGTGAGAGTGCGTATAATCCATGGACTCAACATTAGTCAAAAGAACTCATATACTTATTGCAAAAATTTAGAAGTCATCAAAAATCAAGTACTATGCGCATGCTCCTAGGGGGGTAGATTGGTAGGAAAAGACCATCGCTCGTCCCCGACCGCCACTCATAAGGATGCACAAGCCAGGTATACTTCATGTTTCAAATTTGTTACACAACTTTAACCATACGTGCATGCTACGGGACTTGCTAACTTCAACACAAGCATTCTTTCACAATCACCCAAGCATGACTTTAATATCACTACCTCCATATCTCAAAACAATTATCAAGCATCAAACTTATCTTAGTATTCAACGCACTCAAAAGAATGTTTCACATATCTTGAATACCAAGTATATTATCATTAAGCAAATTACCATGCTAATAACGACTCTCAAAATAATCTAAGTGAATCATGAGAGATCAATAGTTTCTTTAAAACAAATCTACCACCGTGCTCTAAAAGATCTAAGTGAAGCACTAGAGCAAAAATTATCAAGCTCAAAAGATATAAGTGAAGCACATAGAGTATTCTAGCAAATTCCAACTTGTATATGGCTCTCTCTCATTAAAGAATTTCAGATCTTGATACTTTATTCAAACAGCAAGCAAAGCTAAAGAAAACTACATTGCAAGGATAGCATAACTCATGTGAAGAAGCAAAAATTTAGGCTCAACCGACACTAACCGATAGTTGTTGAAGAAGAAAGGTGGGATGCCTACTGGGGCATCCCCAAGCTTAGATGCTTGAGACTTATTGAAATATTATCTTGGGTGCCTTGGGAATCCCCAAGCTTGAGCTTTTGTGTCTCCTTAATTCCTCTCATACCAGGGTTTCTCTTTTTATCAAAAGCTTCATTCACAACAAACTCAACAAGAACTCGTGAGATAGGTTAGTATAAACCAATGCAAAACCTTATCATTTTCTCCTGTAACAAATCACTTAAATTATTATTCAACATTGCATACTAAATGCCTCTGTATATTTAACACTCCTATCCTCAAATAGAATCATTAAACAAGCAAACATATGCAAACAACGCAAACATAACAGCAATCTGCCAAAACAGTACAGTATGTAAAGAATGAAAGAGCATCAATACTTCCCTGACTCCAAAAATTATGAACCAAAATTCCCATTGTAATAAATTTATCAGAGCTCAATATGCAAAAAGATTCAACGTTACACCATGCTCTAACTTTTCTAGGGAATTTTTGCAACAGAGGTAAACTTTCTGTTTTCAAACAGCAACATGTAAACTAGCAAAATAAGCATGGCAAAGGCTATCCTTGACTTTTTTTTATTGAAACTAAAGAGGCAAAACACTACTCTAACTAAGAGCAAGAAAAAAATAACAAAAGAAATTGACGCTCCAAGCAAAACACATATCATGTGGTGAATAAAAATATAGCTCCAAGTAAAGTTACCGATGAACGAAGACGAAAGAGGGGATGCCTTCCGGGGCATCCCCAAGCTTAGTGGCTTGGTTGTCCTTGAATATTACCTTGGGGTGCCTTGTGAATCCCCAAGCTTAGTCTCTTGTCACTCGTTATTCCATAGTCCATCGAATCCTTACCCAAAACTTGAAAACTTCAACCACACAAAACTCAAAACAAAACTCGTAAGCTCCGTTAGTATAAGAAAATAAAACCACCACTTAGGTACTGTAATGAACTCATTCTAAATTCATATTGGTGTTATATCTACTGTATTCTAACATCTCTATGGTTCATACCACTTAATACTAGCCATAGATGCATCAAAATAAGCAAACAACACATAGAAAACAGAATCTATCAAAAACAGAATAGTCTGTAGTAATCTGTATAAAACGTATACTTCTGGAACCCCAAAAATTATTAAAAAATTGCTGGACCTGAGTAATTTGTCTATTAATAATCTGCGAAAAGAATCAACCTAAAAGCACTCTCCAGTAAAAAATGGTAGCTAATCTCGTGAGTGCTAAAGTTTCTGTTTTTCACAGCAAGATCACATAAACTTCACCCAAGTCTTCCCAAAGGTTCTACTTGGCACTTTATTGAAACAAAAGCTATAAAACATGATTGCTACAGTAGCATAATCATGTGTACATACAAAAATACTAAGGATAAATATTGGGTTGTCTCCCAACAAGCGCTTTTCTTTAATGCCTTTTAGCTAGGCATGATGATGACAATGATGCTCACATAAAAGATACGAATTGAAACATAACGGGAGCATCATGAAGCATATGACTAGCACATTTAAGTCTAACCCACTTCCTATGCATAGGGATTTTGTGAGCAAACAACTTATGGGAACAATAATCAACTAGCATAGGAGGGTAACACAAGCATAGCTTCAAGAATTTAAGCACATAGGGAGGAAACTTGATATTATTGCAATTCCTACAAGCATATATTCCTCCCTCATAATAATTTTCAGTAGAATCATGAATGAATTCAACAATATAACCAGCACCTAAAGCATTCTTTTCATGATTTAGAAGCATAGAAAATTTACTATTCTCCACATAAGCAAAATTCTTCTCATGAATAATAGTGGGAGTATCATAAGAGACTTGAACACTAAAAATTGTTTCCACATTAAAAGAGTAATGTTCAAAAAAGGGCAATCATAATCATAACAATATTTGTAAATATAATCATCACTACTTTTTATAGCATAAGTTTCATCACAATAATCATCATAAGTAGCAACTTCGTTCTCATCATAATCGATTGAAACCTCTCCCAAGATGGTGGAATCACTAAATAAAGTTGATACTCTTCCAAATCCACTTTCATATTCATCTTAATAAAATTCAACATCCTCCAAAATAGTGGGATCACTACTTCCTAAAGTTGACACTCTTCCGAACCCACTTTCATCAATATAATCATCATAGGTAGGAGGCATGCTATCATCATAACAACTTTGCATATCAAAACTTGGGATGCTAAAAATATCATCTTCATTAAACATAGCATCCCCAAGCTTGGGACAAACATTAATTCCAGCAAATATATTCTCAAATATTTCATCCTCGACAAACATAGCTTCCCCAAGCTTGGGCCCTTTCATATCATAAACACAATCACTCTCATCATTAAAAATATTGATATCACCAATAGTATAGCAATTATCATCATCACAATGAGTAGTAGGAGCAACATCATTTGGGAAGGATACCTTTCTACCTTTGTTGCTCCTTCTTTTCTTTTTCTTCTTCACATTATGTGTGGGTTCAACCTTCCTCTTTGAGCTCCTTATTGACGAGATTGGTTGAATAGAAAGCTCCTCCTCGTTAACTGATTCATCATAAGAAATAATAGGAGGATATTGGGAAGTCTCTTCCCTTTCATTAATATTCTCATCATCATCTATTTGCTTTCTTTACTTTATGCAATTGGCAATATAAGGATTTTCAATGCAATTCTCCACACAAAACATATAAATATTCTCTAGATCAAAGTGAAGAATTCTATCAAGGGCAACTTCTGGAATAATCTTAGTTATACGTTTAATTTCTTCATAACCCAAGAGCAAACTAAGTTCATTATGATGTGCAAGGGAAATCAAGTCATCACAATTTTTGGACACGATACGATCATGAAATAATTTGCATTGGGTACTCAAATGATCACGTTCGTTGCAAAGTTCACAAGTATGGCTAAGAAAGTTTAAATTTTCAGCACACGCATCTAGCTCTTCTTGCAACAATTTGGTTTCTAAGTACTTATGCCTCTTGCAATATCTATCTTCCATATTTGGTGTGTACTTATAAACCCAATGCACTCCACAAAAATTGACATGTTTATAGAAGAAATTTTCATCATAACTAGTGCAATCATCATTAGCATCATGGATATTCAAAGAATTTGTACTAACAACATTGCAATCATGCTCATCATTCAAAGATTTGGTGCCAAACATTTTAGAGATTTCTTCTTCTAGCACTTGAGCACAATTATCCTTTCCATCATAATCACGAAAGATATTAAAAAGGTGAAGCGTATGAGACAAACTCAACTCCATTTTTTTGTAGTTTTCTTTTATAAACTAGACTAGTGCTAAAAGAAGAAACAAAAAGATTCGACTGCAAGATCTAAAGATATGCCTTCAAGCACTCACCTCCCCGGCAACGGCGCCAGAAAAGAGCTTGATGTCTACTACACAACCTTCTTCTTGTAGACGTTGTTGGGCCTGCAAGTGCACATGTTTGTAGGACAGTAGCAAATTTCCCTCAAGTGGATGACCTAAGGTTTATCAATCCGTAGGAGGCGTAGGATGAAGATGGTCTCTCTCAAACAACCCTGCAACCAAATAACAAAGAGTCTCTTGTGTCCCCAACACACCCAATACAATGGTAAATTGTATAGGTGCACTAGTTCAGCGAAGAGATGAAGATACAAGTGCAAAATAGATAGTAGATATAGGTTTTTGTAATCTGAAATGATAAAAACAGCAAGGTAAGAAGCGGTAAAAGTGAGTGTAAACGGTATTGCAATGATAGGAAACAAGGCCTAGGGTTCATACTTTCACTAGTGCAAGTTCTCTCAACAATAATAACATAGATAGAACATATGACAAGCCCTCAACATGCAACAAAGAGTCACTCCAAAGCCACTAATAGCGGAGAACAAACGTAGAGATTATGGTAGGGTATGAAACCACCTCAAAGTTATTCGTTCGGATCGATCTATAAAAGAGTTCGTACTAGAATAACACCTTAAGACACAAATCAACCAAAACTCTAATGTCACCTAGATACTCCATTGTCACCTCAAGTATCCGTGGGCATGATTATACGATATGCATCACACAATCTCAGATTCATCCAACCAACATAAAAGTACTTCAAAGAGTGCCCCAAAGCTACTACCGGAGAGTCAAGAACGTGTGCCAACCCCTATGCATAGGTTCCCAATGTCACGAAACCCGCAAGTTGATCACCAAAACATACATCAAGTGGATCAATAGAATAACCCATTGTCACCACGGTTATCCCATGCAAGACATACATCAAGTGTTCTCATAAAAGACTCAATCCGATAAGATAACTTCAAAGGGGAAACTCAATTCATCACAAGAGAGTAGAGGGGGAGAAACATCATAAGATCCAACTACAATAGCAAAGCTCGGGATACATCAAGATTGTGCCATAGAGGAACACGAGAGAGAACACGAGAGAGAGATCAAACACATAGCTACTGGTACATACCCTCAGCCCCGAGGGTGAACTACTCCCTCCTTGTCATGGATAGTGCCGGGATGATGAAGATGGCCTCCGGTGATGGGATCCCCCTCCGGCAGGGTGTCGGAACAGGGTCCCGATTGGTTTTTGGTGGCTACAGAGGCTTGCGGCGGTGGAACTCCCGATCTATTTTCTGTTATGGAAGTTTTAGGGTACGTAGGTATATATGGGTGCAGGGGGTACGTCGGTGGACCTACGGGGTGCTCACGAGGTAGGGGGCGCGCCCAGGGGGACTCCCCCCACCCTCGTGGGCAGCCCGTATGTCCCCTGACGTGCACTCCAAGTTCCCTGGGTTGCTTTCCTTCCAAAAATAACTTCTCCAGTTGATTTTGTTCCGTTTTGACTCCGTCTGATATTCCTTTTCCTCGAAACACTGAAATAGGCATAAAATAACAAATCTGGGCTGGGCCTCCGGTTAATAGGTTAGTCCCAAAAATAACATAAAAGTGGATAATAAAGCCCAATATTGCCTAAAACAGTAGATAAAGTAGCATGGAGCAATCAAAAATTATAGATACGTTGGTGACGTATCAGCCCTCCATACCAACACTTTCCAAGGAATTTATTATTTGACAACATAAATTAATTTCATTTTTCATTTCGGGACTGGGCATCCCTAATACCTTTGTCGTACTCTCGTGCAATGACAAGTGAATAAACACTCATCGTGAGAATAACACATCTAGCATGGAAAACATCGGCCACCCCTCACCGCCTCGCAAGCAGTACGAGCACACAAAAGAGAAATTTATTTTGAAAATTAGAGATGGCACATGCAAATTTTCTTAGAACAACACTAAAATACCACATATAGGTAGGTATAGTGGACTCATATGGCAAAACTAGTTTAAAGGGTTTTGGATGCACAAGTAGTGATCATACTTAGTGCAAAATGAAGGCTAGCAAAAAGATTGAGAAGCGTCCAACCAAGAAACGAAAAATCTCGTATGCGAGCATTAAGCATAAGTAACACTGAATAATGCACCACAAGTAGGATATAATTTCATTGCATAACTATTGACTTTCGTGCTTGCATAGGGAATCACAAACCTTAACACTAATATTCTTACTAAAGCATAATTACTCATCAACATGACTCGCATATCATATTGTCATATCTCAAAACCTTTACAAAGAACCAAGTTTATTTTGTCCAATGATCTTCATGAAAGTTTTTATTTATCCTCCTTGGATATCTATCACTTCGGGACTAATTTCATATGTTGCTTTTAATAAGCTCAAACAAATATAAGTGAAGAACATGAGCATAATATTTATTTCTCTCAAAATAATCTAAGTGAAGCAAGAGAGAATTTGTTAAAAAAATTACCAACTCCCAAATAAATCTAAGTGAAGCATGAGAGCATTTCTTCAAAACTAGCAAAGCACACCATGCTCAAAAATATATAAGTGAAGCACTAGAGCAATTCCAAGGCTCTAAAAAATTAAGTGAAGCATAGGAGCAAGCATAACATGATTTTTGGCTCTCTCAAAAAGGTGTGTCCAGCAAGGATTCAAGACTTAAAATAAAAATCAAAACAAGCAAAGACTCATATCATACAAGACACTCCACGCAAAACTCATAATATGTGATGAATAAAAATATAGCTCCAAGTAAAATACCGATGGTTGTTAGAAGAAAGAGGGGATGCCACTCGGGGGCATCCCCAAGCTTAGTTGCTTGCTACTTCTTGAATATTATCTTGGGGTGCCTCGGGCATCCCCAAGCTTAGCTTTTTGCTAATCCTTATTCCTTCATCCATCGTAATATCACCCAAAACTTGAAAACTTCAATCACACAAAACTCAATAAAACCTTCGTGAGATCCATTAGTATAAGAAAGCAAACCACTACTATAAGTACTGTTGCAAACCCACTCATATTTTATTTTTTCATTATATCTACTGTATTCCAACTTTTTTATGGCAAAAACTTTTCAAAGAAAACCATAGAATCATCAAAACAAGCACACAAGTCGAAGAAAATAGAATCTGTCAAAAATAGGACAGTCTGTAGCAATCTGGAAACTTCGAATACTTATGTAACTCCAAAAATTATGAACAATTAGGAAAATGTTATAAATTTGTTTATTAATCTTGTTCAAAAAGAATCAACTCAAAAGCACTCTTCTGTTAAAAACGAGAATTATTTTTGTGAGCGCAAAAGTTTCTGTTTTTCAGCAAGATCAAATCAACTCTCACCCAAATCATCCCAAAGGCTTTGCTTGGCACAAACACTAATTTAAACAATAAAAACACATCTAATTAGAGGCATAATTGGGTAATTTATTGAAAACATCAAGAAAACCAAATAGCAAAAAGATACAAGTTGGTTGCCTCCCAACAAGCACTATCGTTTTACGCCCCTAGCTAGGCATAACGCGGAGGATCTAAGTTTTGTCATCTTTGTTCACCAACTCTTCAATCAAACAATTAGATTTTTTCGAGGATTTAACATATAAATTCTCGACGACAATACTTCTAGGCACGAGATTGAACAATTCATTCTTGCAAATAGGGTCTCTTATCACTTCAATAAATTTGGGATGGATACTAATCATCTTAGGATCTCCTTTATCATTACTAGAAGTTGTACCCTTGTTTTTAGTAATTTGAGTAGTCTTGCCAATTTTTATGGGAGTTTTGGCGGAAGCAAAAGCCGTACCTAGATTAGTAAAAATTTCTTCTAGTTTATCAATCCTAGACGGGCTTTCTTCAATTCTTTCATGAATTACAGTCCCCTTTTCCTTTAACAACTTAAACACTTCTCCCGCTTTTGACCCAATTTTAGTAGCAAAAAATTTCATCTTTTTATCCAAGTTTCCAATATGTTCTTCGGTAAGCATTTTCTTTTCAATAGCTTCTAGTCTTTCCATAACATGCTCAAGAGTCAAAGTTGTTTCGTTGATCATAAGCGGAGGTGAACCAACTAAATTTCCCAAAGCATTAAAAGCATCAAGAGAGGGACACATCAAGAAATTTCCACCGGTAATCATATCTAGGACGAATCTATACCAAGTGGTAATGCCCACATAAAAACAATGAAGAAGAACAACGGTAGAATGCTTACGGATAGATCTATTATGAGCATTGCAAATCCTATTTAGAGCATATTTTAAATTATTCCCTCCCCTTTGTTTAAAGTTAAGAACCTCATTCTCGGGAGTGTACGCAATAGAGGAAGAACTATCCATAACGACAAAAGGTGGTCAACAAGATTGCACTCAAAAACCAATCTGATGAGAAAACGGCGAATGAAAAAGAGGGCGAATAAAATGGCAAATTTTTGCAAAGTGGGGGACACGAAAACGAAAGGCAAATGTCAAATAATGTAAAATGCAAGGA
This sequence comes from Triticum dicoccoides, assembly GCF_002162155.2. Classification (NCBI taxonomy): domain Eukaryota; kingdom Viridiplantae; phylum Streptophyta; class Magnoliopsida; order Poales; family Poaceae; genus Triticum; species Triticum dicoccoides. The sequence goes on along the minus strand of NC_041385.1, from coordinate 501,514,453 downwards.
GATGAGATTTGTGATTAGGAACCTGGTTGATGTTGATGATGTCTCCCCAGTACCGGCGCTAGAAATTCCTTTTGATGTTTGTTTGAACTATGTCGTTATTTCCCCAAAGAGGAAGGGATGATGCAGCACAACAACGATAGGTATTTCCCTCAGTGATGAGACCAACGTTATCGAACCAGTAGGAGAACCACGCAACACAACGTAAAAAACTCCTACACATAAATAACAAATACTCGCAACACCGCTTGTTAAAGGGGTTGCCAATCCCTTTCGGGTAACGGCGCCAGAAATTGGCGAGTGGACGGGAGGAAGTTGTAATAGATTGGATAAATAGATCGCAAATAAAATAAAGTGTAGCAAAGTATTTTTGTATTTTTGGTTTAATAGATCTGAAAATAAAAGAAAAAGAAAATAGACCGCAAAAGCAAATAAATTAAAGAAGAGACCTGGGGGGCGTAGGTTTCACTAGTGGCTTCTCTTGAGAAAAATTGCAAACGGTGGGAAAACAATTACTGTTGGGATATTGATAGAAATTTAAATAATCATGACGATATCCAGGCATTGATCATTATATAGGCATCACGTCCAAGATTAGTAGACCGACTGCTGCCTGCATCTACTACTATTACTCCACACATCGACCGCTATCCAGCATGCATCTAGTGTATTAAGTTCATGGAAAAATGGAGTAATGCAATAAGAATGATGACATGATGTAGACAAGATCTATTTATGTAGAAATAGACCCCATCTTGTTATCCTTAATAGCAATGATACATATGTGTCATTTCCCCTTCTGTCACTGGGATCAAGCACCATAAGATCGAACCCATCACAAAGCACCTCTTCCCATTGCAAGATAAATAGATCAAGTTTGCCAAACAAAACCCAAATATCAAAGAACAAATACGAGGCTATAATCAATCATGCATATAAGAGATCAAAGAAGACTCAAATAACTTTCATGGATAAAAACATAGATCTGATCATAAACTCAAAGTTCATCGGATCCCAACAAACACACCGCAAAAAGACTTACATCATATGGATCTCCAAGAGACCATTGTATTGAGAATCAAGAGAGAGAGAGAGATAGGAATCCATCTAGCTACTAACTACAGACCCGTAGGTCAACAAAGAACTACTCACACATCATCGGAGAGGCACCAATGGACATGATGAACCCCTCTGTGTTGGTATCTAGATTGGATCTGGTGTTTCTGGAACTTGCAGCGGCTGGAATTGATTTTCGTCGACTCCCCTCGGGTTTCTGGAATATTGTGGTATTTATAGAGCAAAGAGGCGGTGCGGGAGGCCATCGAGGTGGGCATAACCCACCTAGGCACGCCTGGGGCCCCAGACGGACCCTAGTGGGTTGTGCCCACCTCGGGGCACCCCTTTGATACTTCTTCAGCCCATCTTGTGTCTTCTGGTCCAGAAAAAATCCACAAAAAGTTTCGCTACATTTGGACTTCGTTTGGTATTGATTTCCTGTGATGTAAAAAACAAGTAGAAAAATAGCAACTGACACTGGGCACTATGTCAATAGGTTAGTACCAAAAAATGATATAAAATGATTGTAAAACATCCCAGAATGATAATATAACAGCATGGAGCAATAAAAAATTATAGATACGTTGGAGATGTATCAGTCCCCCAGCGGAAACGACGAGGGCCTCCTCTAGGCACCGTCTCCCTGGCCCCATTGGCGATGCAGGGGCAGAGTCTAGTGCACAGGTTGGAGCCACAGGACGCGGCCATGGCTGTTGCGGCGCTCGGGGCCGAGGGGGACGCGGTGGTGGCGCGGCTACTCCTCCTCCAATTGCCTCCACCCCGATGGAGGGCCATGTTGGGGATACATCACTGGAATTCATCGTCAGGCTGAGTGAGCCCCCACGCGTCCGCCTTCGGCTCCCCGGGCCATTCACAAGGGTGTTGGAGGTTGACCAACCGCTAGGGTTGAAGTTGCACATGAGAGGTTGCTGTAATTCTCCACACATGCTTGTACTCTATATGATTTGTACTTGTTTATCTGCGTGTTAATGAAAAAGTGTGCTTGTTGGGTATTTTGTGCATGTATAACGCTCATGCTAAGGAATGATTCCTCAATACTTTCAAGTAAGCTATGTTCCCTAGCAACACATCTTGCCGGTCCCTTCCTCATCTACCAACGCCCTTGCCTTTGTTGCAGGAAACCATGGCCACCTATGGGACCAGGACGACCCCTTGCTGGTTCGGCAGGGGGGAGTCGCGTTGCACAAAGAGCAGACCAACGCAAGGCAGCGCGGCAGGGAATCACACAAGCAGTTTTACCCAAGTTCGGGCCGATGCGAGGCATAAAACTCTACTCCTACTTTGGTGGATTGATTGGGAAAAGGTGGTGGTGGTGTGTAGTACACTTGCCTGGCAGGGTCGCTTCATGGCAGTGGCGACTACGCGCGTACGGGGGTATGTGTGACCTAAGTTTTTCCCCAACCCCTCTCATCGTTGCCATGGGCCTCCTTTTATAGCTCAAGGGGTTACCACGGTGGAAAATAGGTCATTAGACACTGATATGATAGCAAACAGTGCTATCATACCTAACTCTACATGCTAACAGCATGCATTTAATGCGCCGCTTAGTGTCACATCTGTCAGATATCGGGTTCCGCAAACCCTTGAGAGGTTCGAACTCTAGGGTGCGTGCGGAGATCTCAACCTACCCAGCCTTCCGACTCGCTAAACTCACAGCCTAACGCGTCGAGCTCATAGGGAAAGAAAGACACAACAGTTTACCCAGGTTCAGGCCACCTTGTGGTTTAAAACCCTACTCCTGCTTTGTGCGGGATTTGCCTCAAGGGGCTGAGGAAGAACTAGTACATAGGAGAATAGCCTCGGGAGGCATGTTCTTGGGCTCAAATGAGATGGTGATCTGGTGAGGGTGGAATGGATCTGATCCCCCTCCTTGGTGGTGGCTAGGTCCTATTTATAGTGGCCTTGGTCCTATTCCTGAATGGAGGCGGGAAGGGATCCCACAACGGCCAAATTGGAAGGGAGACAACAAGTACATCCTATCGTGACTAAAGTGGTCTTCGCCTGCAAAAGCCTCTGGTCGTGATGCTGCGGTGGGTCCGGCGATGACCTCCATCCTGCCATCTTGGCGGTCTTGGTCTTGTTGCACAAGAATGGAAACCTTTGGTTGATTCCTCGGGACTCCGCGCCAGCTGCTTGCCTCCCTTGCACCGAAGAGGAAACTGGCACTCTGCACCCGCTGGCACCCGCCTGGCGCCCGCCTGGCCTTGGTCGTCATGGCTGATGTTAGCCGAACCTCGCGAGGTGAACCTTGCATAGAACTCTCCGCTCCTCGGGAGCCAGCTTGAGGAGGCCGATCCCTTTGGAGGTCTTGGTGTCGTTCGCTTCGCGAGGCTTGGCCCCTCGCGAGGGTCTTGAGTTTGTTGATGTTGAAGTTGGGCCGTATCAGGCCGTCGATGGAGCCACGTCGTGGGCTGCATGCAGGAAAGTCTGGGCACCCTCATATCCAGAATGCCAACAGTAGCCCCCGGGCCCAAGGCGCGCTCGGACTTGGCTTTTGGGCGAAGCCAAAGGGCAAGTGCGGAGCGAGGCGGGCCCTAACCGCCTGCGGCCTTGGGTGACGCGTGACAATTGATGGGATATGGGCGTGTCGGTGTACTAAAGTAGGGGCACTCCTTTGTACCCCTTACTTGTGCACGGACAGTCGGAGCCGCGCCCACGGCCACACTTAGCAGGACAGAGGGAGGAGTCGAAGCCGCAAGATGGTCAAAGCAAACGCCAAGACACAAAGATGAAGAGCAAAAGGACGGGGTAGGCCCCTCCCGGCAAAACCCTTGCCGGGAAAGCCTCCACAACCACGACAAGGCTTTGCCGGGGGCAACTTGTCCAACGCCAGCAGGGCGCACCACTCTTGAGCCCCAGGTTTTCCAATACCACCAGCCACGTTGGAACCAAGGCTCGGGAGGTGCCTCCGTGATGGCATGCAGATCTTTGTGAAGATCATGAATGCTCCAAGTTAGATACGGATTAGAAGATGACGAACCTCAGCAAAATCCTTGCCGAGGGAACCCACAAGACCTCCGGCAAGATTCTTGCCGGGGACGACCACGACGCCACGGCAAGACCCTTGCCAGGGCCCAGGCAAGGCCCTTGCCGAGGACATCCGCGGGGCCACAGCTAGGTCCACGCTCGCCAAGTTTCCACCCCCGCTCCCATGTAGCCGCCAGCCCACTAGCTAGGCAGACACATGCGTGTCAACGTGAGGCTCCCGAGCCAACTCAGCGAGTGCCTACGTGGTGGCATGCAAATCTTCATGAAGGCCCCACCACCGCGCCACCTGAGCAACTTGCTAGCCTACATGGCACCATGCGCACCACTGGCCTGGACGCGTGTCGGGGCGAGGTGGGGCGGTGATGGACGGGACGGGGGCTGGTTTCCATCCCCGATAAAGTGAGAGGGACACCTAAGCGACGCATTAAATGCGTCTTGTCCCGTAGTGGCTAGCGATAAGCTTAGCTACATTACCCAGATGCCACCTCCTGTATGCCACTGTGGTGATCCCCTTGACTATAAAAGGAGGCCCAAGGCATCTAGGAGAAGGATTCAGACCCTTGGACAAGTTACACTCATCGTAGCTGGCTCAAGAACTCCAAGAACACTCAAATATACACCAAAGCAGGACTAGGGTATTACGCATCCTCGCAGCCCGAACCTGGGTAAACGACCTGTGTGCTTGTGCTAATTGCTGGTCCCGCTCTTCTCATGACCTCGCGCCCCGCAACTGTAGTAGGGATTCTCGTGATCCCATAGGTGTCATTTCCACCGACATCTTTGGCGCGCCAGGTAGGGGATCGCAGTTGTGAGAATCTGATCTAGCATTTAGTTTAGCGGTTCTTCGTCGTCATGGCTCCGAAGAGAAAGACGACGACATCGATCGGCTCATCTGGAGCCGAACTGCCCGGGCCAGCGCGGGCAGGTAGCGGGGCCGTCGCAGACAGAACCCGCGGTGCGGCCCGCGATCATTCGCGTCGCTCTTGCAGCCAAAGCCCGGTGAGCGGCATCGTCCGTATGCCAGACGACGGACCTCACATCGCCGCGTCCAGGGACGGAGCCGGGCCCCCCGCAGGTGGTGCGGGGCCCTCTAGGGGCATCGTCAGCCACCGCGGGTGTCGATCCGTCATGATGACGCTTGTGATAATATTTCCATAGCGTCATCCGATCCACGGACCCACCGCGACCAACGCCAAGTTCTTCGGAAGAGCTCACGAGGATGTTCAAACTACCATTGAACACCGGTGCGATACGCGCCACTAGTCAGACAGGCGGGCAGGGCCCGCTATGGACCACCCGGCACCGGGAGGCTATGATGGCCTACCTTATAAGGTGGGTTGTTCGGCCTTTACCCGTGAGCTGCAGCAGTTCCAGTGGCCCTCCCACCGCACGTTCAAACCCGATGTCGGCGAGAAGTACAACGGCAAAACTCACCCGTCGGAGTTCCTCGGCATCTACACCATCGCTATGCAACCAGCCGGAGCCCGTGACGACAAGGTGCTTGCCAACTATTTCCCATTGGCACTTAACCCCAATGTCATGTCATGGTTGGTGCACTTGCCGGCGGACTCCATTTCTTCTTGGTCAGATCTATGTCATGAGTTTGTTGGCGCCTTCACTGGAGGCCATCAAGCTCATGTCCAGGCAAGCGATCTGCATATCATCCCCCAGAAGGAAGGAGAGAACCTGCGCAATTACATCTAGAGGTTCAGCCGAGTACAGTACAACATCCCAGACGTTCATCCCGCCACCGTGATCAGCATGTTCCATCAGAACATGCACAACCACAAAATGCGTGAGGAGCTGGCGATGAACAAGGTCAGGGACGTGGCCGAACTCTATGTTCTGGCCGATAGGAGTGCTCGGGCTAAAGAGGGGAGGAAGTACCCCGGTGAAGACGCCGGTGCGGAAACCGACTCCACAGATGACGACGACGCCGCCCCGACAAAGAAGGGTCGGCGCCATAACAGGAAGCGCAAGGGCAAGACTGTGCTTGCCGTTGAGGGATCCGACGACACCGGTGCTACCAAGAAAGCCAAGGCAAGTGACCTCGGCAAGGAGGTTGCCTGGTGTGCCGCTTGCCGGGCCTTGGCGGCTACCGACAAGCTGGGAAGCTTTGACAAGCAGTATTGCAAGATCCACCGCACCAAGGGACACGATCTCCAGACTGCCAACAAGTTGAGCTGCTTGCTGAGAAGCAGAAGGCTGAGTACGAGAGGCGGGACAAGCAGAAGGGTCAAGATGGTGTCGGAGGATCCGGCAAGAAGCGCAGCGGTCAGGAAGGCCGCCGCGGCAAGGATAACCAGCAAGAGAGGTCAGCCCGGGGCCGCGACAAGAAACGGGAAGACGATGATCATAATGAGGACGACGAGTCTGGCGATCATGAGTTTCAGAAAGAAACAGAGGCCATGTGTGTCGATGGTGGCGCCTCACTGCACACTTCTCATCACCAGCTCAAATAGCGGGCGCGTGAGATTGCGGCGGCGAAGCCGTCGATCGATGCTCGGAGGCCACTGAAGTGGTCCAGCATGCCTATCATTTTTGACACCGAGGACCACCCTGACCGCACAACAGCGGTCGGGTGCTTGCCGTTGTTGGTTTCGCCAACAATATGCAACCTCAAGGTGACAAAGATGCTAGTCGATGGCGGGGTGATACGTCTCCAATGTATCTATAATTTATGAAGCATTCATGCTATTATATTATCTGTTTTGGATGATTATGGGCTTTATTATACACTTTTATATTATTTTTGGGACTAACCTATTAACTGGAGGCCCACCCCATATTGTTGTTTTCTTGCCTATTTCAATGTTTCGAAGAAAAGGAATATCAAACGGAGTCCAAACGGAATGAAACCTTCGGGAAAGTTATTTTTGGAACGGAAGCAATCCAGGGGACTTGGAGTGCACGTAAGGGAAGCTTCGAGGTGGCCATGAGGCAGGGAGGCGCGCCCACCTCCCCTGGGCATGCCCCCACTCTCGTGGGCCCCTCGTGGCTCCTTTGACCGACTTCTTTCGCCTATATATCTCCATATACCCTAAAAACATCGGAGAACACAATAGATCGGGAGTTCCGCCGCCGCAAGCCTCTGTAGCCACCAAAAACCTCTCGAGAGCCTGTTCGGGCACCCTGCCGGAGGGGGAATCCCTCACCGGTGGCCATCTTCATCATCCCGACGCTCTCCATGACGAGGAGGGAGTAATTCACCCTCGGGGCTGAGGGTATGTACCAGTAGCTATGTGTTTGATTTCTCTCTCTCGTGTTCTTGAGGTGATACAATCTTGATGTATCGCGAGCTTTGCTATTATAGTTGGATCTTATGATGTTCTTCCCCCTCTACTCTCTTGTAATGGACTGAGTTTTCCCTTTGAAGTTATCTTATTGGATTGAGTCTTTAAAGATTTGAGAACACTTGATGTATGTCTTGCCGTGCTTATCTGTGGTGACAATGGGATACTATCCATTTTGCTTGCTGCCTTGCTGTTTTTACAATTTCAGATTACAAATACCTTTATCTACTATCCATATTGCACTTGTATCACCATCTCTTCGCCGAACTAGTGCACCTATACAATTTACCATTGTATTGGGTGTGTTGGGGACACAAGAGACTCTTTGTTATTTGGTTGCAGGGTTGTTTGAGAGACACCATCTTCATCCAACGCCTCCCACGAATTGATAAATCTTCGGTCACCCACTTGAGGGAAATTTGCTACTGTCCTACAAACCTCTGCACTTGGAGGCCCAACAACGTCTACAAGAAGATGGTTGTGTAGTAGAAATCAAGCTCTTTTCTGGCGCCGTTGTCGGGGAGGTGAGTGCTTGAAGGTATATCTTTAGATCTTGCAATCGACTCTTTTTTTCTTGTTTTATCACTAGTTTAGTTTATAAAAGAAAACTAGAAAAATGGAATTGAGTTTGTCTCATACGCTTTATCTTTTTAATATCTTTCGTAAGTATGATGTAAAGGAAAATTGTGCTCAAGTGCTAGAAGAAGAAGGCTATAAAATGTTTGATACTAAATCTTTGAATGATGAGCATGATTGCAATGTTGTTAGTATGAACTCCTTGAATATCCATAGTACTAATGATGATTGCACTAGTTATGATGAAAATGTCTCCTATAAGCATGTCGATTTTTGTGGAGTGCATTGGGTTTGCAAGTACACACCAAATAGAGAAGATAGATATTGCAAGAGGCATAAGCATTTATAAACTAAATTGTTGCAGGAAAGGTTAAATGTGAGTGCTGAAAATTTATATTTCCTTTGCCGTACTTGTGAACTTTGCAATGAAAGTGGTCATTTACATCTCCGATGCAAACTGTTTCATGATCGAATTGTGTCCAAAAATTGTGATAATTTGATCTACCTTGCACATTATAATGAACTTAGTTTGCTTATGGGTTATGAAGAAATGAAACGTTTAATTAATTACCTTCCAGAATTTGCCCGTAAGAAACTCCTTGGTTTTGATCTAGAGGAAATTTATATGTATTGTGCGGTGAATTGCATTGAAAATCCTTATATTGCCAATTACATAAAGAAAAGAAAGCAAATAGAAGATGAAGAGAATACTAATGGAAGGGAAGAGACTTCCCAATATCCTCCTATTATTTCTTATGATGAATCAGGTAACGAGGAGGAGCTTTCTATTCAACCAATCTCATCAATAAGGAGCACAAAGAAGAAGGGTGAACCCACACATAATGTGAAGAAGAAAAAGAAAAGACGGAGAAGAAAAGGTAGAAAGGTATCTCTCCCAAATGATGTTGCTCCTACTACTCATTGTGATGATAATAATTGCTATACTATTGGTGTTATCCATACTATTAATGATGAGAGTGATTATGCTTATTTTATGAAAAGGCCCAAGCTTGGGGAAGCTGTGTTTGATGAGGATGAAATATTTGAGAATATATTTGCTGAAATTAATATTTGTCCCAAGCTTGGGGATGCTACGTTTAATGAAGATGATATTTTTAGCCTCCCAAGTTTTGATATGCAAAGTTGTTATGATGATAGCATGCCTCTTACTTATGATTATATTGATGAAAGTGGGTTTGGAAGAGTGTCAACTTTAGGAAGTGATGATCCCACTATTTTGGAGGATGTTGAATCTTATTGTGATGAATATGAAAGTGGATTTGGAAAAGTGTCAACTTTATTTAGTGATGATTCCACTATCTTGGAAGAGGTTCCAATCGATTATGATGAGAACAAAGTTGCTACATATGATGATTATTATGATGAAAATTATGCTATAAAAAGTAGTGATGATTATATTTATAAAACTTGTCATGATTATGATTACCCTTTTTCTTAACATTAGTATTTTAATGTGGAAACAATTTATAGTATTCAAGTCTCTTATGATACAACCACTATTCCGAATGAGAAGAATTTTGCTTATGTGGAGAGTAGTAAATTTTCTATGCTTGTAGATCATGAAAAGAATGCTTTAGGTTCTAGTTATATTGTTAAGTTCATTCATGATGCTACTGAAAACTATTATGAGGGAGGAACATATGCTTATAGGAATTGCAATAATATTAAGTTTCCTCTCTATGTGTTGAAAATCTTGAAGCTATGCTCGTTTTACCTTCCTATGCTAGTTGATTATTGTTCCCATAAGTTGTTTGCTCACAAAATACCTATGCATAGGAAGTGGGTTAGACTTAAATGTGCTAGTCATATTCTTCATGATTCTCTCTTTACATTTCAATTCTTATCTTTTATGTGAGCATCATTGAAATCATCATGCCTAGCTAAGGGCGTTAAACGATAGCGCTTGTTGGGAGGCAACCCAATTTATTTTTGTTCCTTGTTTTTTGTTACTGTTTAGTAATAAATAATTCATCTAGCCTCTGTTTATATGTGGTTTCATGTTTTATTTAGTGTTTGTGCCAAGTAGAACCTTTGGGAAGACTTGGGTGAAGTCTTTATGATCTTGCTGTAAAAAACAGAAACTTTAGCGCTCACGAGATTAGCTGCCATTGTTTTACTGGAGAGTGATTTTAGGTTGATTCTTTATTAATATGATTAATAGACAAATTCCTCAGGTCCACCAATTTATTTCAGAATTTTTTGATTTACAGAATTATTCGAATGATACATATTACTACAGACTGTTCTGTATTTGACAGATTCTGTTTTCTATGTGTTGTTTGCTTATTTTGATGAATCTATGAGTAGTATCGGAGGGTATGAACCATAGAGAAGTTGTAATACAGTAGATATTACACCAATATGAATTTATAATGAGTTCACAACAGTACCTAAGTGGTGGTTTTATTTTCTTATACTAACGGAGCTTACGAGTTTTGTGTTGAGTGTTGTGTTGTGAAGTTTTCAAGTTTTGGGTAAAGATTCGATGGACTATGGAATAAGGAGTGGCAAGAGCCTAAGCTTGGGGATGCTCAAGGCACCCCAAGGTTATATTCAAGGACAACCAAGAGCCTAAGCTTGGGGATGCCCCGGATGGCATCCCCTCTTTCGTCTTTGTTCATCAGTAACTTTACTTGGAGCTATATTTTTATTCACCACATGATATGTGTTTTGCTTGGAGCGTCATTTTATTCTGTTAGTATTTGCTTTCTGTTATTTAGAATAATGTTTTGCATCTATATTTTCAATAAAAATGTCAAGGATGGCCTTTACCATGCCTATTTTGCAAGTATACATGTTGTTGTTTCAAAACAGAAAGTTTACCGCTGTTGCACAAATTCCCTATAAAAGTCAGAGAATTATATAATGTTGAAACTTTTTGCATAATTAGCTCTGATAAATCTTATACAGTGTAGTATTTTTCTCATAATTTTTGGAGTTAGGGAAGTATGACGAATCTTGCATTCTTTACAGACTATACTGTTTTGGCATGTTGCTGTTATGTTTGCATATGTTTGCTTGTTTAATGATTCTATTTGAGGATAGGAGTATTAAATATGCAGAAACATTTAGTATGCAATGTTTAATAATAATTTTAGTGATTTGTTACAGTAGAAAATGATAAGGTTTTTGCATTGACTTGTACTAACTTATCTCACGAGTTCTTGTTGAGTTTGGTGTGGATGAAGCTTTCGAGATTTAGGAAACTGAGATATAAAAGGAATTAGGGAGACACAAAATATCAAGCTTGGGGATGCCCAAGGCACCCCAAGATAATATTTCAAGAAGTCTCAAGCATCTAAGCTTGGGGATGCCCCGGTAGGCATCCCACGTTTCTTCTTCAACAATTATTGGTTAGTATCGGTTGAACCTAAGTTTTTGCTTCTTCACATGAGTTGTGCTATCCTTGCAATGTCATTTTGTTTTGTTTTGCTTGAATAAAATACCAAGATCTTAAATTCTTAAATGTTAGAGAGTCTTCACATAGCTACATATTATTTAACTACTCATTGATCTTCACTTATATCTTTTTGGAGTTGTTTGTCATTTACTCATGTGCTTCACTTATATCCTATGAGTAAATGGTTGAATGAGTTGAATGTCATAAATCTGAAATTATATATGTTTCATATGCTTACCCCGTTGGGAGTAATGACTTCACATCTAAGAAGTAGAGGTAGTAAATTTATTGAAGGTTAGCAAGCATTGTATTGGTCACTTGAACAATTCATGAAAGAATATTGAAGGAAGAGAAATTTCGCATATAAATATACTATCTTAGACATCTTCTATGATTGTGAGCCCCATTAATTATTTTCAAACCTGAGCAAATTAGTTGAAGTTGGACAAGGAAGACAACGTAATGAGTTATGCTTGGGTGTATTTGTATAGAAGTTATATTGTTATAGATCCTCCAACATGTGGTGTTTGCTATTTAGAATCCTTTGCTAGCCAAAATATCTGTACTAAGCGGGAATACTGCTTGTGCATCCAAATTCCTTGAACCAAGTTTCTTCCATGAGTGTCCACCATACCTACCTTTATGCGGTATTTACCTACCGTTCCAAGTAAATTTGCATGTGCCAAACTCTAAACCTTCAAATAATAATCTGTTTTGTATGCCTGAATCGCTCATGTAGCAACTAGGGGCTGTCAGTATCTTCCATGCTAGGTGGGTTATTCTCACGATGAGTGGACTCCGCTCATCATTCATGAGAAAAATGGCTGGTAACTGGGATGCCTAGTCCCATGATCAAAAGATCAAAATCAAATCAAAAATAATTGCAAACAAATCTCCCCCAGGATTGATGTTAGTTGGAGGCACCCGTTGCTTCGGGCAAGCCATGGATTGATGATTGTTGGTGGAGGGGGAGTAAAAAACTTTATCATTCTGTTTGAGAACTGCCTATAATGTATGTAGTATGGAAGATATTGGGAACTCTTGGTTGTTATGTTGACAATGAGATCATACCTCTCAAAATTATTTATCTCTATTTCAAAATCAAGCTCTGGCACCTCTGCAAATCCCTGCTTCCCTCTGCGAAGGGCCTATCTTTTACTTTTATGCAAGAGTCGGTAGTATTCCTTCTCATTCCAATCTACTCTTTAGTTGGCAAGCATCGTGTGATGGGGAAAGATCTAAGCATATATGGCCATGCAAATATATTTGATCATGAATTATTATTGTTGACAATTATCTATATGATAAGTGAGTTGGGCAGCGAAACACTACGCCCCTATCTTTCTCTGTGTTCGATGGATGCTATTTGTTCTAAGAATATGCTTTGAGTGGTAGCAATCATGGAAGACTATACGATAGTTGAGTATGTGGAGTTTGCTAAATCAAAGCTCTGACATAGACCCTTCCTAAAAATAAGATGAATTGTAATTGTTTGATGACTGAGAATGAAGTTTGCTAGTTTTCAAGAAAGTTTATGGTCTATGCTTTAACATGTGAATAGCTTGTTACTTGATCTTGAGAAGTTTTATGAGATGAACTACTGTTATGACATATAATCATGCTAGAAAAGGTGATTGAAATTATCATTGATCAAACTTGTGCACCTGCTAGCATTCACACTTCATAAATTCTTTCTTTTATCATTTACGTACTCGAGGACGAGCAGGAATTAAGCTTGGGATGCTGATACGTCTCCAACGTATCTATAATTTATGAAGCATTCATGCTATTATATTATCTGTTTTGGATGATTATGGGCTTTATTGTACAGTTTTATATTATTTTTGGGACTAAGCTATTAACCGGAGGCCCAGCCCATATTGTTTTTGCCTATTTCAGTGTTTCGAAGAAAAGGAATATCAAACGGATTCCAAACGGAATGAAACCTTCAGGAAAGTTGTTTTTGGAACGGAAGCAATCCAGGGGACTTGGAGTGCATGTAAGGGAAGCTTCGAGGTGTCCATGAGGCAGGGAGGCGCGCCCACCTCCCCTGGGCGTGTCCCCCACTCTCGTGGGCCCCTCGTGGCTCCTTTGACCGACTTCTTTCGCCTATATATCTCCATATACCCTAAAAACATCGGGGAACACAATAGATCGGGAGTTCCGCCGCCGCAAGCCTCTGTAGCCACCAAAAACCTCTCGGGAGCCCGTTCCGGCACCCTGCCGGAGGGGGATCCCTCACCGGTGGCCATCTTCATCATCCCAGTGCTCTCCATGACGAGGAGGGAGTAGTTCACCCTCGGGACTGAGGGTATGTACCAGTAGCTATGTGTTTGATTTCTCTCTCTCGTGTTCTTGAGGTGATACGATCTTGATGTATTGCGAGCTTTGCTATTATAGTTGGATCTTATGATGTTCTTCCCCCTCTACTCTCTTTTAATGGATTGAGTTTTCCCTTTGAAGTTATCTTATCGGATTGAGTCTTTAAGGATTTGAGAACACTTGATGTATGTCTTGCCATGCTTATCTGTGGTGATAATGGGATATTCATGTGATCCACTTGATGTATGTTTTGGTTATCAACTTGTGGGTTCCATGACCTTGGGAACTTATGCATAGGGGTTGGCACATGTTTTCATCTTGACTCTCCTATAGAAACTTTGGGGCACTCTTTGAAGTACTTTGTGTTGGTTGAATAGATGAATCTGAGATTGTGTGATGCATATCGTATAATCATGCCCACGGATACTTGAGGTGACAATGGAGTATCTAGGTGACATTAGGGTTTTGGTTGATTTGTGTCTTAAGGTGTTATTCTAGTACGAACTCTATGATATATTGAACGGAAAGAATAGCTTCATGTTATTTTACTACGGACTCTTGAATAGATAGAACAGAAAGGATAACTTTGAGGTGGTTTCGTACCGTACCATAACCTCTTCGTTTGTTCTCTGATATTAGTGGAATTGGAGTGACTCTTTGTTGCATGTTGAGGGATAGTTATATGATCTAATTATGTTATTATTGTTGAGAGAACTTGCACTAGTGGAAGTATGAACCTTAGGCCTTGTTTCCTAGCATTGCAATACCGTTTACGCTCATTTTTATCACTTGTTACCTTGCTGTTTTTATATTTTCAGATTACAAATACCTATTTCTACCATCCATATTGCACTTGTATCACCATCTCTTCACCGAACTAGTGCACCTATACAATTTACCATTGTATTGGGTGTGTTGGGGACACAAGACTCTTTGTTATTTGGTTGCAGGGTTGTTTGAGAGAGACCATCTTCATCCTATGCCTCCCACGGATTGATAAACCTTAGGTTACCCACTTGAGGGAAATTTGCTACTGTCCTACAAACCTCTGCACTTGGAGGCCCAACAACGTCTACAAGAAGAAGGTTGTGTAGTAGACATCACGGGGCCGGTCTGAACTTAATCTCGCCTGCCGTGATCAAAAGGCTGTAGATTCCTAATGGAGACCTCGAAGAAACGGGCACATTTCAAGGGGTCAGCCCGGAAAGAAGCCAGCCGAAGGGAAAGGCCACGCTGCCCATAACATTTGGAAGTGAGTTGAATTACAGGACGGAGAGGATTTTCTTCGACGTAGCCGAGATCCCCTTGCCCTACGACGGGATCCTCGACCGCCCGGCACTGGCCAAGTTCAAGGGAGCGTCCTATTACGCCTACAACACCCTAAAGATGCCTGGGCCGATGAACAACATCGCCGTCCCCTCTGACAGGAAGGATGCGCTGATCTGCGCTGACCAACTTTATCAGGAGGCAGTTGCAGCAAGACCTCGCGCACCCACTCCGGCAAGCGCACCTCTCCGGAGTGTTGTGCTCCCGTCGAGGACGTGCCAGAGAGCTCCACCGGCGAGAGCAAGAAGTCCAGAGCTGCGCCGCCAGAGACCAAAAGGGTGTCCGCCAAGGAGGACAACACGGGAGGGGCTTTCACCATAAGTTCCACCATCAATGGCAGATAGGAAGACGAGCTCGTCGCTTTCCTGCGGGCGAATGTCGATGTGTTTGCATGGCAAGCATCCGACATCCCTGGCGTTCCCAGGGAAGTGATTGAGCACCATCTTGTTATCTGTCCTCATGCGCGGCCCGTCAAGCAGAAGGTAGGGAAGCAAGCTCTGGAGAGGCAGGAGTTCATCATGGAGGAAATCAGAAAGCTGGAAACCGCAGGCTTGGTAAGAGGGGTACTCCATCTGACGTGGTTGGCCAATCCGGTAGTAGTGCGCAAGGCAAACGGGAAGTCTAGACTGTGTATTGATTACACAGATATCAACAAAGCTTGTCCAAAAGACCCTTTCCCGCTGCCGCGCATTGACCATATTGTTGACTCCACGGTCGGGTGTGACATGTTATCATTCCTCGACACTTACTCAGGATACCACCAGATCTTCATGACAAGAGAAGATGAAGAGTAGACGGCATTCATCACCACATGTGGTACGTATTGCTTTTTATGGATGCCTTTTGGGTTGAAGAGTGCTGGCTTGACATTTGCAAGAGCAGTGCAAATTGGTTTTGAGCCCCAGCTACATAGAAATATGGAAGCTTATATGGACGACATAGTGGTCAAAACCAAGGACAAGGCAACACTTGTGCAAGATTTGGAAGAAACATTTACAAATCTGCGCAAGATCAACCTCAAGCTGAACCCTGAGAAGTGTGTTTTCGGCCTGCCGTCCGGCAAGCTTCTCGGGTTCTTTGTGTCGCAGCGTGGGATTGAGGCAAATCCCGACAAGATCAAGGCCATCGAGCAGATTGAGGCACCTAAGCGGATCAAGGATGTGCGTCGACTCACTGGCTGCATTGCCGCCATGAGCAGATTCATTTCCAGGTCTGCCGAGCGTGCCCTTCCTTTTTTCAAAATCTTGAAAAAGGCAGGCCCAATGGAGTGGACCCCAGAGGCCGAGGCAGCGCTGCAAGACTTGAAGAAGTACCTCTCCTCCATGCCAATACTAGTTGCGCCTAAGCCACAAGAGCCGCTGCTATTGTATCTAGCGGTGACGAATCAAGTGGTTAGTGTTGCGCTAGTGGCACAGAGGGAGGTTGATGAAGAGACCGTAGCAACGACGGACTTGGTGGATCACGAGCCAGAGCTCCCCCCGGCAGGGCCTGGTCCCGGCAGGGCGGGGCACCTGGCAGAGTCTGATGCCAGCAAGACAGGGCCTGTGTAGCTAGGTGGAGTGGTGCAGAAGAAGAAGATGATGCAGCACCCGGTTTACTTCGTCGGCTCTCTCTTGCAGGGGGCTAGATCAAGGTATTCTAGTGTGCAGAAATTGCTCTTCGGCCTCCTTATGGCCTCGAGGAAGCTGCGTCATTACTTCCAAGCCCACGAGATCACCGTTGTCACCTGCCTCCCATTGCAATAGATACTACATAACCCAGATGCAATGGGGAGGATTGTGGAATGGGCCTTGGAGCTGTCAAATTTTGGTCTGAAGTTTGAAAGTACCTCGATGATCCAGAGCAGAGTTTGGCAGAGTTCATTGCGGAATGGACCCCGACGCCCGACGAAGAGGTCCATGAGACCACTCTCCCCGGCAAGGAAACAAGTCGCAACTGGATTATGTACTTTGATGGGGCTTTCTCGCTGCAAGGTGCTGGTGCGGGTGTGTTGCTTGTCGCACCCACCGGAGAGCACCTCAAGTATGTGATCCAGATGCACTTTCCTAGGGTGATGTCGACAAACAACACTGCCGAGTACGAAGGACTGCTTGCCGGTCTCAGGATCGCAGTAGACCTCGGGGTCAAAAAGCTCATGGTCAGGGGTGATTGACAGCTTGTCGTCAGGCAGACCAATAAGGATTATCAAAGCCATTGATGGAAGCCTATGTAGATGAGGTGAGGAAACTGGAGGAGCGCTTTGACGACATACAGGCGGAGCATGGCCCCCGAGTGGAGAACGACATCGCCGACTACCTGTCGAAGCAGGTTGCCCTCAAGCTACCTGTGGAACCAGGTACTTTTGTGCTTAGGTTCACTCAACCATCCGTTGAACCATCAACAGAGCAGAACAAGCGGAGGAAGTCAGGCCCCGGCAAGTACTTCCCCACCGAGCTCCCTGGAGCCACTGGCGAAGATGTTGCCGTGAACACCGAACCTGTTGTGTGACAGCCAACTTCGGCAGGGCCTCAGGCCATGGCCGTAGAGACAGTTGCTCCCGTGGCAGAGGAGATGCCTTTGGTCCTTGCCGTCGAGCCCCAGGCTCCAGCATGGGCACAACATACCTTTCGATACCTCCAAACAGGGGAGCTTCCTGAGGAGCAGGAAGAAGCGGAAAAAGTAGCCCGCCGGTCTGCCCTGTATGAGTTCATTGACAACGTTCTATACAGAAAAAGATCGAATGGGGTGAAGTTGAAGTGCATTCCCCGGGGGGGAGGACTGGAGCTTTTGGCAGAGATACATGGAGGCATATGTGGCTCCCACATAGGGTCGAGGGCCCTTGCCAGCAAGGCTTTCCGGCAGGGTTTCCTTTGGCCCACTGCCCTCCAGGATGCAATGGCACTAGTAACCAAGTGTGAAGCGTGCCAGTTCCATTCAAAGAAGCTTCATCAGCCAGCCCAAGCCCTTCAAACAATCCCTCTCTCCTGGCCATTCTCAGTCTGGGTGCTCAACATACTGGGCCCTTTCCCCCGCGCCGTCGGGGGCTTTGAGTACTTGTACGTCGCAATCGACAAGTTCACAAAGTGGCCGGAAGTGGAAGCAGTGAGGAAGCTGACAGCGCAGTCAGCCGTCAAGTTCTTCAAGAGCCTAGTTTGCCGTTTTGGTGTGCCGAACAGGGTCATCACCGGCAGCGGCACATAGTTCATGAGCCATACCTTCATGCAATACATCGAAGAACTCGGCAGCAAGGTCTGTTTCGCTTCCATGGCACACCCACGGAGCAACGGCCAAGCGAAGAGGGCTAATGCTGAAGTACTGCGAGGCTTAAGGACAAAGACTTTCAACAGGCTGCACGGAAGTGGAAGGCGCTAGATCGATGAGTTGCCGGTGGTTCTTTGGTCGATCAGAATGACGCCAAATTGAGCCACCGGCCAGACACCCTTTGCCCTGGTCTACGGGGCAGATGCGGTTCTCCCCATGGAACTCATATACGGGTCACCTCGAGTGATCGCTTATGATGAGCTTGAGCAAGAGCAATTGCGGCAAGATGACGCGACGCTCCTTGAGGAAGATCGTCTTCGGGTGGCTGTGAGAGCAGCACGCTACCAGCAAGCCTTGTGCCGCTACCATAGCCGCAAGGTTCATGCCCGAAGCTTTGAGGAAGGCAACCTTGTTCTTCGGCGCGTTCAGTCAGCCAAGAATTCCAACAAGTTGGCGCCAAAGTGGGAAGGCCCTTATCGGGTAATACGAGTCACCAGGCCCAGCGTAGTCCGCCCGGAGATCGAAGATGCCATTCCAGTGAGCACCTCCTGGAACATCGAGCATCTTCGCAAGTTTTACACATAAGGCGCGG